>NW_020884893.1:12880723-13060932 GCF_003945725.1 Corapipo altera | reverse complement strand
GGATGAGGTGGCTCCGGGCCGGGCACACCCCGTATCCCGGCGGGCGGATGAGGTGGTTCTGGGACGGGCACACCCCGTATCCCGGCGGGTGGATGAGGTGGCTCCGGGCCGGGCGCATGCGGCGGTTCCGGGCCGGGCGCGCCGTCGGGCGAGGGCGCTGCGCCGCCGCGGTGGCCCCGGGCTGGAAGCGGGAGGGTGGCGGGGGGCGGCCGCGGGAGTCGGATCGGCCTGACGGTGCCCGCGGCGGGGCGGTAATCAGGGGTCACCTGAACCGGGATGGGGGTAGTGGTGATGAGGATGAAAATGATGAGGACTGGGATGGGGTGAGGATGCAGATGATGGGGATATGGATGGAGATAAGGTTGAGAATGGAGATAGGACATGGATATCCCCAGGAATGTGCACCGCATGGAGGGAAATGCGGCTAATCCGGGGGGTAGGCGCCCCACTACGATGCCCCACCCCCCCTCACCCAGCCACGGCGCCACATGTCCCTGACCCCAGACGGAATAGACTCCACAGCTCCCCTGTTCTTTGCTTTCGGAGGCTGCCCGGGAAACCGCACGAAATGCGTTTTCCTCCGGGCAGGCAGGGATATCCCACCCTCCTACCCGCAGCCCCTTTCCCGGCTTGTGCCAACACCCCCCTCCCACCCCCGGTACCGCATTGCGGAGCTGCCCGTTGCTACCGGACCGGGCAGGGGAAATGGGGGAACACCTCAACCCCTCCCGGCGCTCGGCGTGATTTGAGGGCAATAATAGGAGCCCCATGGAGATCTCAGCTGTGCCTGTGCTACGGGAACGCTGGCGGTGGGTCCCCCCATCCTCATCCTCGCTGTGCAGCGGCAGCGGGCGGACAATTAGTTGTTGTAGCTTTCAAATCGCTGTAAATCGAGGCGTTTTCGATCACAGGTGTGGACTGCGGGGCTAATCCCCGCTGCGAGAAAAACAACCCCCGGGGGGGATCAACCCCATGCTCCGCACCCCTGGGCAGGGTTCGGTGAGTTTGGTTCAAGCCAGGGGTACCCCCAGCCCTTTATTTCGTTTATTTCTCCCCCTTTGTTTGCGACGGGGTTTTTTTCCCCTTATTCAGAGAAAAACCTCGGGGTGCATCTGCAAATTCCATCCATCCCTGGAGTCTGACCACTACAGGGTAAAGCAAAGCTGGGCTGAGGGGTGAAAGCAGCCCCACCCCCAGCTGTAAATCGACCCTTTCCCGAAATATAAGTGTCCTACCTCTTGCAAACAGCTTAATCCCACTGTCGATAACAACCCGGCGCTGCCCCGACCTTACCCCGAGAATGCGTAGTACTCCCGATGGGGGAAGGATGAACGTCCCTCTGTCCCTGCCCCACTCCTCCAAGCCCCCTACGAAACAGGCCAGCCTCATCATCTATGTTTTCTCTTTATTTTTCGATATATTTATGTACCACATTATATGTTAAAGATAGATTTTTTTTTTCTGATATACATTTTTCATCTTATTTACCACAATGACACCACACATACATTGGAAACAGCTCCACGGATCTGGTAGATTGCACAGAATGAATTGTGTCGTAGTTTTGTTCTGTATCCTGAAACGACGTCAAATCCAACAATATGTATTTTTTTTTAGCTTTTCATAATTTAGAAATAACGATTGTTAAAATGAAACAAAACAAAAGTCACTGAGAAGTGGACTCCAGGGTTGCGATTTCAACCAGAGGCAACATATTGTAGTCGATGGGAAGCTCCATTCCTCAGTACGGGTTTGGATGGAAGAATTAAGCAGTCCTGACACCTATGTGACAACGGTGTAAACATTGCAGGTAATTGGCATTGTTGGTCGTCAGCTGCTGCTTGGGCTTGTTGGGCTGGTCATACAATCTGGGTCTCATCTACACCCATCTCACCAAGTGTAAAATGAAGGTCCCTGCTCCCAGCACCCACGGTGGGTTTGCTTCCGTTTGTGAGCACAGTGACCCAATCCCATGGGATTGGCACCTGTGTTTCAGCTCCTGAAACACTGAATTGCATATCTGTAAGGAGTATTGAAAACTGCAGCTGTTTCCCAACCAGCCATTTGTGGGGGGCCAAGCTTCAGGCAACGAGTGAGGAGATAGGAGTGGGGCACCAGATAATTTCCTTCTAAAAAAATCTAAATAACAAAAAAATATATTTAAATCTGAGCTTATTTAAAAAGACATCAGGGTGAGCACTTTCGTCTTGTTTCCTTTAATTTGCAGATTCTATGATATAGAATTTGTTGGATGCACATAACGAAAATAATGACTCTTTCCATTAAAGAGATGCAGAATTATTTGGCTATGCGGATGTTCGATGCGATTCTCTTACTGCACCAATTCTGGCCCCTCCTTAGTCTTCAGCATTGGTTCTGAAGGCCTCTATGAGGCCTTCTAAAGAGTGGATGAACCCAGAGACACTGCAGATACCACCTATAACAAAAATGGCAACATCAAAGAAGACATGGTGCCACAAGAGCTTCCTCCACAAGAGTTTGAGGTGGAAAAGACTGGGGAGCAGGAAACAGAGCCCTGCACCTGTCAGGCTTCCAGTAAGACCCATCAGGAGGGCAAAATGGGGCACATAGATAGCCATGAGCAGGGTGAAAACTACCAGGGCACACCTGAGGGTGAGTCCCCAGGATTTGAGCCGCCCATCACCCCCGTAGCAGTTGGGGAAGAAAGCCCTGTTTCCATCTTGGAAAAGGGACCGCTCCAGGACTTCCACAGCTGCGAAGAACGGCAAGGGATACGAGAGCAAGGCTTTGGCCACCAAGAAAATGTTGACTACTGCCCTAATGGTAGATGGCAAGTTGTCTGTAATGACCTCCTTGGTCTCATCAGCCCACGTCAGGTAGGCGACCAAGGCAAAGAGTCCCTTAAGGATGCAAGCTGCTATGTGAGTCCAGTTCATCATGCAATGAAACTCCTTGGGGTTCTGCATGTTCCCCTCCAAGGAAGGCAGAAAGATCTGAGAGGTGTAGCTGAAGACAATGATGCCAATGGAGATGGGAAATTTCTTTACATCAATGTAAAACTTGACTTTGTCCCAGGCCCAGTCGCGTGCCCTGGAGAGGCAGTAGGCAATCACCAAGATGTTGATGACAAAGTGGGCTAGTGTGCAGAGCAAGCTGAACTTGGAGACTGCCTTGAGGTTCTTCAAGAATGCACAAGGCAGGAGCACTGCCGTGGCAATGATGGACCATGATTTCTGGGAGACAGGCAGGTTGGGGAAGCTGTTGTACATCAGATTCCCACTGACCACCACATAGAGGATGCAGGTCATGACCAGTTCAATGATCTGAGCCACGTTCACAATTCTGCCCCCAAGGGTGGGGAAGCGAGGCGCACAGCATGCGTTTGCGATGTCCACGTAGGAGTCTCTCACCCTGACTATCTCCCCATCCTCATTCTCTTCGTAAAGACAGGCAATAAGGATTTTCCCAGTGTAGCAGCAAACTACTGCGGCAAAAATTATTAAAAAGAGTCCTAGGTATCCACCATGAAGGATGGCATAGGGCAGGCCCAAAACAAACATCCCCTAGAAAGAGACAAAATGGAAACCGTGTTGCTCAGTGGTGGAGGGGACCAGGCCCACGCCTGCAGCCGAGTACATGCAGCTGCATCATCACAGTCACATGTGCTCTCGCTGCCTCACTGGCACCACCATCACACCCATGCAGTTGATCACACAACCACGCCACGCAGCCACAGCCACACACAGTGATGCACCACCCTCCCTCGCTGACGTGCTACCCCCACAGTCACACCTGCACATCCGCATGATCTCACACCGCAGCACCCAGAAATAGTGAGTGTGGTTTCAGCGCCCGGGCTTTGCCCCCAGTCTCTACCTTCTCTGTCGCCAGACCCTCTCAGTGCACCAAGACCCTCATAGCCGGGGACCTCTGCAGGCACCACACCAGGCCCACTCTGGTGCAATCCTGCCACCAGCCTGGTCACCCCCCGGGCTCCCTATCCCCCCTGTCCCCCTAGCCCATGTGCTGGGGTAACCTGATGGGGACACTGGCCAGCCCCAGCCACAGTGGGATGGGGCTGGGACTCCTCTCTGACACTGTGCCCTCCTCTGGGGTGGGGGGGCCAAAGCAGAGAACCCTGCTGGGGCCTTTTAGTTTCCTTTTATTTTTTAATATTTCTTTCTTTTTCTTTCCTTTCCCCCACCATTTTTGTCTCTATCTTTCATCTATTTTTTCCCCCCTTCTATGCCCTTTCCCGCCTTCTTTCCCTTTCTCCTAAAGCAGGTTTGCAATCAGTCCGCAGCAGCCGGCCGGGCGCGGATCGCGGAGCAGGATTGGGAGCAGGATAAGGGAGCACTGCCCGGTGCCCAGCGGCGGTGGCGGCGCAGCGGTGGCCATACCTGGATGGCGTTGGTGACGTTCCATCCCGCCTCCCATGCGGTGATCTTGGGCTTTCCCTGCCCAGAGAGCTCGGAGCAGGCCTCCTTGGAGGCGGAGGGCGGCAGGGGCCCGGTGCCGTCCCGCTGGTAGTGGATGTCCCCCTCCAGGGGCGTCTCTGCACCCTCCTCTCCGCCCTCGGACTTGAGGATGTCCATTTGCAGCCCCTGCCGATGCTCCATGTCCAGGTCGTCGCAGTGGGCGAACCCCACCGCCTCCTCGTCGGTGGCTGCCTGGAAGCCCATCCTGGCGAACATTCCGCTCATCTTCGCCTGCGATTTGTGGGACACCGAGGTGGCCACGTTTGAGAGCTTGCTGCGGAGGAGGGTGGCCATGGCTGCGGCTCGGGTCACTCCACTGCTCGCAGATTCTCAGGGAAGGGAAAATCCCGACGGGGCGGGCGGGCGGCGGGGCGGCGGACGGGAGCTGGGCACCCGGCTTTAGGCGGCTGCGAGTGGCTGCTCCGAGCCGCTACCTCCGCGTCCCGGCGCAGTGCGGGCGGCTCCCGGCCGGGGTGCCCAGGGGCATGACACCGCTGCGGGGGGAGCGGGCCCGCACGCTCCGCCGCCCGCTCCGCGCTGCTCCGCGCCGCTCCGCCGGGCCCCGCTGTGGGGTCGGGGGACGAGCCGGGCAGGATGGGGGGGCAGTCAGCAGCTGGAGGATGTCACCAGACGGGCAGCGCAAGCCCCTGGTAGAGCGCGCTGCGTCTCCATCGCAGTGCGCCCACCTCACGGAGAGAAGAGGAGAGGGGAGAGAATTACTGCATTTCTGGGGGAGGTACCAGCGTCCCCGGCCAAGCCCAGCCCTCCCGCACTCCTCTCCCGCCCCACCCACGCCCGCCGGGCCCCACCAGCATCGCCGCAGCGCGGACCACCCCCCCCCCCACCTCCGCCCGGCTCCGCAGCCCCTGTGCTGCCCGCCCTGCCCCGCACCCGCCCCGCACCCGCTCGCGGGCCCCTGGCCTCCAGTCGCTTCCCCAGAGAGAAACAAAAGAGCTCCGCTGAAGAGGCGGACAGGCGTCTATTGACCGGTTCTTAACGGGATTTTCCTCCTCGCACTCCCTTCTTTTGCTTTTTTCTGCCACCCAAAATGCGCGGCCCCTTCGGAGGCGGAGGGCGGCTTGGGCAGCGGACCCTGCGCGGGGAGCACAGCGGTGCGTGGCCACTTGAGCACAGGGAGCGAGAGCTCAGCTGGATGTAACGATTCCCGCGATCCATGAGCTCCAAAACCGGCGGGACACGGGGCCCCGCTCCTGGTCGGGGCCCTCAGCCGGGCGGCACCGCACCAGCACTGCACCGGCACCCGGCAGGATGCTCAGTGCAGAGCTCTCCGTCCCCTCCAGCTAATGCTGAGATTCTCCTTTCTTTAAATGAAATACCGATATTTTAGTTTTGTTTCCAAGCGCTTATACTCCTTTGTCAGCCAAAAGCCTTACGATTTTTTATTTATTTTTAATTTTTCCGAGATGAGCGGCCAACACAGCCAACAACGGCAACGGGATATCCCGGTGCTGTGTTGTGGCACAGACAAGTGCAGGGTGGCAGGGGGACTAATGGCATTTTGGAGCGGTGTGCGGAGAGCACGCCCCCTCTGCGGCGAGGGAGCACTTAAATCGTTGTTTTATTAAAAAAAAATTATATATATATATATATATGTCCTTTGAAAGGCGGGGGGAGGGAACTTGGAATCTGTGTTTCGCTTGCTATTTTGGAAGGTAAAAAAAGAGCATTGTTTTACTACAGATGAGTGGAAAAGCCAGTATTAAATTATTTCCCAATATCGTTGTTGAGGGAGCGGAGAGGGAGCGTTCGGGCTGCGGTTGCAGGTGGGCTGCGGCACTGAGCAGTGGTGGGGAACGAATCCTCCTCGACTCCTAAGGAAAGAAACCTTAAATACCCTCTTTAAATACCTTTTTTTTTCTTTTTTGTTTCCCTTCCTCCCCTCCCCCGACAGAATCTGAAAGAAAATTGTGTGCAAAGAGACTGAAAGGCGTAAAACCCCCGCCCCAAATAAATATCCCGAGTGAGGTCTTTACCCCTAAGAGGTGTCTCGGCTGCTGGTTCCCGGCTCCCGGTGCAAGGATGGAGTAGCCGCTGCTACAGCCAACTCCGCAAAAATGGGGCTTTTGTATGGTAGCGGAGGAGGCTTTGAGGTGGAATTATTACATGTCAGTGCACAAATAGGTCGAGAAAGCCGAGCGGGGAAGCGCTTCACCCCGAGTTTACCATCGTCTTGACGGGCTGTGGTTTAAGCAGGGAAAATTAAAATCGGCCAGAGGAGGATGCATTGGGCTCGGGCCGTCACTGCAACTGCTGTTTCACCTCTTCCCACCACTGGAAAATGACTGCTACGAGGAACACCTCGAGGGATTAATCCAACGATTTCTTTATCTTTTTATTATTATTAATAATTTTATTTATCCTAAAACGAGTTTTTTGTGAAAGAAGACATGAAGAAGACCTGTTTCTGGAGGCTGCAAGGGGCATCAGGGAAGAAGGAACGAAAATTCATCCAAACCTCTGTCTGGTACGTGAATATTTCCTTAAATCGCTTTGACACATCTCCGCCCCTGCCCCAGCACATCCAAACCTCATCTGGGAGCCCTAAGACGGCCCCGCCGGACATGATGCCGCACCCCCAGCCAGCACCCCTCGATACCGGGGAGACGAAGGGAGTCTCAGCTATCTCAATGATCTTTAAGGTCCCTTCCAACCCCAGTCTTTCTATGATCGTGCCAAGGGTGGAGGAGACGGGGTTTCGGTTGCTGGTTGAGCATCCAGAGTGTGACGGATGTGCCGGGCTGGGTAGACACCTCTTAGGGAAAAAAAATCCCAAACGAAGACAAATAAATAAATAAATAAATAGGTAAATAAATAGGTAAATAAATATTAAATTTAAAATAATATCTAAACCCGAACAAAACCCCAAACCAACAACATAAAACAACAACAACAACAACAAAACCAAACCCGAGCCCACCAAAACCAAACAAAACCCTCCAAAAAGCAACAAACCAACCAAAAACTCCAAACAACACACCCCCCCCCCCCCCCCCCCCCAGGGATCTCGAAAGTAGGTCCAGGTTCTCGGCCAGTGCAGAGAGGCTGCCCCCGGGCAGGGACTCCTCTGCGAGGGCCGTGGGACCCTTTTCCTCCGCGAGGGGCTCGGGCCGTTCCTCCGGCCAGGGATGCCATCGGGTTGGTGGAGTCTCTTTTCCCGCTGCTGGACGCAGCTGTGTCCCCTCTTTGCTCGGGGAACTCCTCGCTCTGACACCCTACAGAACACAAGGAGTCTGCTGAGCCTCGTCGGACACCAAGATGAGTAGGAAACTGAGAGAGGGGAGATGCGGGCGATGCGCAGAGTTGCCGGGGGATGCAGAGGATGGTAAGGAGTTCAGGTTCTGGCGAGGTCCGAGGGATACAGGAGCAGGGGATGCCGCGGTGCCGCTGTGCCCCCCCGGTTTTAATGCCGGGAGCTGAGCCAACACACGTCTCCCCCACCCCAGCGCTGGTGGTACGCACCTCGGAGCCGCCCTAACCAGCCCCTGGTACGGCAGCTCGCTTCTACCCCTTTTCCAGGAGAGGGAGAAAAAGACTTTCTGCAGTAGCACCTGGGAAAAAAAAAAAAAAGAAATCCACCCCGAACTTCTACCGGCGGCTGAAATCGGGGAGAAAGCACACAGAAAAAGGGGGCGGGGGACGGGACACACAGAGAAAAAGAGGGAGAGGAAGACAGGAAAGCGGAGCCCGGAGAGACGGAGAGGAGGGTCGGGGCATTTACCTCTGCTTCTCTCCCCATCCCTGCCAGGAGCGCGCCGGGGAGCGGGAGCTGAGCGAGGCGTGGGAGGTTGGAGGGGCGGACCGATGGACGGACGGACGGACCGACAGACGGAGGCAGCCGCGTCACTCCTGAATTCTCTCTAACTCCCAATTAACCCAAGCAGGATAACGGTGCCAAACCTCATCGAAAGGTTAGCGGCTCTCAGAGGGGCGCTTGAGCTGCAAATCGTTTCAGGCGAAGCTAAAGAGCGAGCAGCAGCCTCTCCTCTGCCAGAGCTGGCGCCGGGGGGCTCTGGCACTAGCTACTTTCTCCGCAGCCGCTCCCTGGAGCGGGATGGATGTCTTCTGTACTCCCTCGAGCAGCCCTGGGGGTGTGCAGCCCTGCTTCTGCGGAGAACAGCTTATCCAGACCTCCCCATCCTCCCCAGGAAACGCCACATCCAGCCAGAGGAGCGACTGCCTTATCTCTTCAGAGAAGGCTCGTGGGATTTGTGGCTGGGTCTTCTGATTAACAAACTAAGGGAAAAGACCTATTCATGCTCAAAAATCATTTAAGGGAAGCAGAGAAGGCCAATCCTGGGTGGGTGGGCTTTCTACAGCCCTCACTGCCAGCCCCTCTTCATGCTGCTGGGTGGCACAGCACAGTGCCAGTTGCATGAAGGTGTGATTATTTGGGAGCAGGACAGGTTCACTGCTCAGTCAGGCTCCCAACTCCCAAAGGATTTGATTCACCTGGGCTTTTGGTGTGCTGTGAACTGCCACAAACACACTGGGCTGCAAACTGTGACCATGTGAAAAGGGTGACTTGTAAATCCTGCTTGTACATTCTCACCCTCCTTTGCAATACTCACCAAAAGTGTGGGTGTCTGAATGCAGGTGTGTAACCCTCTGATTCCTGCTCAGTTTCCTTACTCATGCCATAATAATTCCTGAAAATCTGCTGCCGGGCATCTCCAGCAGAGCTGCCAGCTGCAGAAACAAGAAGGCTGAGGGGCACCTTCTGCCTAATGAGCTGAGAAGATTCTGTGGTCACTTCTGCCCATGGAGCAGACATCGTGCAGTCAGCCCAGGCAGTCACTCTCAGAGCAGTAGCCACCCCCCTGGACATGTACCTGGGTACTAAGAGAGGTGATCCCAGGAGTGGGAAGCAGTCCTCCTCCCGCCAGCCACTGCCAAAAGCACCTCTAGATGCCACCCCCACAGCATCAGTGATGCACAAGCTTATTCTCAGCTCTCGTCCATGAGTGGCTGCACAGCAGTGCCCTTCATCCCAGCTCGGCCTCCTGTGCCCCCTCTGATACCACATTGGGAACTCTGACAGGATAATAAAGAGTTGCACAATATAGTATAAAAAGGCAATTAGACAAATTGCTGGACTGGGACCAGCTCCCGTGACCTAGTTAATAGCTCTGGGAATTTCAGGAAGGTAGGGAAGGGAAAGGCCTCGGTAGCAGGATGTGGTGAGTGGGTTTTGGAGGGGAGGATGGGCTGTGGGATGCAGTCCAGCATGCTGGAACGCCCCAAGCCTTGGGTTCCACCTTCTCCCTGTTGCCCATGTTTAGAGCTGACTGACATGTTGCAGGTACAAGGTAAAAATGCTGGATGCAGAATCACACAAGCTGCTACTTGTTTTGTGCTCTGGCTGTTGAGGCTGAATTCACAGTTTGATGTTCAAGACAAGGACAGCTGCAGCCAGGCTGACAGACACTGCAGTAAAATAACCATAACACTGTAAAATCCAGAGGCAAAGTCTCCAGGAGAAAGCCCACGGTGGATGTCCCCTCTTTATTTAATTTTTTTACTGAACACAAAATGGCTGCCTAAATTATAGAGATGTAAAACAAAGACTGAGCATAAAAAGGGCTGTGAATATCATCATTTTAGATTAACATGTCTTACAGTAAGAAAATTTGCCAGGAGAATATGTAAAAACTAAATAAAGGCATCTTGATTTAACCTCACTATTTACAAAATAGACAGCTTCTCATCTCTAATTTGGGAGACAGTTTATACATGAATTTCTGTGACTTTCACTTCCCAGAAGGGAGGAGCCCCGATAAACCATTATCATCTATAAGCTAAAAATTCATTTGCAATTTGACCACAACATTCCCAATAAGATGGAATTAAATTTAACTTGTAGTTTGTCTTTATGGTTGACATCAAAATTAAGTGATAACAATTGGGCACTTGCAGTACCAAATTCCCAGCTCACTACAAAAATTTTATTGTTCCCATGAGCTTAACAGCATTTTCATGGACTTAATACATAAAGCTTCATCAATGTCAAATTAAATATTCATGTATATACATGCGCTTGTATTTCACAGGAAATACTGTGACTATGACATAGTCTTTCCCAGACTATGGACTGGGAAAGGAAAGCACATACTTCATAGGTGCCAAGCTTTTTAATGTCAACTTTCAAATAAAAAGCTCTTCTGCTGCAGTTGCGGAGCTTAAGTGCTGCTTTTTGAAATTAGATTTTTGTGATCTCTAGTCCTAGATTGGCTGTTTTCCTCCAGCATAACATTATTTTTGGGTTTGATTTTTTTTTTTTGGTGATTTTAAGCAAAATTGGGGGCAACCTGCAAAGAAAGCACAAGTTGCAGGGAGTCTGCATTACCTCTAGCCATAGTTAACCAGTGGTGACCACACATAATGTTTCAAAGCACAGAAAAAAAGCTGCTGTAATGAACGATGGCTGGTTTGTACAGGAGATTTCTCCCTAAGGAGCCTGTGGTCAGATGATGCTCCAGTACTGGAAAGCTTTTATATAATTATATTTTTTCCTTATTTTTTTCTCTTTTTAAATGTTATTTTTTTCTTAATTTTATTCCATCTGTGCGTGCAGTGAGGAAGAGCCTCTCCGAGCAGAGGGACAGCCCCAGAAGCCAGCTTGCCTTTGGGGTGTTTCCTGTCAGGAGGGTTCACTCTCAGCCAGCTCCATCCCCCATCTGTCCATTTTCATTCTCCTTTTTGTGTCCATTTCTGATAAAAGCAGGTCAGCAACACACACAGTCACTCACATCTCTTGCAAATGTCTCCCAGCCCCAACCAAAAGCGAAGACCAGCATACTGGGAAAACCTGGTTCCTGCTTTGTGATATTCCTGGTGCTCAGCCAAGGCCAACAGGGGAAGGCAGCATACAGAAGTTTGTGTATCTTCCTTTAACAGGATCTTGCTTGATGTTTTGGAGTGGCACAAACTGGGTACTCCTAACCCTGAGACTTCTGCTACTGGGAAAATTGCAGCTGGGTCTCTGAATCAGAACCCCACCTGAATTTGTGGAACCTGCTGTTTCCAGCAGCAGGATTTGGATGTGCAGCCTCTGCATGTGGATATCATCAATCAGTTTGGGTCAATTTTTTTGCAGAGACCAAAAATAAAAGCCATTTAAGAGTACAGTAAAAATCTCAACCCAGAAAA
Organism: Corapipo altera; assembly: GCF_003945725.1. Taxonomy (NCBI): domain Eukaryota; kingdom Metazoa; phylum Chordata; class Aves; order Passeriformes; family Pipridae; genus Corapipo; species Corapipo altera. The sequence goes on along the minus strand of NW_020884893.1, from coordinate 13,049,305 downwards.
ACATCACACACAGCTATTGCTGTGTCCTAAGGAATGCCAAAGGGCAAGGTGAGTTATGTCATTGCTTTATCCAAAGGGAAAGACAGCTCAGCCCACAGCAACACTTCCCATGCCATGGCATCTGCAGAAAACCTCACCTCATGCTGGTGTTCGTGAGTCCCCTGCATCCCCACTCTGAGCTGGGGGATACTGGTGCTTATGGGGGAGGACTGGATGCTGCACTCACCTCAACTTCCTCTGCTCTGCAGTTCAGGCAGAGTCCTAAAGTCTTAAATAAAGCAAGCAAAGAGAAAAAACCCCCTCTTTTTGCAAGAAGTCTCCACACACATTGATTCCTTTCGTCCAACAACACTAGTGTGAGCAATGCAATGAACAGTGCTGGGAGAACACACTTGCAGCCCAGGGAGAGGGAGACCACAGGGCTCTCTGCAACCAAAGGGGACTCAGAATCAGGCAGAACCAGCCTTTCCAGGACTGCTGGGGTGCAAGGAAATGCAGTTACCTGCGTCTGACACAAGCAATAGAGAATCTGTTTGTTTCTTACATGGTTCAGAGAGATCAGCCAATCTCAGTGTTTTAATCTGCTGTTTCAGGAGTGTCTATAGCAACCCTGGATACACTGAGCAGCAGATCACCTCCCACTGCAGACAGCTCCTCTGTGCTGACTATGGATCCAGTCACAGGGACAGCACTTCGTAATTACAGTCTAAATGTAGCATTTCTATACAGTTTCTCAAATACTCTGACCTGGAAAGCTTTCCTGTCAGCACTTCAGAGTAGGAAAGCTCGGACAGGGTAATATTTACTGTCCTCATGAGCAAGCAAGCAGTGAGTTCCCTGTCCAGAGGCACCTAAGGAGTCCAGCCAGCCCTGGGGGTTTCAGCATCAACCACACAGGCAGAAGACCAGACCACTACAGAGAGGGTTTTTTCTCTCATCTAGTGTAAAGTACAGAAAGAGAACAGATACTAGAACACAACTGAAATTATTCCTTGCAGGGGAGGGAACAGACCATGAGCTGGATATCACAGCTGCAGCAGAGGATGTATTTTTGGTGGCACAGCAGCACAGTGCACAACTGTGCAGCTCACACTGACCCACAGTAAATATTCCAATGAAATAGAAATTTCAGCTGTTGCTGTTGCAGCAAATCTCCTGTGGGGTTTTTGGTCACTTCCCAGTGGGATGCTGTGCTCCAAGGAGAGGCAGAAATGGGTCCAGGAGTGGGCAAAGTGCAGGCAGGATGATCCTCACCCAAGGTCTACTCTGCAGCTGCCAAAAGCCCAAGGGTATCTGCTTCATGGGTGAAACAGAGACAAATTTTGTTCCTTTCCTTGAATTTAGCTGAAGACTTTGAATTAAGAGAGGAAGGATAATGAGATTAAAAAGATACCTACAAATAATAGGGCTTAGCACACACCCAAAAATATCATATATACATATGTATGTATATAAAATAAGCATACACCTACATATCTGCTCTCATCATGACGTGCCTTCTTGCATCTGCAAAAATGGGCAAAAACATTCTTATTACCACTGATAAACCAAGAACTCACACCCACGGATGATGAATCCCTGTGTCCACCCCTTGCTTGCTCTGCTCAGAGATGTGTTTATGGCCACCACCCCAGCAGGTGCCTGGGCTTTTCACAGGGATGCTGTGTTGTGCCGTGGGTGGAAACTCTGTTATTTCTGCCCTTCAGACACGAGAAATGGAGGCATGAAAAGACAGATACAATGGGTACATACGCATCCAACTCCCACATTATCCCCTGCAGAAAATGGCAGTCAATCACTCCATTATGTGTAGATGTTTTGGCCTAAATTACTAATATAAGTAGAAATTTTTTTCCCAATGCCAGACATCACACTAATAATGTCTGAAACCCAAGTCTGTGTCTTTGTCACAGGAGCATCTGCTTTATGCTTTACTCATGTGCTCTGATTCCTTTTTAAACACCCTGCTCTTCCAGATTGAATTTTTTTTTAAAAATATGTTTTTGGTTTGGGTTTCTCACATTTTCTTTTCAATGCATTGACCCTAATTTAGCCTTAAAACCCCACCTCAGCAGCCCACCGAAGCAGTGATACACAGTACCCTGGAGTACTTTCTGGGTACTAAAGAAGCATTTTTGTTCCCCTCCCTCCATCCTTGCAGAAGACAGCAGCATGGAATGCCTGCCCAAAGCTCAGAGCTGCTTGTGGTGTCAGTGAGGACACTGCCACCCCTCAACTGAGCACTCCAGGGGCCCAGCCCAGCATGGTGCATCCATTTGGGACACACTGCAGGTTTTGGAGGGGGCTTTACAATCCCGTACTGCTGCTTTTCCAGCTGAAACACTGGTGAATCTTGCTGTGCTGGTTTGCTGTTCCACCCCACCACTCTCCTCCTGGGGCAGCTCCTAATAGAAAAAGGGGGACAAGCTGGTTCATGAATTGCATTGCTGCATCCCATGAAAGAGTCCATGAACGAGTCCATGAATGCACCAGCTGGGCTCACTCTCCGTGGCTCAGGAGCTTTCCAAAACCAGTCAGGACCACAACCTCAGATGTACCTGTGTGGCTGACAAACAAACTGGGGACTGGCTATGGCTGCCTGGCTTCTCAGCACTGATAATTCTCTCAGCAGCAGCCTCCCAGTGACTGCAGAGCGTGTAGGCTAAATAGGGCCCAGCTTCACTCTCAGAGCATTCTTTAGAGAATCACAGAGTCCATCACCCTGAATTATTTGAATGCTGGTGCTCAGGTGATCAAACTGCCTTGTGTGATTTCCTTGGCATGGTCCCTGCAGGAGGAAACAATTTCCCAGCCCCTTTGAATCTCCAGTTCTGATGGCAATCCTGAAGGGAAGGAGGGGTAGGAATTAAATGTATTGACTGCTCATCATGTTATATGATGCCTCCCTCATAAAATATAATGAAGGACAGAGATCACAAAGCACCAAAGACACAAAGCCATAAGTCCAAAAATCAGAGCTTCGACTTACTGGTATATCCTGCTGTGGTCAAACCACACCAACCCACTACAGAACTGTGACTGGTTGGATGCTGAGCTGGGCTGACACTGAAATCCTGCTGTGTAACCACCTAAATTAAAGCTACATTTCATTTGGTCTGAACTGTTAATTGTCCTGGCAATGAAAGTCCACCAAGAGTCCAGGTACCTCTCCTGCTCTGCAGGGGGATCCAAGGATCTTCAGCAAATACAGTAACCAATATTTTAGCCAGTTGTATCTTGATTTAGGCCTTTGTAAGTGCATACCAGAATATTTATTTCACAGGGGACTGTTTAGCGGGGTCAAAGTCTTTAAATGTCGAAACTCTGAACTTAGCAGCCTGTAATCTCAAAGTGTTACTACCAAACAGACAGTTCTCATAATAAACCTTTTGGCAGCACATCACCATCTGCTTTTAATAGAAAAGGACTTCTTAAGCAATTTTGTTAATTTGATTTATGACAAAAAGAAATATGGAGAGTGTAAAACCTCAGGAAGAGAACAGCAGGGAAGGCAGCTCTGTGATTACCTTCCCCTGCACACATGTAAACTGTGACTGAGGTAAAGCAGTAATGAGCCTTAAAGTTACTACTTCTCCATGGAGCACATCAGAAAGTGGAGTGAAAGAAAACTGCAAGGCCAGGAAAGGAGAGGGCTATGCTGTCCAAGAGCAGGACTGTGATTCAGGAACTCTCTTTCAACACTAAATACTAAACTTCCAATACTAAACCACTTAACCACTTAACTTAGGACTGGCTTATTAAGTAAACATGTTTTGGTCATTGTACTGAGTAGAAGATCCCGAGGAGCTGTTTCTCAAGACCTGAAAATGTCATTGAAGTTACCAATGTGAGCACAGCACCTGCTCAGTCTTTTTAGGAGGAGATGACATTCTTCCTGCTGTGTCACAGGCCTTCAGCTGCTAAATCTGAATGTTTTTTTGGCCAGAAACTGATTTACAAGGTACAAACCCTGGTGAGGAAGGGGCAACCTGGGATCCAAAATTTCCAACTTGTGCAGGAAAGCAGAAATTAATTTGTCTTGTTCTCGTTTCGGTCATTGTCGCTCTGTCACTGCAGATAAATCATTTGAGCCCGGTTCAGCTCACATTCCAGCTGATGACAGGACAGAAGTGCCTGGAGGGGAAGTTAAACTAGAGGGTCTAATGTTCCTTGGTCTCTCTAGGTTTAATTCTTTCTACAATCCAGATGCCTTTTTGGGCATCTGATGCCAAATTTCCCTCTGATATTCCCTCTATCACCTCTCTGACTACCATCCCAACAGAGCCCTTTGCAGGGACCCTCCCTTCCCCCCAGAGCTCTGTCTGGCTCAACTACTGCCATGCTGGAACCTCCTGCACAGCCCAGCTCATCCTCCTCCCTTCCACTGCCCCTTCTTTCCCTCCCTCAGGAGGTGTGATTCCTGCTGATTCCATTCCTAACCCATGCAAAGTGACCTGAGTGATGCTGCTGAACTAGAGGGGCCAGAGGTAACATTTCTTTGCTCTCATTAACAGGCAATTACCAAGGGGTCTGAAGCTGCCAGATCTGATAACTGGACATTAAAATATTCCTTATCTTCGTTCGCTTTTCCGATTTCCCTCAGAACAGGGCTCTGCTCGCTGAGTCCTGCGTGGGAGGGTGGGGGGTGACCTTACAAGCCCCTGTCTCACAGAGAAGCTGCTAAAAGCAGGACCTCCTCCTGCTCATAGTCAAACTCAGTATCTGTTCAGATCACCACCCATGGCTTCTCAGTTGTTTTGGTTACCATCAGTCAAATCTTTCCTGGGATATTTGACCTTTAGAATGGTTTTTTCATTAATCTTTACCACAGAAAACCACCAGAAAGAGCAGTAAAACAGTCACCTTTTAAAGCAGTTTTCAGAGCAACCGGACAGCTGCTGGGTGGCATCTCTCTGGAGACATGTGAGAGGCTACAGCAGCCAAAAAGTGACCATTACCCAAATAAAGTTCTTGAAAGCACAGTTCTAAAGCGGGGAGGAGTTCAGAGCAGATAATCTCATGTCCCAGGAGCTCAGGTGGTGCCTTGAAATAAGACAGCGTGTCTGCACCATCACCAGGGTTGAAAGCAGGGAAATAAATCAATAATTGTGTAATCAGTAGCATCTTACTTTTTTTTTAATGAACCTGTAGGGTGAGGATTTCCCCCCAGTGCCCTCCCTCACCTTTTTCCCAGAGCTCATCTTTCACTTTGTCATGCAATTCCCAGCTGGCCAGCTGCAGCCGGCCTCGCTCTCTTTTCCATTACACACTCCGCTGAGCCGAGGACGAAAGGGCCTCTGGATTCCAGTGAGAAGGTAATTAATTGACTTTCTGCTCTCATTGCTATGCGGCAAAGGTGGAAGCCCACAGCAGCCACAGTTCATCTTTAATCCTGGAAGATTAGTCACAAATGGCATCACTATGCAGGTGATCAGCTGCCCCCAATAAAGGAACTAAAGGGTGCTCTCCGGATGAGGAGGGCTGTGATGAAGAGATCGAGAGCCACGAGTAACAAACACCCTGTTGACCCATCAGCCAGGTGTTGGCATTTGTAGCTCCTCTCTCATATGGTCTTTCTCCTTTACATCTTAAACCTGTCCTAACCTCCCAGCTGGGCTGAGATCGGAGCCACCACTGCTTTGGTGGCTGGTGTCACCCCCCAGCCACACATTCCAGGTAGGAATAAAAAAAAAAATAAAAATCACGTTTTGGAAATGTAGGTAAAATAAGCGACTGATTTGATGTCCCATCCCTGGAAGTGTTCAATGCCAGGTTAGACAGGGCTTTGAGCAATCTGGTCTAGTAGAAGGTGCCTCTGCCCATGGCAGGAGGCTGGAACAAGATGGTCTTTAAGGTCCCTCCCAACCCAAACCACTCTGTGATTCTATGCTTGTGCAGTGTGCCAAGCTCAGGTGAGCACCTTTTCCCCTTTTTGACAGCAGTGCCGTCCCCTCAGAGACATCACCAAAATCAGCTTCTTAGTGTGATGGAATGGAAAATTCTACCAAAACTTTTTAGAAGATCATTTTTCAGCTCAAAATACCAAGCACTATTCTCTATCTGAGACATAAGGACCACTCACATGCAGAATATTACACATGTGCTGAAAACATGTTTGAATTTTAGCTCTAGACACACACTGGAAATTAATTCTTCTCTTTTCAGCAGCAATAAGTAATGGTAAAATGAACCCATTTTCCTACTGGAAGAAAGACTATTAACCCAGGGAGATGCTTCCCTTCTAAGCACTGGAACGTTTACAGAATGTCTGACTAAGAGCAATTGTTTTGTTAATTGTGTAAAATAGCTTCTTATTCTTCAAGGGTTTTTTATTTCCCTGGTGATTTTCAACTAAGCTGATCTTCCCTATCTACTAAGTTTCTGTTTAAGCACTTCTCCAATAGTTGTGCTCCAGATTTAAAGCAATTTGGTAAGGAAGTTCTAGCCGGGAGCAGAGGACTTGAGGGCATCCCAGTATTTTATGGCTGCCCAAAACTGCTCCTGCTGGTGCCAGGAATCCATGTGGTGCCTTCTTTCCTGCAGCTAGCACCAGCAGGGAAAGGTGGCCTTCTTGGGACAGCTCTTTCTCTCAAAACCCAAGGTGGTTATTTGGGCACATTCAACCAGATAAGGGTTTCTCACTGTGCTGGAGTTTGGGGAGTTCATCGTGTCTCCCCTGAGTAATCAGTTGTTCTCCACAGCCCTCTCTGGCTTTTGGTGATTTCTCACTTCCCCTCAGCACAATGCCTCCAGCCCTGCAGGGCCTGATGTGCTATTTGCCTGAGAAGGTCAGCAGCAGAACAAATATTTGCCCTTCCTGTGTCTCATTCAGGGCTTTATAAGAATTAAAGTTTTATTCTATGATCAAACTGTATCTCTCTTTTTTTTTCTTGGCTCCTTGTTACTCTAATACTGTTTCCTTTGATTTTCAGATAGTACTAATGCCTTTTTGTCAGCATACACACACAAAACCTTGCCAGGCTCTAAATCTGTGTCTTAGTGACAGCACAAAAAAGCATTGTTCTCATAGAATCACACAATGGCTTGGGTTGGAAGGGACCTTAAAACCATCTTGTTCCAACCCCCTCCCATGGGCAAGAACACCTTCCTCTAGAGAAGGTTTCTCCAAGCCCTGTCCAACCCGGCCTTGAACATTTCCAGGGAGGGGGGTCTCTGCAGGATGGTCCCCCCACATTCACACTGATAACCATAGAAGGGCTTTTTCTCCTTCTGTGCCTTGTCGTCCACTCACTGGTGGAAGTTCAGCCTCTTCTACTCACCTGTGTCCCAAGACAGACTCACCTGCAGATCAGGGCTCATTTCTGGTTCAGCCTCCACAGCACTGCACAAGGAGTGCACAGGGGCTCACTGTGGAGTGTGCTGAGGAAAGATGTAGAGAGGTTTACTGGCTACAAGGTGAAACCTGTCACTGGAAACAATGCAGAGATCCTCTTCTCACTTCTGGTCAGGTCCATCATCAGTGTACAACGCCTGTAAAAGCACAAGGCTCAGTCCCCTGCCAGCATGCCCAGGAGAGCTGTCTCATTTCACTGAGGTGGCAACTGCTCTCCTACATGGACCTGAGCACAGTCGTCACACACAGGGAGCTGAGAGGGACCCCAGCTGCAACAACAGCAGAAGTAAAAGCACACTGTTAAAGGTGTCAGCTTACAGCACACAGCTGGGTAGAAGCAGAGATTCATTTGCACCTTTCCGAAAGTGTTGCAAAGCCTGAAAGTAATTTCTTTCACTATTCTTTGAGCCTTGTGAACTGCCTTCTTCAACCCTGCAAGGTGTTTACTCTAAAACTTAATGAAGGTGACCTATGTTTCTGTTATTTACAAACAGCTGTTTTTCTGTGATCCTCACAAACCACGTGGCTGTACAATCAGTGGTACAGCAGCATCAAAGTGTGCAGGCAGCAACAGCATCCCAGGAAGCTACATTCTGGTGTTCCCAACTCCCTTTTCCATCATTGCATCCAAGGGATTTCTGCTTGTGTCACCAGTAGCCTTAATGAACTCACCTGCATGACAACCAAGCTTCTCCCTTCTCCTCCCCAGCTGCCTGCATCAGAAACTGGGACACAGCTCTGAGGGGCTCTCTAGAGTGATCCTGAAGAAAATACAAAGGTAAAATGTGTTTTACTGTTTGAACGTTTAACACCTCACACAGACTTTAACAGCTTTGAATTTACAGTCCACCAGACCATTCCTGCATTTGAACAGGTGTGCCGTGAGTTGTGATTTGCATCCACCTGCACAACCTGAGCACTTCCTTGTGTCCATGGTGAGTGAGACTGCAGAGCTGCTGCCCTTTGTCTCTGATGTGTGAAAAAATAATGCCTTAGGTCGTAAAGAGGCATTTCTGAATGGGCACACATCCTCGGGGTACTGTGTTATGAAGGAAGGAAGTGTATTACCTGAGCCATAGTAAAATTAATTGTTTTAAAATGTGTAGGTGGAGAAATGTGCACGTAGTGTACATAGAATCTCCTGAGCTGGAAGGGGCCCATGATGATCATCGAGTCCAACTCCTAGCCCTGCACAGCACACCCCAACAATCCCACGTGCCTGAGAGAGAGCATTATCCAAATGCTTCTTGAGCTCTGGCAGCCTTGGTGCTGAAAAAGATGTAACTGCTATATATAGAACACAGTGGCTACAGTAAATCACCCTTTTCCCCATGGAGTTACAGCAGGGTGTGATTTGGTTCATGTTTTATGCCCTCAGATTTTCTCTGGGGCACTCTTCTGTAGGTTACTGGGCAGATACTGGAGCTACAGCCACTCATCAACATCAATCCATCCTTGTTGCAGTTGCCCCTTTGCTCAGGGAATCACTTTGTTCTTTGGGGGCCAATAACAGAGGAGCAGCCAGCACTGGCTCAACATCTTTCAAGAGGGTTGAGCTGGGCAGATTCAGAACTCTGAGCCTAGAACATATTGGTTGTGCTGCTGATACACTGTGGGTATTGTTGCCAAATGCTCGGCGTACACAAACCGAGGGGCCGTGATTGTGTAGATTAGGAAGCCCAAAGTAGTGTGAGGCAATGGGGAATTATTCCTTGCTTTATCTCCTCTGCTCAGTGTACGTCATCATTCCTGCCACTCCATGATCCCTGGTCCCAAAGGATGCAGCTGCCAGTGCTGTTCACCTGATAAGGGAAATTCTGTCGTGTTTGTTTGTACAGTTTCTTTCCTTGCATATTTTGCATAGCCACGACTGTTATTCTGCATTTCTTATGTATAAAGTGATATGGAAGACAGCACACACAAGGCACTCTAATTAAAATGCATGTATTTGCTGCTGATGTTACAGCATTCACAGTGGAGACCAGACCTGGATGCCTGATGTTACAGTGTGACATGCAAATTTATGCTGAATACCACGATACTCGATGGGAAGCTATATGATAACTGTCCCAGGAAAAATTGTCTGCACAAGACAAATTGTGGTGCACGTTCCCCTCCCTCTCTCTCCCTTGTCCGTATTTTAACAGCACAGGTGAGACTTAGTTGGGGCACTTGAGATGCTTCAGACAGAACAGCCCACCCCCAAGGGCACCATTTCCCTGCCTGACCTGCAGCACATTGCCAGTGTGAGCTGGAACCTCTGCCTTCCTCCTCCAAATTCATTATGCTGCAAATAAAAACCAGAACATTTTAAGGTACTGTAACATCTCCTCCTGCCCATTTCTGTGGCCAAGGTGATCTCTATCACCACTGACTCAGATAATGAAACCAGAAAAGCAAGCTCAGAAAAGGGAGGTCAAGTATTAATAACTATAGTCATATGGAAACCATGTCCTATATGCAATACTGAATGGGAATATTTATCTGCCTACCCAGGGATAATACTTACCTAAAGCCATCCAAACACCCACTTGGTACAGGGGATCTGCTGTGCCCCACTGGGACACTCTCATCTACTGCAAACTGTGCCTGTACCCAGTGGAAATGTCTGTTTGCATCAACTGGGATCTGCAATTCTAGGAGTTCCTGCTTAGCACTTGGCTATAGACTATCCAGCGGAAAAAAGGTCAGCCTATGATATCTCCTCAGCTGGAAAAGAGAGAGATTATCTAAGAAGTGTCCATTACTCATCTAATGGCCAATGTTTGATTATCAAGCATGGCTCCTCTTGGGCTGAAGCCTCAGTCAGCAAACGTGTGTATCAAAGGCGAGGTCTGCAGTGCCAGCTAATAGCCCTCCGCTTTTGTGCTCTTAGCCAGGGTGAAAACGTCACAATATTCAGGAAAGCTAGAGGTCCAGGTCTCACTTAAATAAGAGCTGATGGCTGGGGAAATGCACGCCATTGACCATCAGGGTACTTTCTACCTTTCAAAACTCCACTTTGTTGGAAATAGGCTAAAAGCAACTTCTAGACATGAAATTAGGAAAGGAGACACTCTGGGCTCATAAGATCTGCCTGTTGATTCACAGATAAAAAAAGTCCTTATTCATCCACATTTAAAAACATGGCAAAACACCCCATATCTTTTTCTATGTCTCAGCATGCCTGTCCAAGAAATGGCAATGCTAAACTTAATTTTATTTACAGCTTTTGGGGAAGTTAAATATTTTGAACTCTGCCTTTAAATCACAGTGATCTCAGTATTTCTTTCCTACTCTGATCCCATTGCAAGAGGTGGGGGAATTTCTATTGCTTTCATGGGTAGACAGATCAGGCTCATCAGGAATTTTCAGTGCTTGTTTCTTTGTTCTGTTTTAGGCTTGTGCGTTCAAGAACTGGCTTATTGTCTGGCCTGCTAATGTTTTCAATTATGCGGTGCCCAATTCAATATCCCTACCTGACTGGGAGGCAGAAGGAGTTGGCTTTTTGTGTTCTCTGACCTAGAGCTGACTCCATTTGCTGCCTATCTGACTAACTAGTGAAGCAGAAAATGCTCACAATACAGCACAATTAATGACAGACTCTGAAAAACACACCAGACTCCAGTGGAGAGGAAAAAATTAGGCTCTTGCATAATGAAGGAGTTTGTTGATGATGTTTTTCTATTTATAACATTTTAAAGGGCAGGGAAGAACAAGGTTTAGCAGAAAACCCTCACTGTTTATTTTTTTTTTCCTAAAATTGGCTTAATTTTTTTTTTAAATTGGAGATGATAATATTCACACTAGCTGTGTGGGCCTGTGGAGTGCCAAGAGAGGGAGCAGGTTTCTCTGGCCTTTGACAATTGGTCTCTCTTGGCAAATAGGGCAAAGTATTTAAATCTACACAAAAAGAAAAATACCCTTTGAAAATAATTGACAATACTGATATACTACCATTAAACAGCATTTTATGGCAAAGATATGTATGAAATACACCCTACTTTGTCCCAAACTGAATCAGAATTACAAAGTCACATCTATTAGGTGTGTTTGTTAGGTCATATTGGATTCAGCCAACTCTTTATCATCATACACCCTAAAAAATTCAGCAAACCTAGTGCTGCATTTGTTCTGCTGAGTTACACATGTGCCAGATACAAGAAGAGACAAAAGCAACAACCACCTCTCTTCACTACCACTTCAGCTACAACTCTGACTGTGAACTCCTTAGTTTGTAGGACAACACCAACACTGTGTTAGTCCTCACTAGTTTCACCAAGTTCACTAATGGGATGGATTATTTTAACCTCCTGGTCTTCAACTCTGGCATACGAGGCACTTTGAGCACTGTGAGAGAACCAATAAGAGCAGCATAATCTCATTAATGTGATGATAATAAAGCAAACAGAACCCAAGGCATCAAAATGAGGTGCAAAAAGGGGAAAGAGCAGGCACATAGAGCTATCTCAAGGCATCATCTTTGTAAATCAGGAATATATTGATGCATTTATACTGCCCTGCTTTTCAGAGCAAACTCTGCTTCTGCACATGTGGGACACAGATAGTCCTTAGTAATATTTTTTAAACACTACCTGCCACTTTTAAATATTCAATCTAGATTTTACTTCATTTTATCTCTCCTGGAAAGCTGCCTCATGCCCTGTATTAGCCATGGTGAGGGTTTCTTTAGCACAGCTAACCCTCATCCACCACCTGCAACACTCTCCCACAGCACATGACAAGCAGAGGTGACACAGCCAGCATGGGGTACTGGGGGGTTCTGATAGCATCCCTCTCTACTCCTGTTGCATCCAGAAGGATGTAGGTGAGGAAGCTGAACACCTCTCTGCAGCATCTTCATCAGTTGTCCTAAGGGGCAACCATGTACTCCCAAGACCTATGGTATTCATGTTACTTTTAAAAAGAGAAATGCTTTTAAAACAATTGCACCATGTCTAAGTTATACACAACCAAGATCTCATACAGTATTAGGATTATTAAGTAGTAGCTGTGCTGCCTCCTGAATAAACACACGAACACAAGCCCATTGGTTTTCACAAGGGATGGCAAAGAAGGTTCAGTACAATTCCCTCTCTCAAGGGAGCACACACAGACCACATGCAGGTGACCACTGCAAAATGGAGCATGCAGGAGATCAGAAGTGCCACAGCTGAAGTTATTCATACATTCTTCATTTGGCATCTTTAGGCAGATCCAAAATTCAGCATTTCAACCAACACGTGGGTCCTGCTTCACATATCACATGGAACAGGTAATGCTCCAGAGGGAATAAAGACGATCAGTGTCATCTATTTTCACTGTTCACTCTCTGGCCACAAGTTTCATTCATTGCATAGAGGTAGACACTGTTGTGAATGATGAGTTCGTGTTTCCCCGCGGGCCATTTTTCATGGCCAATAGAGCAACCAGATTTTTCAAGCACTAATAAATACATCTGCACAACGATTCAGTAGGACACATCATTTCCATCTCATCTTTGAAGTACAGGGCTTGACTGTCTAGTCAGCTTGAAATACACAGGATCTCCTGTTTTTTCAACAGAATTTGAAATTCTTCAGCAACTGGTATCTTCAAAATCCAGACCCTCTTGGCTTTAAATGCAGCCTGGAGGACTTGGACTACTCCAAAATCAGGTCTCAGAGTATCAAGCTGAGAAATACTAATGTAGCTCTGCATCTATTCTTTAGTGAGTAGTTTTTGAAAAGTAAATATTCTTTGGCTTGATAACATTACCTTAATGCCAATACCTTTCATTAATCCTCTCTGGGGAACAGACAGTGCAAGCACTCAGCACTGTGCCAGGCCAGGGCTGTGATAAGCAGGAACATGCCATTTGGCCTCTCTGAACTTTACATCGCTTGCATATTTTGGCAGTGAATTTCTAATTCTCTCCTCTTTACAAGAATGGGGGTGTTTGGTTTTGGGATTTGGTTTTGTTTGGTTGGTTATTTTATTTGTTTGTTTTACATGCTAGTTTAGTAATTAGACATATATTTTAGTACAATAAAAGGGAAAAATATTTTAGAAATTCCAGTTCCCTACTGCTTTTCTGCACTTCCCATCAGCTTATTAGGGAAACATCTCCCTGGATCCAAATGGTAATACAGGGCCTCAAGAGAGCTTGCAAATGGAATCTAAATTGATGTTTAAAAGCCTTTTTTTTTTTTTTCTAAATGGGAGAGGATAATGAGTTTTAATTCCTTGGAAGGCCAGCTACTGCAATAAAAAGATATTTTTCTATTACTAGCAAGTCGCCTGGTCTGGAGACTGGTTTACTTATTTATGTATGTCCTGAGCAAAAAAACATTTCATTAAGGCTGTGTTTTGTCATTCAATAAATTCTAAGGAGTGCTGCTGCAGCAAGTTGTACTTTGTAAACATTCATAAGGAAGGAGAGACAGAATGGAATAAATATATTAGCTGAAGGGCAAAATCTGAACATTCCTACAAGCACCCCGGTATAAAGCAACTTTCACATGCTTAGAGCACTGAAACACCCACAGACTGTTTTAGGACCTACAAGGAGAACAGCAGCAGCTAGATCTTGCTGTCACTCTCAAGCCAAGGATAAAATTTTAGATCTCAATTCACAACTTGGGCTCTTTGCATGAGGGTTTGCATTTCTGTCCATGGCATGAGAAATTTTCCCAGTTTCAAGAACAGAAAAGACGACACTTCTGCCTCTTGCCACTTTCCTTGGGAGAGAACCTGGAATATCAAATAAATGAGGAAGAAAAGAAAAACCTGCTGTCCCTCTTAAGGAACGATGTGTTAAGGGACACTGGGATGTAGCTTGGTGGTTTGGACAGCTTCCAGCTTCTGCTGGGGCAGAGGAGAGCATGAAGAGCACTGTGAGGGGGACTGAAGCCCTTGATAACAAATCAGCAGAAGCAGAAAAAAGGGATAGACTTGAGGGAAGGACAACAACCTATGCTGGAGCACATAAACCCCAAGGCTGTCCCCCACTAAAACTGCCTCTTGACAAATACTGTCCATGAAAAGCATCAGAGCTTTGCATTCCTTCCCAGGCACACTGCCAGCAAGAATGGGATGAGAGAAGTTTTGCTTTCTCGTCTCTGTGTTCCCAAAGGGCAATGCTGCAGCAATAGCTGAGCACAGGCAGAGACAATAGCAAAGCTGGAAGAGCCTGACCACAGAGGGATGATGTGATACCTCTCCCACCGGTGCTCATCACACAACAGTGTCTCATGGCCACGGTGCTACCTGGTGAGGACCCTTTGTGCAGGGACAAGGGGGTCTGTCCAGTGCCATCCCCTTCCTTGCATCACCGAGGAGCTGCAGGGGAGCAAACCAAGACTAGAAGCCTCAGGAGTGAGATTTATTGCTCGGTTAATGACATCCTTCTCTTCCCAACGACTCCAGTGAAGTAAGGAAGGGCTGAGTGGCTTTATCTTTATTCAGTGCCGTGGTCCTTCTGGGACACTTGAACCTGATTGCATCATTTGCAGTGTCAGACTTGATAAGACGCTGATTGTGTTTCCGCGGTTTTCCGTGGCAGAGGGACTCCCCCGGCAGCCCGGACGGTTAATGGGAACTGACTGGCTCTCCAGTTTGCCAGAGCGGTTCCCTTCGGCTTCCTGCTGTAGCACATTAACACAACAAATTAACATTGTAATTGCCTTTTAACTATTTATCACTGTGGAAAAGGGGGAAAAAATAGAAAAAAGGAATATTACAGGCAAAGACCCAAGAGATAGCTTAGGAAGGCAGGTCTCTGTCTGCACCTCCCTTCATTTTTATTTATAGCCAGCCATTAAGTTATGCTAATAAACAGCCAGCCACAGGGCATGGCAAATCCCTTGCTCAGGCATAGAAAAAGCACTGAGTTAAATATATTCAGCTTATCTAACTCATAGGAACAATGTGACTGCTACCAAAACCACAGGGGGACCTAATAGCAGCTCCAGTAGCTTTCACTGAGATCCATTCACACAGCAGAGCCATGGCACAGAATACATACATTTGGCATATATATATATATATATATATATATATATATATATATGCAAATCAAGCACAGGATAAATAAAACATGGAAATTCAAACAAAATGCCCAGCATCAACGATTTGGACTTAACCAATTATTCTGGCAAAGGCCAATTCACTACAGTTCATAAACTGATTCATTTTGGAGAAAACAGCCCTTTAATTCAAATAGCAGCGTAATGCACCTGCCACCAATTTTTCCAGAGCAATTACATCAAAAATAGCATTTATTGTAGCTCTCTTTTGCATGCAATTGGTTGTTCTGCCATTTCCATGTCTATGCAGCAGTTCCTAAAGGGGATTGCATCAGGTCCTCATATAACCTATATATTTAATCAGATTATCCAATTAAATAATACAGCCTTAAATGAAAAGTCTGCTATTCCCTTGAGCATTTCTGGGAATGCTTTCATTGCTTGTTCTTTTTCTTAAAATGTACTAGCAGGACTGTCTTCCACAGCTACTTTTGGGTATCCAGACACTTGTAAAGCACCCATCACTAATTTCTAGATGCCAATACCTTGTTTTCCCCATCAAGTTACAGCAGTCAGAAATGTCACATCAACCTATACAGTCACAGAGCACATAAAAATAACGATAGTGTCTTTATCTTTCCTGACTGAGCAAAGACAGGATGAAAAAGAGATTGTGATGATGGAGGTTTTGTGGAGGAAGGAGGGGAATCCCAGAGGGTGATGTGATTGCTGTCCCCCTCAGGGCTGCACTCTGTGCTGACCTGCACCCTTGGAAAAGTGCCAGCACATACCTGCTGGAGTAGCAGCCTCGGAGCTTGGATTAGCTCCGGGATTCCCTCTGACTTCCCCAGCAGCCATCACAATGAGATGCCGTGTGACTGATTCAGTTCCTGAGGTGACTCATCACAGTTCATCCCTGGCTGCCATGTCCCAGTGTGGGACTGCAGCAGCTCTAATGCTCTGGATTCAAGTCTTTCCACATCCTTCCAAAGGCGGATCTACTGGCATGGAACGACTTTTTATCAGCCCTGAGCAGAAAGTGCTGGAGTTTGCAAATCCCCAGGAGAATTTCACGTGTGGAAGGTCATTAAATGCTCTGCCACAGGGAACACTTCTTCCCACAACAAACCCTATGAGGACAGTAACATCCCTGGTTGTTTTCCCTCCCACTCACATCTTGGTAAGACATGTTGCCTTACTATTGATTTACAGTTTAATCCAATGTCTGCATCTAATTTCTTTTAGCAATGATTAAATAGGTTGTGAAATACTATCAAAAGAGAAGCGGGGAGGTATTAGTGCACAGCAGTCTCAGAGGGGCGGTGGAAGTAATGCAGTGGTTCAGCACTCTGGTTAAGTGAACACAAACACCAAGTGTTATAACACCGTGTTTTCCCAAGGGAAAAATTGGGGAAAAGTGACAAATTCAATCTAGACTGATCACACCAAGCAGACTGGTTGACCAGACTCTGCTGGCTACTGCAGCATCAAGTTCCCTCTAAAAACCAGTCACAAACCTAGTCACAACCAGCTCCCTCTGCTGCCAGAGCAGCAGCTCCACTCCAGTGCCCTGATGGGACTTCACCAGGAGGGTCTGATGGCCAGTGTTTTGTGCTCAGGGGTTTCTGACAGCCTAGCTCTCCCAGAGTGCCCAAGCTTGGGCAGATGTGATGGTGCTGGTCAGAGCCCAAAATGCATTCTATGTTCAGGTATCAGTTACATCACAACCGTATGAACAAAGCCATGAGCCTGTGCATGCCTCTACTGAGTCAAACAAATGATTACCCAGCCACAAATCATTCCCAGCCACAAATCGTTCCCAGCCACTTTTTCTCCAATCCTGACACTAAAAGGTAATAAAATAAATTTTAAAAATGGTTAATTAAAATATCTGTTCTATTTCTTTACTCCTCCCTACCATCACACCCCCCAGTAAAGCAGCCATCAACCCCTGTACCAGCTCTAGGACATTCCCTGACTTCCCAACACTCCCATTCCTCCAGAGGGCAATTGGGTGGAAAGGGGCCTATTTTGCAGTCATTAAATTTTCATTTTATTTTTAACCAGATACACTGCCATTTGAAAAGCTCCCTGGTGAGCAAGGGATTGCCAGTCTGGGGAAGAGCGAGCAGAGGCAGCGGGGGCCAGTGAGCATGCAGAAGGTGTTGAACACAGCAGTTGCAGGAGCAGCGGAGATGCTGCCGGCACAGGGAGGGGTTGGCTCCTTGCCAGCCTGCTCTGTGTTCTGAAAAACAGTAGAGCTAATAACCTCAATTACAGCCCAGCCTCTCTGGGGGCAGCTGATGGTGCCTTTGTTTATCTGAGTCCCGATGTGAAAGCAAAGATTGGTTTTTGTCTGAAGGGGCATGTGTTGTGCAGACACTGAAGAGATAAACAGTGTGTGTCGGGGAAAGAAAGGTCAAAGAATCACGGACTGGTTTGGGTTGGAAGGGACCTTTAAAAACCACCCAGTTCCAACCCTCCTGCTGTGGGCAGGGACACCTTCCACTAGACCAGGTTGCTCCAAGTCCCATCCAACCTGGCCTTGAACCAAGTATAAGTCAAGTACACTTTCTTCCAGAATTCACCTTAGACACTGACAGCTTTAATATGCCTTAAATTCTGGCTCCTTTGGGCTCCAAGGTATTTTAATTCAGCAACCAGAAAGTAGTAAGTCATCTGGAGGGTGACTATCCAGAGAGGGGTGGGCTTTTACCTCCACTCCACTCTCCACTGAGGCACTCAGCACCCAAATGGATCTGATGGCTTTTCAGAGAAGCCTGGAGGTATTCCATGACAGTATGCGGGGACTGACAACCAAAATATTTATTTTATTAGTATACTAGTTAGGCAGAGGTGCTTAGAAGAAATAGGCAGGAAGAAAACACCCATGTCTGTTGAATATTTGAGAGAATACTCTCATAGAGAATACTCTCATAGAGAACATTCTTTGTGTCTGAAGAATATTTGAGACTGCAATATTACTGCACTTCTTGCAATTTTCCTCCTTGGTTACAAGCCTAATCTACATTCAGGAAACCTGGAAGGATTGAGTAGAGAAACCACCACCTTCATCATGAGACCAGGGACCAGAAAATAGAGTGTGGCAGCACTTATGCTGAGTCAAGAAAAATACAGCATGTGATAGAGGTGAGCTCTGCCTACATCTCCACAAAGAATTAAATACAATAGATTTCATAGAAATGACCGTCATTGTAAAATCTTTTATATTGAAGCACTGCTCCTGCTGATAAAATGAGCAATGCTTTTGTTCATGCATGGCTTCTGTCCGTGTGTCACAGGACACAGAGCCTGCAGGCTCAGTGACTCGGCTGAGTCTGCCAGATGGTCCATACGGTTGGGCCCACACTGCAGCTGTAATGCAGTTTGCTGCACTGCAACTTCATTTTCTTTATATATAAAGAGCCACATAAAGGCTTGTTGGGACCAGCAAAATCTGCTTTTATTCAGTTACAGGTTCCCCCTCAGTCTAGCAGCACACCCAGAAGAGCTGCCACTTCAGGTGCTTGCAGTAATACACCTTCAGGTTACTTTTATATACATTTCAATTTAAATGAGGGTGAACTTATGTAATGGGAGTTAATTTTTCTCAATTCCCTTAGGAAGCAGAGACAATCAGCCAGCACTCACAGCCATGTCACGAGTTGACTCTGTGACCTGTGTACACACACAAGAAACACAAGCCTTGTTTATCTGCAGCAGCATAAATCTGAATCAGATACTGGATGCAGAGAAACAAAATGCTTCTTCCTGGTATAAGCCGAAAGGGCAATGCCAGCCATTTTTTGGCAGCCCAGAGTTGGATGAATTATGGATAACATGTTACCAGGAGGTGTTAGATCAAGTTTACACAGACTGATGAAAACACATCACTCCTCATAGCCAACAAGGATAGCAACGATATGCTGTCAATATGTTTTGACAATGCAAAACCCAGGATCTAACAAGCAATGTAACAGCTCAGGTTAGATACCCCTGCCTCAGGCTAGGAGTCAAATCTCTCCTTGGCTAAGACAGCCAGACAATTTAACCTTTGCCTGATCTCACACATGACTGGCTCTTAAAAAACTACAGCAGAAGAATTGTGAAAGGGGGAGGGGGGAGTTATTGTATCTCTGACCTTGTTCACTCACGTTAAATAACAAAACATGGGAGAGTCTGACACAGCTGGGCGGAACCTCTCCATTGACACATGCTGGCCTTCATTAACCACAAAGGCATGTTGGAAAATTCACATGAACCAGTTGTAAAAGACCCATAAAACACGATAGGTGTCATTGCCTTGTCCAGTATGGAGCTGAACATCACTCCAGCCATGGGTCTCCAGCCACGCTGGACCAGTGCTCACCAGTAATCGGAGCTTTTACAGCCCATCACCACAGGGTGCACCTTCCAATTTCAAATCGGTTTTCCTCCTTTAAAGACAGTAAAAATCACACGATGTTGAGCTGGAGGTTTGCCTGGCATATATCATGTGATTTTTTTCAGTAAAATCACAGAAACAGCAAATGCAGGCTTAGGTTCATCAGCCAAATCCTCCCTAGATGCCTGAAGTCCCCAGGACCTCTAATCCTCTTCTGTTTCTACACTCCTGCAGAAACACTTGCTATTGCTGCCAGGTTTTGGCACAGTGGTGACAACTGTGATATTAATGTCCCAGGCAAAAGCAGCCACAGCAGCAAGAGAAATAGGAGTGGCGACAGGAATACTGAAAGAACAGCTGAATTTTTTGTGGCTTTTTAACGAAATAATCCAAGAAACTGCAAGGTCAGCTCCAGGTCAAGATACCTGTGTGGGTGACAGACCAAATCACAATTTGGCCTGTCCTCCTGCAGAAGATGTAGATCTCACTACAGCATCTTTCCTCTTGTCCTTTGCTGAGGAGCTGCAGTTTGTCACAGCAGCCCTTTGGCACCTGCAGAGGTGCTGACTGGGCTCTGTGGGGCACCCGCATCCCAGGTCACCAAAAAAGTACTTGGCACTAACAGGGAGAGTGACCCAGGGGTGACACCAAGCAGCCAACGACTAGCCTGCAGCTCCAGGATTTGCAGCAGGTCCCCTAAAGCAAAGGGGATAGAAGAGCTACACCACCCAGCCCTGCAGTACAAACACTAGCGTTACTGGTGCCAGGGGGAGAGCTGACCTGAATGCTGACAACTAAGTGGATAATTACGTAACTCCAAATTCAAGTAGCTCTGTGCTTCAAATTAAGGTTCAGCTAAATGTAGCAACTCAATAAGCATAATTAACTGTGCTCCAATTTTTAAGCTCAGTGAGATTGCAGACAGTAAAGTTTCCTCCCTCCCTCCAATAAGATGAGAAGGGAAGAAAGAAGACCAAGCAGTGCAGATAGTGTTGATGTTTTGGGGAGATCTGTGGGCTGGAGGTTGATTAGCAGTCCTCAGTGTCCTTACCGTGAGAGGAGAGGAGTAGATAAGCAGGAAGCAGAACACTGCAGGCAGCTGATAACAGCAATTCCCAGATCAAGGCTAAGGGGGGGGGATAAGGATGCAGATCAGGAAAGACTTCCCAGAGAAAACAACTTGTGATGCTGAATGGTTCTGAAGTTTGTGAAAAGTGCCTTGAGCCTACTAAATACAAACATGCCACTGAAATATTCTTCTCATCCTAGAGAACAGTTTTGTTTTAAACAGAAAGCAATACCTCCCAAGTTCAAACCCAGATACTTTTCAAATGTAATTAAGTTTGCCAAATAACTCCTCAGCCATCACTTAAAACCCCAACTACTTACAAATATGCAAATTTTTCTTGAAAACATCTTAAATCTTGCTCTGCCTACCAATGCATCACCTTTATCAATAAAGGGACATAGGTTTCATTAAAATAAACAAACGAAACCGAGTTTTGAAACAAAGCAGTCACTCATGAACTGTTTAGATGCTTATAAGGGAGTGTGGCTGACTGTAAGGACCTATACATCTTTGGGTTTTTAAGCCTCTTTAAACAAAAAAAAAAGCTTTAGCGTGAAGTTTAAAAATAAAATTAAGCAATTTATTTGTAGCCTCATATCACCATGCAGGGTGCAGAGTACTGCTAATAGTTTCCAGGTGACTGTGAAGGTCTCTATCACTTCTTGTGTTCAATTTCAAGGATGCTGTACATATTATTTTATTACGGTTCATAAAATTTAACTAAATCTGATGCCCCTTTGTATACACACTCCTACTTCTGCAAAAGCTCTTACAATCTGCACAGACCCAAATACACAAAAGGAATATTACTCTCCTATTCTATACATGGTATCAGAGATGCTGAGAGGGCCAGGGATGTGTTCAAGGTTTTAATAATGGTTATGATAAACCAAAACAAAGACCAACCCTTGCAACTCATCAACCTCATTCCATTCACACCCCCCCCAGCCTTACTCTGCTCACTGCTCCTGCCAGGGTCTGAGTCATGGCAGATTTCAGTCTCTTCCCCTTCCTTTCACCACTTACTTCTGCACTTTTCAAGGAAAGCTGCCATTCAGCTAATGCCAGTCCCAGCCCCAGCCCTGTAGAAGGCTTAGAGTGAAGGCACCAGCTCAGCACCACAGACTAGAGAAACAGGGAACTCAGGATGGGGTTGGATCAGCACGAGGGATGTAACTGCTCGCTTGCATCCAACAAGTTCATCTCCTGTTCACCAAAAGGACAAAATAAGAGGCACTACCAGCTCTGTAGTTCTGTAAAGGATTAGAAACCCTCAGTTGTTAAGGAAAATAAAGAGACAGAGAGTTTCCAAGCCTCAAGCAGGACCAGTCTCCCCAGCCAGCTGGGCAGTGGACGGCTCTGCCTTTCAGACAGAACATCAAGCTCATTTCTGGGTAATAGCCCTATAATTTAGATATCAAGCCCAGGCCAATGAAGGCTCAGCAGCCACAATCACCACGTTTTTATCCATCCAACCCAGCGCAGAAACCCTACTGTAATCCCCTTTCCTAGCGCATTATCTTTAATCACAGGCATAATAGAGATTCAATTTGAGCCCTCAGCTGCATTTTCTTCCTTGTTATTCACAGTGCTGTATTTTCATCAGCAATAAACAATTTCCCCCCGTTTCATTTTGCATTTATCTGCCTCAAAGACAGCCTTTTAAGGTTTTGATAGCCCTGTGTGGAAGCTTCTGGCTAGTAATGAAGACAGAAACTCACAGGTTTTACCCAGAAAATTGAATTGCACAAAGCAACTGTTTAGAAAGCATCCACTTCCTTTGTTCTCCTTCAGATAACATCCGCAGAAATTTAGCACTTATTTGCAGTCATTTGCCAGCACTGTTTTCATCCAAGAACCCAAATCCCACCATCAAGAGTTGCTCCAGTGTGGGCAGGGTCTGTTCAATCTGATGCTCTCAGAGTGGAGTGACCACCCAAACGCTTTGTTACCAGAGGTCTGGGCTTCACCTCTTTGCTCTGGTACCTCCTCTAGTCCTTTCTGAACAAGCAGCCTCTTTAAGCAATACCAGTAGTCTGAACTGTTTAAAAAGAAAGTTGCCAAAACATGAAATTAATCCAGACTGTGTAAATACACAGTTTCCCCTTAATTGAATCTTTAAATGCACCTGTGTCAATGCAGGCACCCAGCAATGTATCAGCTTGCAGGACTGAAAGGTCTATTCCCCCCTAGAGGCATCTGGGCTAACATTTCATAAATTACAATCATGTTTTCCTTTTCTGTTAATATTTTCATTCCAAAGGTCATTTACTGCACACACACACTCTCACAAAGCAGAGGAAGGTGATGGAAGCTGCTTGATTCCTAGATACAGGAATCAGTCACACTATTAATGTTGCAAATCTACAGTCTTACTACAAAGATGTTTCTACCTGCAGCCAGTGCATTCACCTAGAAAAAGCTCCGTTCCAGGAATTCACATGTGTATGAGCACCCAGGCTCTGGGAGCAGGTGCAAGACTCCTCTCTACACACGTACCTTGGGCTACTAGAGATGTCAGACCATCATCAGGGCCTAGAGCAACCTAGTCTAGTGGAAGGTGTCCCTGGCCATGCCAGAAGGTTGAAACAAGATCTTTCAGGTCCTTTCCAAACCAAACCATTCTGTGATCCCTTCTGAAGCTCAATGCTTCAGTTGGGCACCCTCATCCTTCACTAAGTCAACCAGCCTTTGGTCACCAGCCTTGGACACAGAGCCAGCCTTGCTCAGGAAAGTCTCACAGGGGATCTCTCTTCTTCCTTGAGAGGCAGAAAGGATGAGGCTGCACAACAGCTGTGGATCAGCACCAAAGAGGACCCCAAAGGTGACGCAAGTACTGAGCCTGCCCCAGCCTGAACTGGGGTCTCTGACAAGGACTGCTTGATCCCAGGAAACCAGACATTGCCTGAGCAGCATTTGGTTGCAGAGAATCCTGTTTATACACACAGATCTGAGAGCCTTTGGTGGTTAATGGTTAACACACTTTCTGAAATATCTAAGGAACATAATATTTTCTTTGGTTATTATCATATCAGCCTTACAAGGTTTCTGTGCCCCATCTGAGAGGGTGTCAGGAGCTTAATATTAATTAAATAGCAGATTTAAGGTTATTTCTCATAATCACAGCTGTGATCTGAATTATTGCTCAATGATATTTCACTTTTGTCTGCTTGCTGCTTTTGATTGATTATTTGCATTTGCTGGTTTATAACATCCATGTATTGCTTTGGACAGAGGCATCTTTTTTGATTCTAACTGCATTACATTCTCTGGTCAGATGATGGATTGGACTTTCTAGCATACCATAAACACCAGCCCATCCTTGCCAACATGATATGTATCTATATTCCATAATCACTCTTCAGCGTATTCTGTATTCAATCATCCTTATATTCATTTCTACTGATATTATTATTATTAGCCTTGGGGAACTTGTTTTATAGGCTATTTAGTCTGAATTAACCATATATGTCAGTCACTTCTTGTTTCTAGAAGAACACAGATGATAAATGGTAGGATTTATGCCTAGACTCTGCTTTGGACTAGTTCCCATCTTTACCTCTATCTAAGTATTATTACTATTAGTAAAACAACTGCAGGATTCATTGTCAGAAACTTCCATGCACACATGTCACAAGCTTGTTAGTGGATACATTAGGCGCACTTGGAAATTGCTTTTTCTTTCTACTAACTTTCTGGTTTAATCAAATATGATCTCAAGAGAACAAGGTCTTTTGCCATTTTTCACCCATAGAGCTCACTGCCACCTCTCAAAAATAAATTCCTTGCTTGATCAAGATTTGATTATATTTCAACTACATTTTGTCTTTATTATGTCTACATGTTGAGCCTTATTGAAATTTTAATTATTTTTTAATTAAACACACTTGGTTATTCAGGAACAAGTGTTTGACCATCCTTTCACTCAGCTTTTACAAGATCAAATTGGCATGTTGTTGGTGGAAATAGATACACATGCACAGTCAAGTAACCACATGTGCAAGTTGTGATGAAATATTCAAACACAGAATCAAATTTTCTCCCTGATTCCTCTTGATGCAGCTGTGTTAAATTTTGAGGCCCTATCCCTTCTCCAAAAGTTCCAAAGTAAAGCACACCTCAGATGACATGTTGCTCAAATTGTTCCCCATCATCCCTTTACCTCTGCCTCCCACTAATGACTCATAGAGACATTTCTGGGGGTTTCTGGAGTAACTGGCATCCCTTGTGATGGGGAAACACACTATTGCCTGCTGCTCTACACTCCTTTAGAGTAGGACTGAGTCACCATTCCCTATTTTTATCTTGAAGCCTGTAGATCCCGCTAACACTACTGAAGAAGGGCCAGGCTGCAGATGGACAGTACAAGGAACGTCACCATCTGCTCTGCCCCTGGTACTACACAAACTCAGTTACTTCTACTCCTGCGAGGGTTCTCTCCATGGGTTTTTTGATTTTTTTGCTCAAGTTTCCAACTTATACTGGAAAATCACCACACTTACCCCCTTTCTGGAAGCATTTTCTGTAACGTGTCAGCTTTTGGCATGGTGGTGTCACATATCATGGGCCAGAGCTGTGCGTTAGTCAGCCCCGGATCTCCCAAAATAGAAGTGAGCAGCCTGATGCACGCAAGTGGATTATGAAACTATTTTGTCACATCTGCACTGGGAGATTAAAAGCTGTCAAAAGATTATCATAATGGAAATGGGTTATCTAGCAAGGTGAAGACTGGAAAGAGCTGGGACACCACCACCAGAGCTGAACACTGTTAAAACTGGCAGATTATCTCCTTTCTCTATCATTTTACATACACTGACCAGAGATTAAGGCAGGGAAGCCTTGGATCAGGTAGGACTCTACTTGTCAGTCAGAAGTTTTCCTCAGCCTTCAGTATGCAGCAGTCAGGATATTTGGGAGGGAAAAATCAAAGAAATCATATACTTCCAAATCTAGACAGAAAGCAAAGCCTCTGTGAGCCAAAACATGAACAGACAAGACAGATATAAGCAACCACAATCAAAGGCTTTGCCTGAAAATATTACTAAAAATTTAGGTGATAATTCTTGCTCCCTACAATGCTGCAAGTAGCATATCTAAGCAAAATGAATCCCACACTCTGGCAGAATGGCTTTAAATCAAAGGAATAAAAACAGAAGCCAAGCAGCAGGCAGCAATGCACACTCCAGTCAACTGATGTAGCAGTGGGCATCCCTCCTCCGCACTGTGATGCACTCCGGGAAGTGCTGGGGACTCAGTCAGTGCCCCTGCAGCCAAATCCACCAAGGGATGACTCAGAAATGGCTTTGAGAGCAGAGATATCCTTGCGGAATTCTACCCACTTAATCCTTGCCAGTGTAAGCACATTTATTATGATAACTTTAAAAAATAAAATCCTTTAACCACCAGAGAAGGGATCTGTCTTCCCATGTGTTTCATCTGCATCCTGCTGCAGGTCTTCACACGTGCTTATGCCCATGGCCAAAGTGGTGTGTGGGCAATGAGCAGGAGCAGTGCAGAGGATGTGAGCTCCGGATCTATTACATTTCTGTCTCATTACCCTGCCAGCTGCAGCACTCTCGCAGTAGGGATACTTGCCCAGAGTCCTGATTCATTGAGTCAGAGAGATCATGGGCTTCAGGACATGGGGGAGGAAAAAGGCAGGGGTGAAGATATTTTTATGCCTGACCTTTCCTAGAAGGTCAGGAGTTGGGGTTTGTTTCTTTAAAGATCCACATCTTGGTCTCAGAAGCAGCATTACCACAATGCTGCAGCACTGAGAGAGAGCTCCATGCTGGAGCAGGCTCCTGGCAAGATCTGTGGCCCCATGGAGAGAAGAGCCCATGCAGGAGCAGCTTTACTGACAGGACTCATGACCCCACAGGGGACTCATGCTGGAGCAGCCTGTACCTGAAGGACTGCACCCCATGGGAGGGCCCCACACTGGAGCAGTTCATGAAGAACTGCAGCCCATGGGAAGGGCCCATCTTGGAGAAATTTATGGAGGACTGTCCCTCGTGGGAGGAATGCTGTACTGGAGCAGGGGAGGAGTGTGAGGAGTCCTCCCCCTGAAGAGGAAGGAGCAGCAGAGACAGTGTGTTTTCAACTGACCACATTTCCTGTACCACTCGGGGGAGGAGGGAGAGAATTTGGGAGTGAAGGTGAGCCTGGGAAGAAGGGAGAGGTTAGCGGAAGGTATTTTTAGGATTTGTTTGTATCTCTCATTACCCTACTGTAACTTCATTGGTAATAAATTAATTTCCCTGAGTCAAGCCTGTTTTGACCTCAACTGTAACTGGCGAGTGATCTCTCCCTGCTCTTATCTCAATCCATGAGCCTTTCGCCATGTTTTTTCTCCCCTGTCCAGTTGAGGAGGGGAGTGATGGAGTAGCTCTAGTGGGCACCTGGCATCCAGCCAAAATCAGCCCACTACAGTTTATCCACAAACTTCTGGAGACAATGTCACCCACAGCTCCAGTGTCACCCCAACCACCATCGAAGCCCCTGTCTCAAATAAACTCTGCAGGTAAGATCACCAACAGTCAAAAGACCCAAGATTTTGGTCAGCTCTTCCTGACAAGCTGGAGAAGGGGAAGGTCAGTATGGGAAGCCTGTTCAGAAACAGTTAATCTACCCAGGTCCTGCAGCCTGTACTTGTGAGATTTATTTAAAGTACCCAGATACATAAAACATTTCATTAATTCCTGGGCGTTCACAGTGTGAACTTCTAATAAGTGTGCACTCAGGAATACTATGGAAAAAGTCAGGACGCTTACATAGACATTCATGCTGGGCACCTGATTTATCAATATGCTGTTTAATCAAAATAAAAGCAGAGGCAGCTCAGCTCCCTGACTAGCCACAGCCCAACCTCCAGCTGGGTGGGAATGGCAGGGACAACCTACCTGCTCAATTACTCACAGAAGTTATCCAACAGATATGTCTGTTGAGTTAGATAACACTTTAATCAAGCTCAGTATGTTGATTATCAAGGGAAAATCCATCACACTCCACAGAGAGAAGGGGATGTCTTTCTACCAGCAGTAATTTGAGAGGAACTTTGATCAACAGAAGCCAATGTCCCAGTCCCTGTATATTAACAACAAACTGGCTATTCCACTTTTTTTAAGCTTATTTACATTTTAAATCTGCTGCCCTGAACATGGGGAATGCAGAAGAGAAGCCCTTCCTGAGCTGGAGAGCCCAGCAGAGCAGACACAAAGAGAGCAACTCAGCTTGGTTCTTCAGCATTTTCCATGTTTCAAATGGAGATAATGAAACTTAAACGCACCAAAATCTCTGCCTGACTATCCACAGAGGGAAACAGGAGATGAGTGAATGTTGTTACACATTCCAGTTGACCTGCTCACTGTCCCACGTGGTTTGTAAAAGGTGTTTTCAAAAAATACTATTAACTTACTTTGTTTCCTACAAGGTACTGATTTCCAATGTTTTTAACAAGTCCTTTGAAACACTCTATAATGTTTATATTTACTGCTTCAGTAGATCTGAGGTCTCAGGGGGAAAAGCCTGCCTAGGGCTACATGTCTCTTTCCACCATGAACTTGATTAAAGGAGAAATCCAGACTGGGATGTAGAAGAAAAATTTTACTGTTACAAGAAAACTGTTTGGATGAGAGAGGAGCAGAAATTTCAACCTATTCCCATACATATCTCCAAATTTTCACTTGCTGCCAATAGTTCAGCAGGGAAACATGGACTACTGAAGATTCATTTTTCAAATGAGCCTTTAATTTAGTGGATCTAGGAGCTACTCTATTCCCTGTGCTCCCGACTGAATGCGCCTGTGTCCTTTCCTTTGAGATGAGCTCCTTTATACACAAAATCTGCCACCCTGCCTTATTTATTATTGACCCGTCACAGTTTGGAAACATAGTTTAAAATAAATGAATGCCATGGCCATGGGGTTATTAAACTGCCTGGCATGGAGGAAATTGCTTTTCATAAACATCCTGAGCCCTCATGGTTTCTTTCTTAAAGTGTTTAATACACTGAGAATCCAAGTTAGTAGTCTGAAAACTGAATTGCTAATAAGAAGGAAAGATGTATTATTGTTCAATATTGAAAGGCTGAAGTCAGAGGACAGAGCAGAGCAAAGATATGCACAAATAATATTCAATGCACAAATAATATTCTCTGTACCTGCTGTCACTTGATGCATAAGCTGATTAGTGATAGAAAGTGCCTCCACATTCTCAGTAGGTGAGGCCACATAGAAGATGTTCATTCCAGCTCTCCTCCATCATGGATCCTGGCAATACAGATGTTAACAGGTGAACAGAGAATTAACTGGTGATTTCCACTTCAGTGTACAGAGCCATAGAAGCACAATCAAAGTGCTGTAGGTACTAAATCCCTATTAATATCTTCCCTTGGTAGCACTGGGCCCTGCCCTGTGTGTACTAGCACTATCCTAGGCACTCAGAGAGGAGTGTACAAGGGTAGGAGCAACTTATTTTGGAAAGTTAGATACATTATCCAGATAAATGGTGCATGGAGAATGTGCCTCCCTTTAGCTAGTCATCAAATCCATACAGATACATTTAGGGATGTCCTCATGTGTCAGCATCCCAGTTCCTCTTTCAGGGCAGATTACTTCTACCCTATTGCTCTTACTATACAATATACACCAAAGCTGAAGTTTGAAAAAGCTTTGTGGCCCTTCTGTGTGTGAAACAGCCAGAGCTGCAGCAGGACAGGGAGACCACAGAATGCCCTGTCCTACCTGCACACTTGATGATCCCACTCCTCAGTGCTGGAACTCGTTTCTTAGTTGTGCCATGTAATCATGGTTCCCTTCAAAACAGGCCTGGGCAGTCTCTGTTTGCCTCAATCTCAACATCTCAGATTCCAGGCAAAAAGCAGATTGATCAATCTATTTCCTATCCATACATCCAGTGCTCCTCAACAGCCTCACAGGTACTGCAGGTTTGAAGGGGGTCTGAAGCCTGACCAGTTCTCCAAGCCTGACATGGCAATGCAGCAGCAGAGCCAACCACCTTCTACACTTTACTCTCTAAACAGGGCTTGGAGGAAAGAGGGACAATGGTCACCCTCTTCACCTGTAATAACCAACATGGTACCAAGGGAGGGCTCCCTGGAGACGCTTTCACATCAGGTCTTATAAGAACAATGAAATTTCCAGTCCTCATCCCATTTAGAGCCCCAGCAAGACAAAGGGATGGAAAACAGCAGCTGAAACCACAAACAAAACCTAGATTGTCTCAGGTCCATTTGCCTTATGAGTTTGCACCCACACAATGTTAAAACAAGGCCAGCCCCACTCGCCATCTCTTGAACAGATGTAAAATCTGAGCAAATCGTTCATCAGTAATGAATTTCTGTTTAAAATGCCTCTAAATTGAAGAAAATGAGTATTTCTCTTTCCGGCAGAGAAGCGGCACCGTCCCTCAATCGGGGTTGCTATGCAACTGCCTCCTGCACATGGCTGATAACACTCCCGGCATTATTTCCTCGCCTGACTACTCCGTCAGAACAAAGCCTGGCTAATGAAGCTTTCAAATGCTTTTGGCTCTGCCTTTGACGGCTCAACACGGGTTTTCCTTGCATGTATGTGACAGTTACAGCAGGGACTCACTGTCCCTCCCAGTCAGGCACTCTCCGGAGCTGGATGGCGGAGATGCCCAATGGAGAGCGATGGGCAGCAGGGGAAAAGAGCAGCCACACACCCAACAGACATAACCAGCGTCCAAAATGGAGGGCAGCCACACCTGCCATGGCACGAGGTGGCAATGATGAATCCCTCTGAAACACTGAGCCGTCAGCATTACAGATCAAGCCAGATATTCTCCAGTTTCAGTTTATCCCTCTGCCCTAAGGCCCTTATCACACTGAGGCTGCTGCTCATGGGTTTGGATATACCGAGGATAAACCTCCCCTAGCATATGCAACACCTTTTTTTACCAATATGTTGGAATAAATTTGACTGTGATTTTCTTACACAGTGTGTGTAAGCAAAACCCTCCTTCTGCTAGATGAGTTGGTGTAGCAAGAACCATTGCTGGCAAGGAGAACTAGCTTCCACCACAGACATCTTCATCCTCCTGAAGGAGCAACCAGCTGAGGCTGAAGCAGTCCCATTTTGTAGTGCCACATCCATACAACTTTTGAATGCTTCCAGGGATGACGATTCCACCACTTCCCTGGGCAGCCCATTCCAATGCCTGACCATCCTTTCAGCAAAGAATTTTTTCCCAATCTCTAATTTAAAATTCCCCTAGCACAACTTGAGGCTATTTCCTCTCGTTTTGTCACTTGTTACCTGGGAGAAAAGCCTGATCCCCATCTGGCTCCACCCTCCTGTCCAGGAATTGTAGAGAGTGAGATAGTCCCCCTTGAGCCTCCTTTTCTCCAAGCTGTAGCAGATCTACCCTTTACCAGTTCATTTTACAGAGGGGCTGAACACAGTGAAACAGGGAGCATTTCCTTGGCCCTCTGATATCTCATCTACTTCATGGGATCACCCTAAATACATGTGTGGATGTGACACAATCTCGGTGTGACCAGGCAGAAAGGACAGGCTGACTACACAGGCACTGTGAGCTTGCCAGAGTGCACAGACAAAATAACAAGCAACAATAAACAAAATGACAAGCAACCCACACAGGTACAGAAGCTCCAACAGGAATGAATTCCTGTACCTGAATGTTTTCTAGACAGCACGTGGCTCCAATTACCTGGAAGAAGAGCTGGGGACAAGTTTTTCTAACACCAGCAGGGTGGAAGGATTGGCTGGGGCTAAAAGCACAGATGCCCTTGGACAGCAAGGCAGCATGAAGAGCAGCATCTGGGCAGTCAGAGCAGGCAACAGACAACCTGAGTGATTAATCTTGCTCTCAAAGACATACATTCTGCAAACAACTCAGTAAGAGTCACAAGGAAGGGCACCACCCAGAGAATCCAACCCAGCCCTGATCGATGTGTAGATTATAGCAAATCAACCCACCTGGCTGCTCGCCTGCCAGGACTCTGCCTCGCTGGGCTGAGCTGAAGAAAGCCCAGCATGGGCGCTTTTTGCTGGAGACAAAATTATCTAACAAGAGACAATTATGTGACATTACCATTAAAAGCAGTGTGTGACAAAAAAGCTTTAAGCCTCTGTATCCTGAGATCTGCAAACCCCTTTCTCTACCTTTGTGCTAAAAGGGCCTCATTTAGTCCATTTGCTCTGTCCCAGTCAGGCAAAGCAAAAGTAAGGTTGATCGATTTGTTAATTACAGTAATTTTATCTTAAATAGAGACAGCTGAGTGTTCATCAAGTCACAACTTCGCCTATTACAGAGAGACCTACCTCCTGCTCAGTAATTAGGGATAATAAGTGGCTCATAAATGCAACCCACAACAACACCCTCTGAGAGCATGGCTCAGAATCAGGAGGGCTATTAGGGAACCCCAAGGTCTATTTCTCCTTTTGAAGAAAACAATGTAAAAATCTTTAATTGTCTCTCTTGAAACCCTGAGACAGCTTTGCCATTTTGTTATAAATAAAAGGCAATTATTCCACTTTGTGATTGCTCTTGTGCCCAGAGAAGGCTTAACTAGAGTCACCAGTGCAAACGAGAGTGACTTTCTCTTCCTGCATTGACTGGGCACATACAGAAAGCTGAAGTACAAAGTAAGACAAGTGAGTTATGTATAATCACACTCCTCAGACTTTTAAGATCTAAGTAAGGCTCAAAAGATTCAGTTTGAACACAAGTCACAAGCAGTCCACGCTCAGCTTGAATCATCCATCCACACACATGGCCTAACTTCCAATGTGTTCATTACTGAAGGCTCACCTCACCCTCCTGTCACAGAAAGGGCAGGCTGGCAAAAGCTGAGGGCAAAGGAAACCAGCTCTGGTCATCACCCTGCACAGAATGGGGAATCTCTGAGGCAAGTTTCTACTGCAGCCTGCCAAGAGCAAGGTTTGAGGTGAGCAGGGAGAGAACATCAGAGCTCACGTGCATCTGTATCTCTTCCAAATCCTGCAAAACAACAAACAAAATGACAAGCAACCCACACAGGTACACCCACACCCTCTAATTTCTGTTTGGTTTCTTGCTCTTTTCCACCTTTATCCCCTAGGTAATTACTCCTGCAACTTCACCAGCCAGCAAAGTACAGACAGCCAAGAGGGTCAGAGAGAT
Source organism: Corapipo altera (assembly GCF_003945725.1). NCBI lineage: Eukaryota > Metazoa > Chordata > Aves > Passeriformes > Pipridae > Corapipo > Corapipo altera. The sequence goes on along the minus strand of NW_020884893.1, from coordinate 13,016,343 downwards.
GAAAACCACACCACTTCAAGGACTAAAGAGAAAAGGAATTCCTTCCTCCACCCACATTCTTTGGGCCAATCCTTGGACAGAACTAGATAACAGAGCACAGTGTGGAAGGAAAGGCTTCAACACCTTGAGCTCAGTTGATCCTGCCAGGTCCAGGTGCTGGGGAAAAGGACCTTGGCAGGTGAGGTCGCCTACCTTCCCCAGGACAGTGAAGAATGGGGAGGGACAACCAAGGGTGTTTGTCACCACAAGCAACGAAAATAACCATAAAACCTGAAATCGGGTGTAGTAGAGGAGGCTGGGGGTGACTATGGGGGCTGATCTTGCCCTGGCCGTTTCCCAGATGGTAATTAAGTGCAGCTGCACATTTTCTTTTCCAGTAACTTAAAATATTGAACTGTGGCCTCTATTTTCCCCTGAAGCTGAAGACATATATGCAGCCCCCATGTGCAGTCAAGACCAACCAGCATTTGGAGAGAACTTTAAAGCTTCATTCTCTCAGCATGCAAAACAACAGATGTCATTTATCTCGTTTTCAGCACTGGGGAGTGCACAAAGATATAGATTTAATCAAATGCAGTTGTATTTCATTTACAACAATACTTGCTGTCACTTACTTTGCTCCAGGAAGTGCATTTAGTTGTTTACCTGTGGCATTTCCCTCCAGGAGCTGAAGCTTCACTTGTTCCTGTGAAGACCCTGTATTTCTGCAAATACTTTTTCCTGATGCAAATTACCTTTTTTTTTTTTTAATTAACGTGTGGCATTTCAGTTCCACTTAATCCACAACTATGTTTAACCAGCATTTGCAAGATTGTTTTATATTCTGTCCTGTTATCTCAGCACAGCATAAAGTTGCATTCAAGTTGCCTGCAGAATAAATACTGGGCTTTTATTGTGAGCAAGGGAGAGCTGTGTAATGATCAATCACAAAAGCCCTTGGGGATGGGAGAGATCAGCACTTTGATACTGCTGAAGATGAATGGGTGAAATGAGTTTGATAAGCTGGTGTTTTCCTCAGATAATTGCTCTGGAAGCTTTCTAAAGCCACTTGGATCCTCTTTCCCTTTTGTTTCTGGGTAGGATAGTAATTCCTGTTTTTCCAGCAGCACTACTGGACAGGCTGCTGCTTTACTGTTTTTAAACAAATCACAGTGGATTTATGCCACATTTTATCACTGACTATTGAACACTAAAGTATTAGTCACGATTTAACAAAATATTCAGACTGGATTCCTATTATTCCTCGCCAATTTGGCTAGTCCAGCACCCATGTCACTGAGCACAGCTCAGCTGAGAAGGACTGAGGGGGTGGGAAAGAGACTTCTCATCCTTCCTCAAGATTAAATCTTTAACAGCAGCTCAGAAGTCATTAATCCTTGGTGCTCACCTTCAGCTTCCATCAACCTTTCTCTGGACTTTTTATACCCATCACCATCTTCCTCTTTCTCCTCCTGGATCATTCTTTTGCAGCAATCCCATAGGATCATCCAAAGAGGAGCTTCTCCTGAAGCTCTAATACAAAACTCTTGCCCAGCTCACTTAGACCCTAGATACATCCCTCTTCAGGCCCAAGGCAAATAATGCTAGCATTCATAGACAAACTAACTTATTCTCAGCCACTAATGAAAATGGAGCCAAGAGATTTCACTGTCTTTTTATTGTTTCACTGAATAAAATGGAATTTAAATACAGAATTAAAAATTTGTAAAAAACGTTATTAAAAGCCAGCATTCAAAAGTGGGTTGCACATCAGTGATCAAAAAAATTGCATTTACTTTTTGATACAAAGACAGGTCAGAAAAATTAAAAAAAGCACATCCGTCATCTGAAAAGAGCTGATTTTTTTTTTTTACATTTCCTTTCATGTTTGAGACCTGATATTTGTCTCTTAAGAATCTCCCACGAACCTTGGTTTTCACAGCACTGATTCACATTGTTTGGTTTTCAAAAAATCCCAATCATTTGTAGTTTACAGTAGCAGTGATGTAGTGACCCCTCAATACATACTGACAGTATGTTTAATAAACCAGCATATGAGGGGTGGAAAAAAAATGCAGCATTATGTGATTTGCAGGGGTGCAATTTAGCCTGCAAAAGATCTTTGAGCTCACACCCATGCCTTTATGAGTTGGGTATTTCTCGGGTTATCACATTTCTGGCATTCGCTCTTTGCCAACTCCATCACTGCAACAAAGAATTCTACAAGTGATGAGTGAATAGGTACCATTGATTTTTAATGCCCCATTTTAAAGCAGCTTGATCTTTCAAGGCACAAATTTCTCATCCTCAAGGAAAACAATCAGGCTCTTTTAGGCACAATTTAAACCCTATAAAAGAGGCACCTCCCTCAAGAATTCTTGACATCGGGGATATCGGTCAGGGTTGGGAGGTGGTTTTTTTGCAAGTTTATATTATCGTTTCTTAAGAAAACAGCTGTGAAGATGGTCCAACCAGTCAATGCATCTGCATCATCTCAACCAAAAAATACTAGACAGACTCTCTAATATATGCATAATTTTAAGATATCACCGCCACTCACATACTGTTCATAACAGGCTGGAAAGAATATGGACTGTGGGTCACCTGTTCTTCTATGATCTTAACCACCACAAGAATTTAACCACACAGACACAGAGTGAAGTGCCCTTACAACAGAAACTAGGAGTTTGAGATAAAGAGTAAGGAAAGCTACACATCAGCCTCGGGGAAAAAAAGGAGAGGGGGGAAAATTCAGATTGCAATGGAAACCAATTCATTTAACAAAAGAAATAATACTGGAGATTGTCACTAGTGCACCTAGAATTTGGCAAATGAAATACTTTGAGCATACACTTGCAGGGCAGCCCTGCCTCTGCCACAGGAATAAATATCCAACAGTGTTTAATAACGGTACATAAAAAGAGACATCTGGATTTCTGGATATGATGCATGTTCCATCCTCTGTAACTGCACAGTGGGTTCCCTCACATAAGGTATTTCAGTAACATCACAAAGGAATACAATTCTTCTGTGCTCCTCCTCCACGAGTAGAGTCCTCTTTAGCTGGGGTTGGATGATGATGATGCAGCAGCGATGTGAGGTGCAAGTGTTTTGCTCTACCCTCATTCTCCACCCACAGCGACCACATTGTGCTGTGAGGGATGGAAACGTGCAGCTGGAGCAATGAAGGCTCAGTTCAGTACCCACTGTGTGACCAGGCACAGGCACAGACCTCTCAGTTCAGCCACTTCACATCTCAGGGGAGGCTTGGTTTGTTTTGGACAGACATGTTCACACAGAATCCTCCACAAAGATGTTCAGTTTATGTGGCCAGGTCAGATTACTAACCTCAAATTAACTTCAGAATATTTCCTGTTTTCTGTTGACATACAGATTGTCCAGCAAAATAAACGCATGTTTTACCCTCATCAATGGCAGCCTATAGATTTGGTTTTGCATTACCAGCAGAGCTGTATGGGACACACATCTCTCGTCACACTGCACATCTGAAAGGCTGCTGTCCATTTTTTGCAAGGAAATTTATGTTCTTGTGTTGCGTATGTATTTATCTGCAGTCATTAAATACAGGATGTTGGTATCACATTCCACCTGGCCTTTTTGCAAACACCCTTCTTCATTCTTCAAAGAACATAACAGTGTCTCTTAGTGAAACCTATGGTCTCAACTTCTGGTGATGTGCACCAGGCAATCATGGACCTTACCAAGGGGATATCCTTAATACCAATGCAGCAATTTGACTGTCTCTCCTCCAAATGGTGGATGCGACCAAAAAACAACAACAACAAAAAAAGAGCAAATCCAGAATAGACAGATGTTTTCTAAAATCTTCAAGTTGACCTTTCTTCTTTTACATTTCATATTTGCTGCACAATCACTGTTGCTTTGCTTTCAGGGCTTGTTTTGGGGGGATATTTTGTTTAAGAACAGTCATTCCCCCTGCAAAGTCTTCTACATAGGAATTGCTGCTTGTTTCCAACAGCTGTGTTAGCAGGTAGGCTCAGGTACCACACCACCAGCTGCCATGGAAGCAGTAAATAAAGTTGTTTTTCCTCCAAAGTCACAAGCATTGTCCAGTCTGTGACTACACCAGAAATGTCTCTATTTCCACAACTTCCAAAAACTTCAACCAAATGCTTTGTTTTTCTCATCTTTTCCTTAGAACATCCGAGGATAAGATGGGTTTTGCTTAATTATCCACTCAGCATGGGGGTTGATGTGGTACAAGTCCAAGAGGTAAGTGTCTGGGTCCAGGCAATGTTCACCTATTAAAACAAAACATTCAGAAAAAAACCCCACTTTTTTAATGTCCTTAGTTCTGTAGTTGTTAGGGTTTAGGTTTTGTTTGGCTTTCCCCCCACCTAAAAATCAGTACTTGTTAACATTAATTTCAATATTACACCATTCAGAAATGTTTTCACAAATCTGGGGTAATGCTTCAAAATGAAAGAGGGTAGATGTACATTAGATATTAAGAAGAAATTCTTCACTCTGAGGGTGGTGAAGCACCAGCACAGCTTGCCCAGAGAAGTTTAACTCCTTTCTAAAACAAGTTAAGCACAAAAATTGGGTAGCAGAGTCCTTATTTTCAGTTGCCTTTTGTACTTACCAATATTACCTCCCACTTCATACAGAAATAAGTTTGTGCACTCTGTTGAGTTGTTACTGCAGAAAGAAAAACACACTGAAGTTAAATCTTTGCAAAGACAGGTTAGGTTGCTCAGTACTGGTTATTGCAAAATAATTGTTTGTGGTTCTGAGGCCAGCAATGGTCAAGGAAGCTACAGGCCATGGTACAGAGACCTTGCTGATCCTCCTGAACAGGTGTTAGGAAGGACACCCAAAACTGGAAAAAAACCCCACCAAGGCAGCTATTCCTCACTGGCAGCAAGCAGCACACTATGCAAACACTAACTTTCAGTTGGAAAACAACAGGCATAAATACCAAAGTTCACTGTCAGCATTCCTCAAAAACTGATGGACTACTCCAGAGAAGCTCACTTGCAGGAAGACTTTGGCAGCTGTTAGTGAGATACCAGCTGACTCGTAATCAGCCAACTTCCCCTCCATCCTCCTTGTCCAGACACCTTGTGTGACACAGTCAGGAGATGCACTGCTGCATTACCTACTAAATACAGTCTGCAGGAATGGTGACAGAGTGGGGCAGGAACTCTTCTGTTCATTTTTTGGGTTACTTCAGCAATTTACCACTGGAGCATAGGAGGGAATTGCAGAGTTCATTTTAGGAAATCCCTACAATAACATATTCATGTTGAGATTACCACTTCAGGCAGGTAATTTGCACAGGTGATGTTTTTCCAGGTGAGGTAGAGAGGATTTGCTTTGCAGGGTCAATGTTATTCCAATTTTCCTTCCTTTCTCCACCTACTTTTCCAGCAAGGTTGCTGGAGTTCACTTGCTGTCCAGCAGCCCAGAGGGGATGGGACCACTGACCTCTTGACAGCCTAAGCACAGAATGGAATCACTCAGCTGAACTGACACTTGACTTCCCCATCCAACACACTATTTCCACTGCTGAGAATAGAGAAGCAGAGAACAGTCTCCTCATGATTCACTGTGTTGCCACATCACCTCAGCCAACAAGATCAAAACTAGGAACCACTTAGTTGGGGGTTTTTTCTTTGTTTGTTTTTTGTGGGGTTTGTTTGTTTGTTTGTGGGGGTTTTTTGTTTGGTTGTTTTTTTGTTGTTGTTGTTGTTTTTTTTTTTAAAGCAGAGAAAAAGCAATTTACCACTTGAGGAGGTTGACAGTGTTAACAATATTCCAGCCATTCTGGCACAGGTTCTTTTGAAACTGCCTGAGGACATCTGCAACCCTGGTTGCATTGTTCAAATGCACCTCCAGTGAGTCCTTCAGGAAGAGTGATGCGTGGACTTTCACAATCTTTGAAGGCTGAAAAAAAAAAAAAAAGTGCTTAAAGAGTTTATTATCAGTCAAAACCCCAAGTTTCAAAATAGATTGGAGAGTGTGAAGAATTACATCTATCCAGCCAGCTGCTCATAGACTTTAGGCTTGTTTCTTATTCCACACATTCTACAGGTTAAAAACTTAAAGCAGCATCAAGGTGAGCATTATAAATAAATCACTAGCGTTTCGGTGTTGTGTCCGGGAAAGGAGACCTGTGCTCTCCATCAGCGAGCGGTGGTGCTCTCTGCTGTTCAAACCCAGCACTACCACCAGAAAGCGACACAAGCTTGGATGAAAACAGGATTTGTAGCAAGAAATTTTAACAAACTGGTTTGCACGAGTCTGAATGACTTCTCTGAAATTCATTTAAATTACTGTAAAAGGAGTTTAGACAGCTGGATTGCAGACTACTGAATTTCAGAAAGGTAGTTTCCAAAGAAAGGAAGCACTGAGCCATCACAGAGCTGAGTCGAAGTGGTTTTTTTTTTCCAATACTGTTTTAATCAGCTACTCCATGAAGTAACTTCTCAGAACTTTTGCCAAGAACACTGAATTATTCTCACAGGATTTAACCTGCTGTAAGTTAATTTTGCAATCCCAAAACCTCTGCAAAAACAGTGCACAAGACTGAGTCCATTAGAATGGTGTCAACGACTTCCTAAGCATGGGGTCGTCTGTTTGATTACCTAAACAGTAGCTGCCCTCTCCAAAATGACAGCACCTTCAACAGTGACATGTCATCTTAACAGCCGTATTTTAAGCAGACATCATCTCAGTATCCCAGCCATAGAAAGGTGGGGAATGTACTGGCTTGTGAGAACATGGACTCTTCTTCAGGAATGCAGATTTAAACTTTCAATTATTATTTCTACCTGAAGACTCCAACTAAGCTTATGTCCTTAGAGTATCCTGGTTGCACCAACACTATGTGATATTTCAAATCCAGCCCTGCATGATATAACCCAGCCCCTACAGACCTGCACATATTCAACTAAGATGGTTACCAAAAAAACCCAGGCAGAATGGCTCCAAGGATCTTTTCCCAACTTTGATACTGAAACAGATCAGGTAGAAACATCTTTTTAAACAACCTCAGTCTGCACTGATACTAGAGTGCGCAGAGCCACGTCATTCATCAGGGAACTTTTCTCCCTTTAAGTAGCAAGAACCTCCTCCTCAAACCCTTCCATACAGATCAACAGCATTATGGAGCAAAAAGAAAATTAGATACAATACTGCTGTAATAACCTAAATTTTTGTTTTAAGTTCCTGAAAATAAGTCTGCCTTTATCACAGCAGATGTATCTGTGCCAGCACCTAGGGCACCCAGAGCCACGTGAATTCTGCTTTTCACATGAGGCAAAGACCAGCATTTCTGCTCCTGGTCTCTTCCTTCTTCATCTGCTTTTCACCAAGTGTTTTGTAGCCTGAAACGTATTTAGTGTTCTTGTTGTTGGAATCAGTTTTTGCCACAATCTAGCTGAGAGAGTCTGGGAAACTGTTCCTCACTATTCTGCAACTTTTTTTTCTCTCTTGCTCTTCAAAGAACATCCCTCTTTACAGCATTCTGAGTTCTCATGGAAGCATTTGACACTGCCACGAAATGGCTTGTTTTTTCCAAGCCCCAACTCACCTCTGCCTGGTTCTTTTCCACCTTATCTTTATCAGCATGAATCTTGCGCAACAAATTTTTAATTCGCTTGTCACAGAACTGGTACCTTTTGCTGTTGCTCTCATTCAGCTTTCTCACTTGAGCTACCAGAAAAGAGGAGACCTGGGGAAGGGAGAAGGGAGAAAACAGGAATTAAATCAAGCAGAGATGAGGATGTCATTTAAGAACCCAGTCATCACTTTATGAAGCTCCTGAAATAGACAAAATATCTGTGTACCTCGAAGACAGTGTAGTCTTGGAACTCAGTCAGAGGATTTGCCTACAAATGTTTAACTCCTCTGAAATTTCCAAGACTATTTCCTCCCCTCTTATAACTCTAACCAGATCAAGACACTGCTGCACCATACTGCCAAACACGCGTGCAACTTACTGTCCAGAGCAGATCCTGGTAATGTATCATCATCCGTACCACGTCAGCCGCTCCCTCTGCCAGCTGCTTCTCCTTCCCTTCAGGGATCTTGTTTGGCAGCCCCTTGTGCATAAAGAGGTTTGGGGCCATGACTGTGGAAACATTCCAGAGGTTCATTTTGTTGTTGTTCTCCCTGGCAACCACTTTGCTGAGAAACTCAAGTAGAGCCTGAAGAGAGGGAAAGAGCCTTAAGACTGTGGCAATTGCTGGAGAGATCACTTAATTAGCTTTTTCTTCTTGTTATCCATGAGCAAATTCTCTTTCCCCAGTCATGAAGTTCAGTGACCAGTTTCTAATACTAAAATGGCAACAAGCAACTATACTAAGCATACTAGTTTGTCCAGCACTTAGAGATCAGGAGAGACAGTCAGTGTGGGAAGCAGATGGGCTCTTACTCTGTGGCAGGTAGCAATTTACAAAGTTGAGTCGTAAAATTTGCAGAATCTAAAGATAAACCCCTCCTTCTCTTAGTATCCCTTCAAAGCCATTCCCAGATGCAGAAAAATAAACCCTTTTGGATTATTTCTTTCACCTCACACTTCACCAGAGCCATGACAGATCATCTTTGGTTCGATTATGTATTCCAGAACCCTAAAGTTTTCAGGGTGCTAAGTCAGCCTTGCCTTTAGCACCTGGAAGCTGAACTATGCAAGAGAAAAAAAAAAGCAGTAGCAACCACCATAGCTCTTAAAAAGCACAGAAAGCCAGAGGTGGTGCTTATTTAAAAGTCATGCAGATGTGGCACTTGGAGGTATGGTTTAGTGATGGCCTTGGCACTGCTGGGTTAATGGTTGGACTCAATATTTTAAGGGTTTTTGCCAACCTAAATGATTCTATGTTTTTCCAGTTAAAACCAGAACAAGCACTTTTACCTTTAGAGTGTTTCTGTTGGGCTCTGGCAGAATCAGGATCAGGAGGTTCAGCGCTTGCAACCTTTGCTTCAGGTCTGGAATATCTAGATAGGGAGAGCAACAACAGGACAGAGGATTCAGGCTTCTGACATTGTTCTTCTTGAGCAGGGAATCCCCCAAAGAATAAGGCAATTACTTATTGCAGCGTCTGTTGCCTAGGATTTGAGAACTTGCTTTATAGAAGTAAATCAAGCTCATACTGTCCTTATGAAGGGAATTACCCATGTTTTAGAAGACTGGCTCATTTCCTTCAGAGTACACAGTCTACCAGCAACTCTGATTCCCTCAAAGGGCACCAAATGACCCCATTATTCCCCATTTCTTGAACAAAGAAGTTGTGCACTGAAAAAGTTAGCTTAACTCACTGAGACACAAACCTCAAACCGAGGTGCTTGCAGAACATTGTGTTACCTGCAGTCAAGCCAAGATTGTACACCCTGGCCAGTGGCCACAGCTGAGTTTTCATGTCCTAATTTTTTCAGCGACCTAATACAGCATGGCAGCAATGCTGTAGCCTCAAATGACACAATATAATGTAGACTTCAGGATAGTGTACAAAGACATGTTCAAGCAAGCACCAGCAACTATGACTCTCAGTCATGCACTGTATTCCCATTGGATCTGCAGGCTCCCAACACACCTGACAAGAGAGTTCAAGGCCATAAGAGCTTTGCAAGAAGAGCACAAACCAAAAAACTGCTGCCAAGCAGGCAGAGCAGGGACTCACTTTGCACAGCAGCAAAAGCAGGGAGGTACTCTGCTGTTAGCAGCGGGGCTGGCAGCTCCCGTATGAACCTCTTCAGCAGCCCAGACACATCATTCTGGTGCACTTCATCCCAGCGGAAAAGGCCAGTGTAGAACTCCCTTTCTAGCTTCTGTTCCAGACTCTATTAAAAAGATGGCATTTCTTACAAGCAGGTATAAGGGAAAATTCCGTAGCTGAGCACTAGAAGGGCAATCTGTCAAGACAAAACAGTGCATAGGCCCTCACAGTACGCACTCCCAGATTTCCCAGGGTATTTCTAGTTGTAATTGGAAGGGAGATGAGACAGGTTATTAATAAATATTAATATTTATTATTTTGGGTTATTTAGATACTTGCTTCAGCAAATGCTCCCTGATCACCTCTGACATTTTTAAACACTGCTAAAGAGCTCATACCTTGATCCTGGTCTGAGACCCAGAAACTCTCAGAATGCCCTCTGTTTCAAGTCCTCTCTTCTCCAAGCAGGACAACAGCTATTAAAGGGGGAAATGAGAAAGCTATTAGGCACAGATGATGAGGAGTCAGCCCTTCCTTTTCACAGGATGACTCTGAGGATCAGAGGTGTGATTGAAAGCAGAAGAGAACTTACTGCCTGGAGTAGCAGAGGAACCTTGGTGTTGGGGAGCAGCTTTTGGTCATTTTCCAACAGGGTGTTGAGTGGAACTCCGAAAAGCCTTTTCTCTACAACAGAAACAACAGTTCGTAAGTCTGTATCACCTCTAATACAGGTCTAAGGGGTATATCCCCCACTGCAGACTAAGATGGCACTTTTGCAAGCATAGATACTGGAAAAAGAGAGGAATAGTTAAACAAGACAAATGCATTTAATAGCCAGATATAAATGTGGTACTAGGTCTTGATGTCATGATCCAGTGACTTCCAGGACCAAGGAAAATACACCTGTCACAAGGTTGCTTATCAAAGACTCTCTCTGTCCTAACATTTGGGACACAAATCTATGAGAAGACGAGTGTAAAAAAAAAAGGCACCAAAAAAGAAAAAACCATAACAAAACACCCCAACTAACCTGTTGTTTTCAGTTTTGCTGCTTTGTTTCTCTTCAGCTCAAAGCCCAGGATATCACAGAGAGCTGTCAGTTCAATGAGGGCCAGTGTGGGGATCTTCTTCATGTCCTGAGCAGACAGATCTCCAATCCTGGTCACTCCTAGTCTGCCCTTGAGGATCTTAAATTTCTAAAGGAAACCACACACACCCAAAAGCTTCAGTTCAAGTTGTTACTTTTTCCACTAGTAAACAACTTTTGCTGTATTCTTTCGACTCTTCATCATAACCAGCCACCCATTCATTCTGCTGTGTTCAAGACCAGACACATGCCCAAAACTGCTCCTACTCAACCAGCAGTTGAATAAATATTTTCCCTTTTCAGTATTGCTCTTTGATCATATTGGACATTCCAATTTATCTAAGTTAAAGCCTGATACCCACCCTGATCTACTTGGATTTTGGAAGCAGTCCAGTTCATCTGCAAAGAAAACTGTTAGGATTATGAATAAGTAAGTCCAGTTACTCTCCCCTTGTCAGAGGAAACAATACAGATCTGTGTCAAAATAGATAGTTTCAGATATAAGTCTTACTTCTTTTGACCCTCCACTACACAGTGTCTGTCCTTGCCCAACACTGCAAGGATAAAAGCACTATGTACCCAAAAATACCTAATACAGACCCATTGCAACACTATCCACAGAGGATGTTTCCAAGAGCTGATCATACAACCGAACCGAGTGTCTTGACAAGAACAGATTAATAAATTCTAACAGGAGAGATTCCTTCACTGCTTACAGTTAGAGCATTTCCATCCTTTAACTTCCTAGATTCAGACAGGAAGAATCCCTTGAGGAGGACAGCTGCTTGCTCTGAGTAGGCAACATCCATGTTGAACGTCTCCTCTTTTCCAGGGTTTTGAACTGTGCGGGAGTAATCCTGGGTTTCTGATACAGAGGAGAAATTGTCTCGAATTTCTGAAAGCCAGGGGGGGTGAAGCTTAGAAAACAAGAGTACTAAAAAAGATTTGGTATCATTGTTTTTACAAAATCCTACATTAACATACAAACACAGAGTTCTAATAGCACAGCCCTGACACTGATCAATAGATGAGAATAGTTTGAAGTCATAACATTACAGCTACAATCATCAGACCACTGGTAAGACAAGTATGGCCTTAAATTACAGGACACACCTATGGCTAATTTCTCCTTGCACAATTGCATATAGTATTTATAGGATTTCACCACATGATCTTTACTAGACTGATTCTATTTTCATTTTTCAGTTGCTTTCTTGCAGAGTTACCATTATCAGTTTGAGCAGCAATTCCTGACAACAACTATATATGTGTATCTATCTGTCTATCTATCTTTCCTTCCAGTTTCAGCCCTACTTCAGATCCTACTCCTCATTCAGTCCAGCTCTACATTTAAAAACTCTCCTTACTTCTTTGTGCATTTGCAGTCTGCAGATTCTGCCACAACAGATCTGGGTCGGACTCCTCTTTCTCTGCTGCTGTCTCCTGAAAAATAAGAAAAATGTTGTTTTGACTAGAATGAAAAGAGGAGCAGAACTGCAGAAAAACAGCTGAAAAGCCAATTGCTACGTATTCTCTAGCAAAAAACCCAAAAAAACAGGCATCAAACAAAAAAACCCAAAACCCTCCAAAAAAGGCAGCTCTACTCTTCCTCCAGGATTTTTCAGCTGCACAAGGTCAGCTTATCAGAACTGAACTTAAGAAGTTCTTTTGTTTGGGTTAATAATGATGATTTAACATGTCACTAGAATAAAGAAGACACAAGAGGGCTCCAAATGATGCCAGTGCTCCATGAGGCTGTCATGCTGTAGACACCATATAGAGGCAGGATACAGAATTGTTCCAGCAGCCTCTAGGAAGTTTATGGATCTTCAGGTTTTATCAGCACTGCAACCAAGATGTAGAATTTCTCCAATCTCAGCTCCATTTCAGCTAAGGGGATGAAATCATCTCTTTGGACATGACAGCAGCCCTAGACTCAGAAAGGCAAGTCAGCCACCAGAAGGCAACAAGGTCTTTCAAGAGATCCCACTAAATCAACAAACCTCTGAGCTGGCCACTCCGAAAATGTCCCGGACATCACGCACAGAGTGCTTGTTCTTTCTCCGGCGGGAGCGGGAGTAGGTGTCCAGCCGGCGCTGCACAGCGGCCGCTTGGGTCTGGGTCAGGGTGGAGAGCAGCACGAGGTTGTCACTGTCCGAGCCACGGTCTCCGAGGAGCTCGGACAGACCCGCGTCCTGGAGCCACTCAGCTTCAGCTTCTCCCTCTGCCAGGCAAGGGATGAGAAGGCAAAGTGAACAGATAAAAGAAATTTGGGTGCTTGCAATGCTTCAGAGGCAGAAAACCTGAAGTTTGAGCCATCCCCTTTCTGAGGTGGCAATGGGACATCAGAACATTTCTCTTCATCACACCACAACAGAGCTGGACTTGAAGTCAAGTAATTCCCTTAATGAATCTACTGGCAAACTATCTGGTTTTTCTACATGGTCTTGAGTTTTGGTCTTTTCCCGTGTCTGGTTCTACAGTATCTAACAGTTAAGAGCATCCCCCCAGTAGTGCTCATTTGGGTACAGCCACTTGTGGTCCCACTCACAACTCCTCACTGTACATTTGTCCTACATCCATGGTTTCACAGCAGAACAACACACAAAAAGCCTCTGGTTTATTTTGCCTTTGGGAACCAGAGGAAGTGAAATGTATTGCTTGCAAATTTTGAAAATAGCCATTCCAGTCATAACAGGAAACAAATCTAGTACACAATACTAAACAGCAGCCCCTAAATCGAACATCCATGTGAGCCTACTGCCCCTTTCTGATGCCAAAGCACCAGATTGTAATTCCTCTGTTTAATATTTTAGCCCAGTTATGTTTGCCAGTAACACAAAAGGAAACCAGCAAAATAGGTTATTTATGGGGAAAATGTTAAAAATGTGAGAGAAACAGGTCAGAACAGAGAGATCCACAGAAGCTGAGCTGCAGGCTTAAACCTGGAGAGCTGATAAGACTTGCCTTGTGAGTAAGCAGCACTTCAGTGGAGAACAATTAGGAATGATTTTGCAAAAACTAAAGAATACCACTTCTAAAGACTTACTTGAAACATAAGCTGGCCACAAAGAGCATTTGTAATATAGCATTCAGTTTCCAAGTATTTAAAGGACAGCTATGGCATCCTACAATTTCAGACTAAACATTAAGCACAGCTTCCTAACTAGTTTTTGAAGGTGGAGAAAGATCACACTGCAGACAGTTCTCAGCCATGGTTACATGCTGGAAGGAAGTGAACAGGTATTTTAGTGGCAGAGAGCCTGCCATGCTGTCAGGCCTTGGGGAGACCTCGGCAAACAGCAACAAGCAAGGAAAGGACAATGCTGTTTGTATTCCAGGAAAAAGCTACTTTCTGCTCCCATCAACCATTAGCAAGGCCACGAGACCATCAGCACCTTTCAGCTGACCCAGTTCTGCACAGTTACACTCTGACCTCCCAGGTCAGGAGCAGCTTCCCACAACACCTCCCCTCACACAGGGCTTGCACAGGAGCCCAGTTCTCTAACGAGGTCAGCTTTTTTGCAATGCCTTATCTCCACACAGCCTCCTCACTGTCCCTTGTGCAGTGACTGTGATCAGCCATCTCTCCATGCTATCTCCAGATGGAGCTGTTTGCCACTGTCCAAGTACAACTTCCTGGAATTTATGCAAAGAGCAATGGTGCCTCTGGCTCTGAGGAGCCTCAAAGCTTCCATGCTCCAACCAGAAGCTGCAGAGGTGTGAAAGCCAACAGGCACCAGTCAAATCCTGCCTCCACACCATCCAAAGTTTCCCCTCATCACCAATGCTCCCAGTACAACCCTTATATGCCTAAGCTCCTTTGGAGAAGGTACCAGGAGTCCAAGTGTGCTGCACCACCTTCCCCAGCCCACCAGGAAGGCTTTGCTACTCAGAGCATTATTCCAAGTCTGTCTGGTTTCAATGGCCAATTAAGCAGTCAGCTCCTGCCTGACAGATTAACACACACACGGCATTAAAAGACATTTCCTGCATACACATGGTAATTAAATTGCCTCCAGCATATCAGCCTTTTGGATATCCCAGCCAGTCTTTCATCTCACGGTATGGTCTCTTTTCCAGAATCTCCTTCCTGATGCACTCGTTTTCTTGGTTACTTTGCATCTCTTCCAGTTCTAAAAAGCAAACTTACATCCTTTATGTAGGGACACAATCAGCAGACCTTAATGTTTATCATGTCTTGCCTGCTACAGCAAACACAGATGGTGATCTTCACATCCTTCTCTCCAGAGCCCCTTTATGAACCCAGGAGAGCTATTGACCCTATTTTTCAAAATGGACCCAAGAAAGGTGTGATCCCAAACTGTGGGATCACTGGGTATTTGTCACCACTTATCATCCCTCTGAACACGCCAGGATGTTGTACCTCCCATGTCAAAAGGAAATGCTCATCAGGAAAAGGTTCCTGCTCACCAGTGATAGGACAAGGAGTAAACTGAGGTTCAAACTGAAGGAGGGGAAATTTAGATTAGATATTCAGATGAAATTCTTCCCTGTGAGGGTAACCTGGCAAAGGTTACCCAGAGAAGCTGTGGCTGCCCCATCTCTGGAAGTGTCCAAGGCCAGGTTGGATGTGGGAGGTGTCCCTGCCCATGGTAGGGGGTGGAATAACTTGAGTTTTAGCGCGGCAGTGAGTGTCACAGGGAGGGTGCCGGAAGGCATTCTGGGAAATGTAGTTCCTGGTACTCTGTCGCACATGCCCCGTAGAATACTTATATGTAGTTTTAAACATCGTTTGTTACTTTTTGAACCTCATATATAAGATGTTGATGTGCTAAATAAAGTTGATTCAGATGCCTGCCACCCCAGGCATCAAGGTCCGTGCCCACAGTGCCATCACTTTAGTATCTCTTTCAATGCAAAAAATTCTATGATTCTAGGAGAGGCAACTGTATTCCAAAAATTTTGGAATACGACTGGTTTCAGTTATTCCAAAACACTGCATATAGTTATTTCAGGTTCCACTTATTCCAAAACACTGGATAGCATCAGTGCTACAGAAAGCCCGTTAAAAACACCCCATGCACATGAAACAGTTTTCCAAAGAAAGAAAGAGGAAAAAAAAAAAAAAAGAGATATGCTGGAAAAACCTTGTGTGGAAGGACTCAAGGCTTTCTGGATGTTTACTGTGTTTTCTTGAACAGTGAATTAGAGAGGGAACAGTCTGCCTTCCGTAGAAGCAGCTCCCATAAAAGCCACTATGATGAATCTCAGAACCACGTACACAAACAAGCCTTCCAAAACACAGTCAGCTTTCACAGGGTGTTTAACATGCAGCCACCTGCAGTGGGAGTGAGATCCCCCCCACTTAGTGGGGCTGTTTGAAAAAAAATCTGGAGCCTTGAACATGGTTCTGTGACTGACCTTTAGAGTCAGCTTTGCTTCAGAAGCCAAAACCAGGCTGGGCCAGCACTTCCCTTCTGCAGGGCATTATCCACCACCCAATTAAAAGAATATGTCTATCTCTGATTGACTGATAATATTCTAACCATACTCCCACATGCTTATAAATTGTTCAGGTGCGTAAGCAAATTTCCTGTTTCAGATGTTCACATTCCTCTCCTCACTCCCAACATTTTTGGCAACCTACCCTCTTGTGTTTTGACATCTGCAAGGCTGCATTCCTCTTGCTCGGCTTCAGTGCTCTGTTTAATGTTCTCTACTTCTAGCCAAAAACTGTCCATTGACAAGTTGTCCAAAGCCTCTACCCTGGAATTCGTGCCCTCTGACACCAGGGATGCCAAAGGACTCTTCGGAGGAAGCTGGCTCATTTTGCAAGGACAATTTCTGGTGCTGAGAGAGGAAGAGATAAGGAGAGAGAGATTAAGCTACACATATTCACACATGGCATTCACAGTACAGTCTTCACTGATTAACGGCTGCAGTAAAGCCAAACAGAGGTAAGCGCTGAACTTGCTGTGGTTAGTGTTTAGCAACACACACAAGGTTGGGACTAAATCCCCTAGAGAAGTGGGAAAACTGCTGTTCAAACCTGTGAGAGGACCAAGTATTAACACAGTTTTTCCAATGCTGCCCCTCCAGTGACCTCCAACACACCACCTACCACCACACTCTTGCTTCCAAGACTCCCCTGCAAGCTTGCACAGATACCCTCTACATTCACAGTCAACCAGGATGTTCTCCAAGCTTGGTGCATATGTGCTCCAAGAACCTGGAGCCTGGAAGCTCCCAGCCACAGCAGCCCAAATCCAGCAGGTCTGTGCTCCGTATGCAAAAACCGGCACAGTTCCGTCTCTTGCACTTCAGCTCATGCAACAAAAAACTCAGATGGCTGAGGTCCCCTTTTCCTGCTCAGACCAGATTTTTCAGCTGTGAAACAGCACAAGTGTCCTGGGGAAGCATATGGAATTTTCTTACCACCCTGTTGATTCATTCACGGGCAGCCAAAGTCCCAGACCGGCCTTGTTCAGCTTCCAACCTCTGTGCAGAAAGCTGTGATGTTCCCATCACTTCATGAAATAGTGCCTCTCCTAAAATGAATTATAATTTTCTTTAAAGGGTTACAAGCCATTTAAACCCTGTTACACATCTTTTTCAAAGACTTAAAAAAATAGGGATAAGTGGAACATACTTATGAGAACACCTCAATAGTTCCAATTATGAATACAAAATTAAAGAGGCGGCACACTACACTAACTGTGGGTGGTTTGAGAAACACCTGGGAACAGCCACCACCACCAAACATAGGCCAGAATTCCTTTCTAGTTTCATGAAAAAATAAAAAGGCAGATTGAGTCTTATTCCTTGAAAACCATGACAACAAAACACACATGAAAAGCAGTTTAGACTCCTAACTCCTGGACTCTGAAAGTTATAGATGGCAAAATATCTGGAAAGTTTTAGCCCCTTTCATTCCAGAAAGCCATTACTAGCAGTTCTGGCACCAACTTGCTTCTGTTAGAAGAAGCATTTCAAGTCATAAAGGGTTAATTTTGAGACACATGTTATAGGACATTCTTAACTTGTATTTATGCATATGCACGCACATCATGCTCACACCTTATTCTAACATGCACATAGGCAGACCTTCTCTTCCAAAGGTCAGAACCAATGCAATAACCACCACTCCAGGAACATCTGGAACCAACCAGAGTGTTGACAACAAGAATAAAAGGGATTTGTTTGTTTGTTTTATAGGAACACAAAAGTAAAAGACTGAATTGAACCATTCTGCTATCCAGCCCTGGCAAGGGCAGAGGTGATCTGCTTGTTTAATACCCATCTGCTCTTTCCTATTCCTGGATATCCAAATAACAGGTCTCTACTTGAGATGCCGATTTATAGCCTGGTAGAACACTTAAAAAGTAAATCTTAGACTGACTATTTATTTACCTTCACAATCCACGTCCATCTCTCTCAGTTCCACTGCAGTAACCACTCCAAATCATTATTTCCCCTTTGGACTTTTTACTTATATCTTTACTCATTAGGAATTAAAAATTTGGATCACACCCCTCATTAACTCTTCATCTTTAGTACTCCTCTCCATTTTCTCACATTTTCTGACAACCTACTCATAAGATTAAATGAAGCCACTTTGCCAGCATCAAAAAAGACTGTTTAATACCTTGCCATGATATCTCACTAGGATTCTATTTTGCAACAGTCAGTAGACATCAACACTAACACAAAAGTAATTGGAAGGAGGCATTTATATTGGAAAGAGGAATTTATATTATCTTGAGGGAGTTGGTTTTGGCCATATTAGTGTCAGAAACACTGGCATAGGAACTTGCACTGAAGAGCAGTCTCTTAACACAGAACACTAAGGACCATGTTACAAGCTCTCCTAATTACACTACTACATGCTTTCAGCAGGCACAAAACTACTCTTCTTGCCCTAAGTTACTGCCCTATACTCCTGTAGAATTTAGTTTATACAGATCAAAGCTGCTCTGAAATGTATCTTTCTTTTGTGTTAAGCTTGGTTTAGAGCTGGCTCATCTAACACCCCTAAAATCTCCATAGATTCACACCAAAACAGAATTTAGGTTTGCAGCTCCAGTAGAACCTTCCCTAGACCTGAGCAGCAGCTTGCACCCAGCAGATGTGCTCTGTGGCAAGCCTGTGTCACACATGGCTGTGACAATCCCTTCCCCATGCCTGCTGGAAAAAACAACACAATTTTAAGCCAACATAAATACAGTCTTCAGCTCTTTCCAAAGAGCGGTTCTTGACTTTAATCTTCTGTATGACTTACATAGATACCAGACCCTGAATGTGAGTTTCAGTCCAGGAGATGTTACTACAAGTGCAGCATTATTTATCTAAGGCATTAGGGCATATTTCTGGTGCACACCTGAGAAGGGTCACAGCATCCTTTCAGCCCAGGTTTCAGGTTACAGCCTTGCCAGCAGCTATTTTTGATCTACCTTCAGTCCACATCAAGACTCTTGCACAGAGTACTGGTGTAAGGATATAGTTTTGCCACACAACAGCAAACTGCTGTCCCCATCCCACTCTGACTGTGTCTCCACACCACCCACAGTTATTTTGCTTCCTTCTACAGCTGGAAATACAGATATCCTACCACTGCTTGCACCAAAACGCTCCCTAACCAGTCACACTATAAAACTACTCTAGAAAGCCATCTCTGAACTACTTTTGTGTCAAGCAACTTAAAAGGCATCCTGACTTTTTTTTCTCAACAGGCCCATGTACTCATGCACTAAACTCAATTTCAGTGAGGTGCAGGATGTTATTGTCACACAATAACTCTGCTGCTCTACAAAGCAGCAGCAGGTTGCAAAGCCCAGCTCTAGAAGTGCTAAACTACAGCTGTTGCTCCTGTCTCAAAGGACAACACCAAAGTCAAGTGTTTACATTTCGAAAATGTTTTATTTTCTGGTCTAAGTATCTTTTTTCCTTGAACTCAATGCACAATGCTTTGCAAATACAGCTACCCAGGTGGAAGGCTAATTTTAGATTCAGTGCACCTGAAAGATTGTTCTTCCTCATTGCATTCCCGAGTCAACTGGAGGGCAACTTGTGGCATACAAACATAGCAACAGTTTAGATTGAAGGCAGAGATTGTTGGCTTAAAATGTTAATCGCTTGGTTGCAACTGGGCAAAGAGGAGGTAAAATAATCAAATTCACACTGTTGCACTGTCAATGTAACTAAAAGCATCAGATTATGAAGCTATAAAAATTAATCCAACAAAAAGCAAACTGGCAGAAAGATCTAGTTAAGGACAACCACAAAGAAAGGATTCTGTGGAAAGACTGACCATCCTAATGCAGCCTTCTCCTCTTGTTTAAGAGCACAGACAATTTCAGTGGGGCTTAGGATTTGCCTAACACCTACAGTCTAACTCTGACTTCACAGTGTTAATGACACAGTTATGAGTAATTAGACTGGCATGGACCTTACACAGTTCATTTTCTTATTGTTTTCCTCTCTCCATCCCCTCCATATGGATCCCTGGGAGCTCCCCATGCCTGCACAGTGCTGAGTCCAAGTCATGGTGCCTCACGGATCCTGGGCTGGGAAATGCAGTCTCAGTAGTTCTTGATCTGTTCCTAGATACTGTCAACACACTGCAAATGTATCGCAAACACTCATTCACTCTCCTGAATATCAAAATAAAATAAACACTGTTGCTATGCATTTGTTCATTCCAGGCTTGAATCATTCCTGTCAGAGAGCTGCTCAAAGGACCTGGAGCTGCCTAGACTACTTCTCTGCTTGCTCAACATCCCTCCCTCATTGAAATACCTCTCCAGTAGATGAATAAATAAGGAGGTTCCTTCTCAAGCATTTCAAGTAGAACAGGAGGCAACAAGTGTAAGCCAAGAAAATGGAATTCCTTTAATACTGATGCCAGAAAAACTAAGATGAGAAAAAGGCAATAAGAACAGAAGAATTAAGTCAGACAAGGCAGTCCTGCCACACAAGGAGCACCTGCTCTTTAAAAACATTTCCAAAGATTTGGAGTAAGCACAAAAGGCACACAAGAAACAAAGAAACAGACTGAGAGTCTGAAATAACCTCGAGTCTGAAATAACCTTGAAAGCAGTACACCAAGCCACAGCATCATTTATAATGATTCAGACCATGAGCATGAAACACAAGTGTCTTGAAAGAAAAAAAAACACGAGAGATTAGTCTATCAACTGGTTGCGGTATTTTGACAGATAAAGACACTAAGTAAGAACAAAACTACATTAGTGTCACAACACATATATTACCTGGTTTAAATTTAATTCAAGGTCAAAACCAACTGATGAGTACAAAAGCACAAGACTAAAGAAATGACAAAGAAGTCCACACAGGAAAAAGTCCCTCGTCACATTGCTTCCAGGTTCTTCCCCTAAGCAAGCAGTTTAAACCCAAATGATGAATTGTGAAGTAAATTCTGAAGAGAATGAATCACATGAAGATGAGCCTATCACAGTTCCTAACATGATAGACTTTGTTTAAAATTGTGTGGCAGACGAAGGTGTCCAGAAACAACAGACAGGAGACTTTGGAAAACTGGAGAAAATCCTGAAGCAGTAAGTCACATATATATCTCTATTTTACATAGATATAGCTATAGATATTTTTCTTATTGGAGTTTAAACATTAGTCTCTCAAAGTTATCAATGCTAATGTAAGAACAAGTCCCCGTATGGAAGAATTCAATCTACTCATTATCAATATCTTACACGAAATATGCATCAGCTATTTCATTCAGACACACAGAATTACACAAAACTCTATTCCCAACACAAATAGCAAATTTATCTAGGAGATGCCTCATGGACAAAAACTCCACAAAAGGCCTAAACCAAATGGAAGCTCTACCACAAATATTTAATGCCTGGATCAGTTACCCCCAGATTTTGTACAGAAACATCACAGACTACCAATTCCTTCCTTCTCCCCGTAACAAGAAGAAGGAAAGGACTACTGCAGTTTACTCTGAAGAGAAAAATGAAAAGCACATGCTGTTCAGATTCCTTGGACCAGCCCACAAAAGCAAAGAGACTAATTATCAAATTACTGTGGCAGCAACAAACAGGAACGTACCCAATAGACTGTTACCATGCTTTACTTTCTCTGGCTTAACTCAACCAAAGCAGCCAAAGAATCAGAATTAAAGCAACCTTAGCAGCAGTCTGCCACTGCTGACGTGTCTCCATAACTGACCACAGATTTGCTCACATAGTAGTTTCACTGAGAACATCCCCTATGAGAAGCCACAGTTCTTTAGCTCAGACTATTTTATCCAGCACTGCTGCTAACCACCACTTATGTTCCTATTAAGGCATTTTATCAAGGACTTTTCACATGTGGGACAGTACAGTTGAAGGTCTCTATAGCACGAGCAAGAATAGCTAAGATGTCGCTACCACAATTTGTTAATAAGATTAGAGCTTGTTTTCAGTAAGACAGCAATCAGCTCATCAAGATCTATTATGCAAGCAGCTCAGGGAGCAGCGTCATTTCAAGTTGTTTTGAAGAAGCCTGTTCTGCAAGTGATAAACAGGATGCACCAGATCGTGCCGAGAGCGTGGAGTAATCCCTACTAGTTCTAGCTTTCCCTCAGACACATGAGAAGGTACAACCTCCTGTCCTGGCATCCCCAGTGACACCAGAAAGAAGGAATAGAAGTCCTTTGCTCTGTGGATTTGTGGAGGGAAAGATGTGAATTCTGATGCTTGTATGTATCACACTGCTACCCCTGAGCACCTCCAACATTTTCTGTGCTGGACAGGAACTCCAGATGGTGGTGGAACACCGGCACAGGTTGCCCAGTGAAGCTGTGGATGCCCCATTTCTTGAAGTGTTCAAGGTCAGGTTGGATAGGGCCCTGAGCAACATGACCTGATCATGGGCATTCATGCCCATGGATCAGGTTGGAACTAGGTGGGCATTAAGGTCCCTTCCGACCCAAACCATCCTGTGATTCTTTGATTCTGTGTTACCTCTATCACAGCATTGGGACTTTTAACTAAAGCACAGGTTATAACTTACCAATAAGGGTCTCTATTAAAGTATTTAGGGGTAAAGAAACTCCATCTCAACTTCTTTGTCTCAGGCCTTCATCTGGAATAGTTAGGGGCTAAATAAGCAAGCTAAGGAATAAGGAAAGTTGCCTGTAATTACAGATCTGCCTGGAGGTATCTCAGACCGAAACTCAGAGCAGAACAAACACAGGATCAATAAGCCCATGCAGATACAGTCAAATTAAAATTATTCAAAGCCATTTTTAGTTTAGACTATTAGCTGGGTGTCTGTCCCATCACACTAGCATTTGTGTTGGCCTCAGAAGACCAAAGCTGTGCTCCCTGTACATAGTTTCACGTTTGACTGTAAGGTCACTACAGATGAGCCCATTGTTCACTTTCCCCTCTTAGCAGGGTAAGCCACACAGGAAAGGGCTTCCATCCACACAGAAATCCAGCTGTGAGGAAGGGGTACCTGGCCAGAACAAAGTTTTAGTAGTACTGGGATCTTTAATGTGATTGTAAATTGATAAGGCTGATCTACAGGATGATTAGATGACAATCATTAATTAAAAGGTAGCATTCCCATCTCCACTGAATCCATAGTCACCTAAACACACAAGCAGCTTTATCTATCCCTTAGTCACAAGGACCTGGTCTGACAGTCAAATTCCCCTATCAATATGACACCAAGATCCCAAACCCCACAGCTCAGTAGCACTGGTTACAGATGGGAACCCCCACACACTTGTACCTCCGTACAGAAGCTGCCCTGGGCTTCCTCCAGCTGCCTTGAGGCTGAGCCTGTGCACAGGATTCCCAGGAAGCAAGCATGGACTCTCTGCCCTTTAGTGACTTGTCTGTCACAGCCCCAAGCACACACTGCCAGGATTTTGCCGAGACCAGAATGAGTCAATACCTCCCAGTTACTGAACACATCCTCAAAACATGCTACCGTTACACCAAATGAGACAGCTTGACTTTATTTCCATCACTGTTGTGACTTCAGGCAAGATGCTAACCTGTATACATCTGAGACGCCTAGGTTTGGGACAAAGGGGTGAGGGAACACCTGGCTTCCAAAGGAAAGGCTGCCAGTGTGTTTGAATCCACTATAAAAAGGCTGTGAACTTATTTCTTGTGTGCTCATTCATTAACTCAAAGACTTTTTACAAAAGCAGATTCACGCATACTGAATATTTGGCCTCCAACCTCTTTAATGTTGAACTTTGAGTAAATCAGGATGATAGAGCTCATCCTTATTTCTTCTTGTCGCCCATTCTACCAGTGCTTGGCAGTTACACTGCCATGAAAAGCCCTTGGTAAAAATTTATAACTAATTCTGTAACTAGTAACTGGAGTGCTGCCAGCAAGCGCAGGGCCAGTGACCCCACCCATGAGCCTTCTCAGGTACCACGAGCTTCACAACACCCAGAGGAGGAGCAGGAGGCACAGCTGGCTCAGCAATGGCATTTTCTCAGTGTTGCTTTGGAGCCAAGACACCACCACTGCTGCGTAAGCCAGTAGGTGTCTTAGTGGGAACCCAGTGAGCACGTCACAGTCACTGATCAAAAATAAACAGTGATTACAGGCAATTAATTAGAAGGCCAGGATGGCTGCTGTATCACTGCTGTATTGTACAGGCATGTCTTAGGTAAATCCTAGCAGAAAGGCTTAGTTACACATGTACACACAGGACACATCTCACCTGCGGTGAGTTCCGAGTGAACCAGTGGGAAGTGCCACTTGGTTGGAGTTCAGTGTTTTGGTCAAAGTTAGTGAGCATGTTTGAGGTTCCTGCTGTAGGATCTGTTCAGACCTGACCACAGAGGTGTTCTAGCACCAGTACAAACACTGGAACTCAACAAACTCGTTTGGCAAAAACATAAGTTGTTAACAAATATTTTAATTTTTACCAGAGAAGCCCTGCCATACTCAAGGTGTTAATCTTGTTCTCTTAAACACTTTGTCAGTCTCCTAAGATGATGATTCTTCTTTTTTTTTTTTTTTTAATCTCAAATTTTGTCTGGGGTCTTTTAAAGATTTCTTGTCTTGCTTTGAATACACAATGTCAAAGCAGACTAGAAAAAATGAGAACTCAGATGGAAACATGAAAACATGAGCTGTGATTAGAAGTAAAAATCAGTACATTCACACAAAAACAACAGATTTCAATTACTACAGCAGGGAAACATTCTAAAACTTGATGCAACTTCTAAGCTCATGCAAATACATATTAAATGAATGTCCAGTAAACACACCAGCAAGATGGTGTTTGCCAAGCAAAGCAGTTCAAATTTCAGTTCTATCCTCTAATGCTTTGTATGATATTTATAAATAAGCAGTTCTTACCTTTATATAGTTCCACAAATCCCTGACAGCCCCCAAGCCCCAGGAGCTGCCCAGACAGGTTACCAGTGAACCACGGAACAGGCAGTCGACAGTTTAGTCCCCCAGGTCCCACTTCCCCAGCTTGCTGCACTCAGCCCAATTACAGAATTAGTACAAGAAAAAAGAAAGGGTTTTTTTTAACAAGGTTTCATTTCAGGATCAAGGCACTCAAAACCCCATTTAAAGAGCATATAAAAGCCTCCTCACTGCTCGAAGTTCACCTTGCTTCCACACTCCGTACCTGCTCAGCACCTGGGCACAGCTGCCTACCCGGGCAGGAGCCAGCACTACCTGGGGCCTGGGAATCCCACTTCTGGCCATCCAAGAGCCGCACGTGCCACGCTTGTCTATGTCCGAGTGGGGAGGAGGGCGGCAGTCAGTCCATCCGTGCTCCTCCGAACACCGCTGGCCACTCGAGGAACGGCTCACCCGCGAGGTGCCGGCTGGGCGGCCGCGAGCATCCTCTCCTCCCTCCCTGCATCCACCCGCCTCGGCAGTCCCCCGAGAAGTGACAGTAAATCCACCCGATCCTTCAAGTGCCTGAGGCTGAGCCGCCCACGCCTAGGACAGGGGCTGAAGGAGACAGCCCATAGCCAGCACTCAGTGCCCGGAGTACACAGAAAATAGCGAGCACCTATTCCCGAGGCTGGGCTGAAGCTAAGGCTTGCTAAACATTAACATAAGCCTCAGCCATGTGAAAAAGTAACTCCCTATCACAGCCCTGGGAAGGAGGAGTCAAAACAGCCTATTTGCTCGTTAAAACTATACTTCCCTGCAGCGAAAGAACATCAAGAAAAGCATGAAACATCTGTCTGGGGACCTCAGGACAGCAGGAAAAAACTTCAAGTGCTTATTAAAAAGGCAAATTCAGCATTTCTTGCCATAGTTGAGCAGTGAGTAAACCCCAGCTGGATGTAAGACACTGGTGTTGAAAGAGCAAAGCTAACCTGTAACGCCCACAGAGGATATTTTGTAAGATCCACATTATTCTTCAAATTCTCATCAACAAGCAAAGCACAAGTGAGTGAAGGGTTAAAGCAATCCAATTCTTTTCAGCCATCCCTGACAGGTTTGTTCTGTCCTTGTTATTCTCTCCATCAAACCTCCTTTCACAGTGTTTCTGCAACTCTCCTTTCTTATAACATTTACTATTCATAATCCCAAAGTTAAGGGGACAAAAACTGATTTATTTAATTTTTCCTAACGAAGGTACACAAAGCTTATCCAGCACAAGTAATAATCCCTCTCTGTGCTTCCAATATTCCCAGTAAGGCTGGATCTACAGCTTAGCCTCCTCTGCCTCCAACAGCTTAAAGGGCAGCATCAGCCAGTTTAGAGACAATCCCTCATAAAAGGATGCAAAGAGCTCATTTCAGCTTTGTTCCTACTAATATGGCTATTTATCCAGTCACTGCTTTAATCCAGTCTCTTTAAACCCCCTTTGCTGCCAAGGGAATGCTGCCTCACTACCCAATATCAGACACCAGGACTGAGGAAGGGAAGTTGTTTGGTCTGGGACACTTACAACTCCCCACAGTATGTGAAAATACAGGAATTTCTACCAACCCTCCTCTCTTTTCCTCCTTACCCACAATTCCTGTGAAACTTTATTCCTCCCCTCAAAATTGAAAACTCAGGTTATCCATACAGCTCCCCCTCCATCAACTCCAAACCAAGATAAACTACAGAATGTCCCAGCTTGTGAAGTTCACAGTTATAACCAAAACACATCCACAGGCCACAGGTTTTACAACAGCACAGAATTATACACAGGTAGCATATTATCATAAAATGATTTGGAAGGGACCTTGAAGATCATCTCGTTCCACCCCCTGCCATGGGCAGGGACACCTTCCACCAGCCCAGGTTGCTCCAAGCCCCATTCAATCTGGTCTTGAACACTTCAAGGGATGAGGCAGCCACAGCTTCTCTGGGCAACCTGTGCCAGGGCCTTCCCACCCTCACAGCCAAGAATTTCTTCCTAGTATCCAATCAAAAAAGTTTATTCAGCAATGGAGATCTTAGAAACGGGCAGAAAGTGCATCTAAAGAATTCTGATGCTTTTATACAGATACACAGAACAGTTGCTGCAAAGCACATCAGACGGAAGCACTACCATCATGTGACCACGCACACTGCCCAGCATGTGAGACATGGGAGGGCAGAGCAAAGAGGGACAACAAAAGCATCTGTGAGAGGAGATGTGGCTGCTCAAAGCTCTGCTGTTTTTACAAACTTTGGAAAGCATAATTTCTCCCCAGGGACCACCCAGCCTTTCCAAACAGCTCCCCAGCAAATGCACCTTGTCCTGAAACAAGAGGTTAGGTCTCAGATCATTCCTTCTCCCATATACAAAATCACATCTAAGCTTCCAGCACTGCAAGTCAATGTACACCACAGCCCTCAACTACAATTTTTTTTGTCCCTCAGTGATGTTCCTTGTCATTACATTTCTTTTAATAACTTCAGCAGCCAGCTGCTCATCCTTTTTGATGGGTAAATTTGAAGACAGAGGCTCCCAGACACTCATACCAGCTAGCTTCATCCTCAGAAGTTTCTAGTGCAGTAGTAATAACTCAGCCAGGCTTCTTGCACAACTGAGGCAAATTTAAAGTATCCAAAATGAAGACAGAACTCTTTAAGAGTACATTCAGCTTTGATTACTCACGTAAAGCAGTACACAAGCATTATTGAAACTTTCAGATCTCTGTGGATAATAACAGCTGTGCTCCCATCTACAACCTCTAACGTCTTCACTCCTGTCTGGCCTTCAGTTATTCATGGTATTTGGGAGGAGCAATCAGTAAGTTTATCTCCTAGATTGTGCTTGTGAGAAAAGAGGTGGAAGAGTAGAACATGAGGCCAGCTGAGTCTGCTTTTTCAGACAGAGTGAATCAGTTTAAATATTCCAACTCTGGCTCCAGCATGTTTCATGCTCCAAGACAGTCTTCCTGGCATCATTAGAGATGAGACAAGCTCACTGGGATGAGACTATCTGGATCACAGGAGCTGAATCTTACTCAAATATGGAGACAAAGACATACTGATGCTCTCAGCAGCCAATTAGTTCAAATGAATCACGGGTACAGACCCAGCACTGTTACCGTCACCACTTCAGTGCACGAGTTGTTTCTGAAGGTATCTACACTTCCTGCCAAACTGACATGACTTGGCCTGACTTCTTCAGAAACAAAAGGAGGTGAAAAAAACATCCAACATGCTTTTGGACAATCAGGAATTTTAGCAGGCTGGAGACCTGCAGACTAGAGGAACCTTCATCCAGCCTACAGGGAATCCCCAGTCTGAACCCCAGCCAGGGAATCCCCTGTCTCTTCATGGTGCTTGACAGAGAGCCCAGCCTCCAGGTCAGCTTGAACACAATGCCTATTGCATCACAATGTTTTATGACAACATTACATTTTTTGAAGCATTCCCAAAGTAATTTTTTACCCTGAAAAATTAATGCAAGTGACACACTGCAGTGTGGAGTGGAAAAACCAAAATCCGTAACACATAACTCTTTTTTCCTCCAGCCAGTTTACTTTTAGGGTGTTTGAGATTAGGAAAGGCTAAAAGTAATTTATCCCCCCTCAATCCCACCACATAACAAGAAAATCCTCACATAGTGTTACCTATCCATCACGTGGACCCATCAAGATTAAGAGATTATTACAGTTTCTGGAGCCACTGAGGCGGTGAGATTATCCAAGTCCCAGCTTGTTCCCAGTCTGGCAGGGAGCAGAGCCCAGGCTGTAGCCTGGAGCACAGTGCTAAGCTGCCATCAGGTCTGGGTAAGGCAGCAGCTCCCAGCAGTCAGCCCTACAACAGGTTTGGCTCTGCTATGCCCTAAGGTGGGAGAGCAAACCAGCACCTCTAAGCAAAACAGCTGTCAAGAAACAGCCACAGCAACACTCAGACCCTAAAAAGTGCTTCCACTCATGACACTACTGCACGAGACAAGACCTAATTTGTCATCCTACTGGAAGAGATACAGACATGCCCATGGGAGCTGGAGTATCAATCCAGTGCAAGCAGAGGAATAAAGCATCACCTGCCCAATGGCCCAGCATCACCCCCTCGACCCTTCTTGCTCTATCCACATTTGGGTGGCTCAGCCCCAACAATGAACAGTCAGACCTTGCTTACTGTCAAACCCATCCTGTCTGCAGACACAGCTGTATGTCAGAGCACACGGTCTGCTTCACTGCATCCAAAAGTTGTAACAGAAGATCAGGACTTCAGGCAGCAGACAAACATCAACAAGTATTTCCTAAAATGAGATTAATAGCCATCTGCATATAAGCAATCTCTCAGTTAAGAATATGGAAAACAACATTGGACAAAGGGCATATCCGAGGGGACACAGTGCTGTAGCACAGTGGGATTGGTCAGTTGGCAAAAGACAGAGCCACTTCAGCACGTCACCATCAGAAGCAGCACTTGTAGGCAGAGATCTCCACCAGACAGCATGGTGGAGATCTCCACATGGGTCAGGGGTTGGGTACACAACTGCCTCCAGTCGCCTACCCTGTTTGACAATGTCATGTCTTGGGGGAATGAAGGAGGAAGGGAAAAAAAAAGGCATACACTCTTTAGACACAGATGTATATTCAGATAGGTGAACTGCAAAGATGCTTAAACCTAATTACTACTGTAAATGTAATTTAAATCACCCAAAACATTTCCACTGCTCAAGGAACAGCTGTAACAATGGGAGGAAGCACTAAGACACAGCAGCTATTCTTAACACTCAAAAACACTTATTCTGATGAATAATCAAGATTTACTTGTTAATTTAAATTTAATGTGCTTCAGCCTCCTGGGCATTTAAGGCTGTATAAAATTAGAAGTCTTAGCAGGTTTCAGAGGATGATCTCATTTACCTCCCTGTTCAAACATGTGTTTGACATCACAGGGTGCTGTGCCTTGCAAGAGTTGCATCTTTCCTGCTGAATGCTAAAGGCAGAAAGAAGTGACAGGCACCAGATTAATGACCAGCAAGCTGCTTGTTCACTTCCTTCAAACACAGGGAACTATTATCCCCGCAGGCAGCCAACAGTGCCACACATCACTGCTACGGTGATGGAAGAGAGGCAGGTGGGGAGGAAGGACCAGTGAGTTCCCTCTCAGCTGCAATGAGTAACCAGCACTTCGTGCCAGCAGAGCACACACTGGACTGGAGTACACGCTGCAGAGCTCACCCCAACACCACCTCCATGGAGCACTTTGCACCTCCCTAATTCCCATGGAAAAAGTTTTTGCAAAAACTCCAATTCCCACACTCACATCCCAGCTCATTTCACAAGCCTCATCTTGATTTTTGCAAGTTGGATTTTCTGCTTCTTTCTGGGAAATGGATTGGGCAACAGAGCTATGAATAGGAAGAGTGTCAGAAATGGACTATTTTACTCTGGTGCCCCAGTTCCCAGCCCAAAGATGTGATGGATTAAGTCATCATCTTGTTTATTTCCTGCACCATAATCACAGGAGCAGGATAGGCTCCATGGGCTGAACTCACCATGAGTCAGTCTGTTTTTGGGCATCCCATAGGAGTTACTGCCCAAAGAATGCCAAACATCCACTCCTGAGAGGGGAGATCACGCACATGGCATGGCCCCACAATCAGTGCAGGGCAAATGGTTCAGAGCTACCAAGCTTATGAGACAACACAACAATACCTACTGATAGCTTGGCTCAGATAAGCTGGAGTTTTAGCAGGGATGGTAAGACAATGGGAGAAGAAAAGTAGGAGTGACCTGATCATAGCTACAGAATTAAGCTATTTATTAAGATTAAGATTAAACACCTAAAGACCAGTCTAAGTATAAACGCAGTTTATAGAGGTTTTGTTTCCTTAACAGATTTTAGTATCTTATAGTTTTAAAAATCCCCCCATAAGTTTTTGTATTGAGTCAGACTACCTGAAGCTACTCCAGAGATTTGTCTGGAACCCCCTCTGTGTGGTTGAAACTTGTCTTGTTGAATGACTACAATAAAAGCTAAATCCACTAACCTAAATACTCAAAATTCAAGTTTTGGAAAAATATAATTACCAAATAGGTTCCCACACATTGTCCCTACACACATAGATACAGGGCATGTACTTGGGAATGAAATGCCACTGTGCTTATTTGTGGGTAGAAGTTCCATCACCCTCAGAGCAGGCAAGAGAAGGATACCCCTCTCTCCAAGAGAGTAGCATTTTTACAGATCCTGATTGCTCAATCAGCTATTTCCAAAATAAAAAGAAGATTTAATACAGTCAAGTAGCAGAAGCTCTCATTTAGCAGCCAGGCAATTGTAAGTGCCAATTATTCCACTTGTAAGCAACAGTTTTGTTTTACTCCAAAGTGCCATCACTTATCCTAACAGGCTTCTGTTCTACTTTGTCATCTCTACTGCAGTGAGAGGTCCACCACAAGGAATCCAAACTTCTGTGTGTGCAGACAGATTACAAGTGGCCTGTAATTTATATTTATGGGCATTCTCCTCATTTGCCCTTGAGAAGAGAGCGGGGACAGAAACAGAGCTGGGCTGCTGCTTTAAAGGCTCAGAAGCGCAAAAAAAGTCAGCTGTGACTATTTTTGCTATCCTGGCGCCCAGCTCTGAAGTCACCACACAGAGTTTTTTTTGTACTGGTTTCATCTACAAACAATGCAACAGCTGGAACAAAAGTGGTTGAGATGCTGAACCTGATTACACAATACAGCTCATGGCTCTCACAGACCTATTAGTAGTCAGGAGTCTGTTAATTCATTAGGAGAGGGCTTGTTTTTCCAAAATATTAATGACAAAGTTTAATTACATGAGTCTTCATGAAAACCAGGACTGGAAGATGTCAGGCACGATCTAGCTTGGGGGCCAATGAGGAGATGGAAGGGATTGCTACAGACTTTCCCGAAGAGCTCTGTAGTGCAGGATTTACAGGAAGAACATGAGGCAGGTGAGGTTAGTGGTGCAAGATCATCTCAAAGCTCAGTCAGAGATTAGAGTAGTGTCTATAAATCCCTACATGCTGTTTAGTCTTTAAAAAAAAATCCACTGCTCTAACTGGAGGGCTAAAGAGAAGGTCAAACACATGCAATCTTGGGTATCAATGCCAAGTGATGTTGCAAGACAGATTTTTATTCTTCAGCTCACACCTGATGTGCAAGGTCAGAGTAGTTCAGGGCTGGTGCAAAGGCCAAAAGAAGACATCACACAGATTATCCAATTAATAAGAACTGTTGAATCCAACAAGTGAAAGAACAGGAATTCAATTCAGACTTGAAGGTGAGCTGAAAACCACAAAGAATTCATCAAAGTAAACTAAGTCATACACACAAACAGATGAACTACAGCAGCTGTGTTTTACCTCACAGCTCTTACAACACAACTGACATTCAGGACTATATGTTTTAACCAGGCTGGTCTAAGCAGCCAAGCTTTTGTACAATGGCCATTTTCTGACATGGACATCATTGGCTGTGGCTGCTGACTCAACTCCTGCTCAGGTTTTGGCCCAAAAATGCTGATACAGCTCAGCCTGACCTACTCTGACAGCAGCACCACTGAACTAAAGCAAAAGCTGCAGATACACAGGAGGGGAGAAGGTGAGACCTGCTTTCCCTGTAGCTGTGCAAAATCAACTGTCAAGCAGTTTCTGATAAGACTGAAACTCTTCAGAATTAACTGAAACAACCCACAGGGATGGTAGAAACCAAACTTTCACAATGCAACCTGTAAGTACATCACCTTACCCAAAAAGCTTTCAAGCTGAACCATCAGCATCTGCACTGTTGAGGCTCCCAGGCTTTCCACTGTGATGCTTGCACCATGATGGAGGAGGAAGGATGAGCTTTCTCACCATCAGCTGGGAAACTGGCTTTCTCATAAGCACAGGAGTTAGGGAGTTTGTGAATTAACCAATTAATTAGAAAATTAACAAGTTCCACCATCCCACTGAGAAGGGACTGAGCCCTTGTTTGAATTTTTTACCTGGTGAGCCCACGTAATAAAGTTGGCTTCACAGTATACATCCTCCTGGAACTGTGAGAGATCCAAATGAACCAGACACCTGACTCAATACTACTGTCAGAAAAAGTACTCATATGGGGTTAAATGATATTCATAGATCCCCAGCCAGCAACTAAGAGGCAGCTTCTTGACCTTTACAAAGACTAGATTTTTTTGCCATCTGCTTTGCTAGCTATGAGGTGATGCTAATCCATTACAGAACTGCACAGACCACACAAGCAGAATTCACAGGAACGCCTTAAAGAACCAATTCCTTGGTCCTACTTATTGATTTGCTCCCCTGGTTCTTTTTTTCTTCCAGCTAACACATTATTACAGCTGGAAAAAGCCTTGCAAAAAGCCACTCTCCAAAAAGCTTTTTCCACCACAAGGGCTGGTATTTTGGAAAGCCTTGAGTTCTCCCAATGGACCTGGCAGCTCTGCGCTTGTTCCAAACTCTTCCTGGCCTGCAAACATCCGGAAGCCTCACGCCTGTTTCACGCTGGCCAAGGCAGTGTAGGAAGCACAGAGTGAATGAACTCAAACTCTTGGAGGAGGGATATCGTTAGAAGGGCTGCTCCCAGGAGGTGTCCTTCCTCTCCCGTTAGTCAAAGGAAATACTGCAGCTAAATACAGCTGTTACCTTTGTCTGCTTTTACTCTTCTTATGCACGAGCTGGAGGGAGGCCAGGATTCTGAAATATTTGACCAAAACAAGGGTATCAGGGATCAGCTGCAGGGATATATATATTGCAGCCCCATATCCCCCTTCCGCTGTGAGCCACGCAGGGATTTCCTTCCACTGTGCCAGCCCTGCTGTTTTCAAACGGCGACATTGTCCAAGCTTTACCTTGGCCGAGAAAAACAACTTTCATCAGCAAAGCTGTATTTACTTGTTGCCTAAAGAGGATATCCTTCCAGTTCCATTATATATTGCTCACCTGCTATGGACTTTGCAAGAATTCCAGGCTCCTGTTCACTCAAGGGCTTACACACACACTCAAGGCAAGAGATTCCGCTTTTATTTTGTGTGTTGGAAAATCAGCAATGAGACTCTTCAAAAAGATGAGTACAGAGACAAGGGAGTGAAGAGCACTCAGGATTTGTGCCATTCCACTGTTTCTTAGTTACACCGATACATCTCCCACGCTTCCCTAGGTGACCCAGGCAGGAATAACTGAGAAATATAAAATTTGGTCAGCAGCCTCCTGTCACAGCTTCATCCATGCACAGGCTGCCCAGTATGTTACTGTTGAACCACCAGTGTATAATGGTTGAGCAGGCTTGGACCCCCTTGGCAGTGCCTTCCCTGTAGTGTATGTTGTACTACACATAAAAGTAACGTGTTAGTACCTACTTCCACTTCTAGTGGAGTCCATCATCTCAGAAGGAACCTTCTCTAAAAGAACAAAACAGGGCAAAGGGATAAGTACATCAGTGCCACAAAACCAACAGCAATTCACACAGCAGAAGCTGTCTTGGGTCTCAGCCAGTCTGTTTGCTGAAACACTGAGGTCTCAACTACATGTTGCATTCAGTCACTTCCTATGCTCAGGCTCCATGATATGATGGGAGTGTGTATGTTCCCAAGGACGTCTCACACACCATAAGCCACAACATTCAATTCAAGTAGCCAGAGACACTGCAGGTTAACACAGATAGACAAAATTCCATAATTTAAAAAAACTAAACAACCCTTGAACAACTAGTGAATTAATAATTGGCTTGCCAGACATTACGCAGGAAGATTCGAGGGTCCTGAAACTTCTCCCTCTAAAAATTTAAAAGAATATGAAAAAAATACCAGAATTACCAGAATATTGTTTATTTTAAAAGGTCTCCAGTGGGGGTTGCCCTATTATTTTTTTGTAGGACAACAGCAAACTTCTTTTCATACACAGCTAGCGCAGAGGATTTAGTGGGAAAGATTCTCATTTTTACAAGAGACACACATTTTAATAGCTTACCAACCCAGGCACTAGCAGCCCTGGGGCTGATGGAATAAGCTATGCAGATGGAAACAATTATTTAGGAGGGGAAGGACTCCTGCATGCATGGAGAAACATCTCACTAAAACTGAAGCCTCCCACCAACACATTCCAGACTCTTGGAGTAATCTACTTTAGGGAATATGCTTTAAACTACATCAGCTTTTGTATTTCTTTCTCCAATCTTAATTGCAATCCCAAAACATACTCCCCTGCAAACTCACCCAGCACTCTTACCAAACAGCAACAAATACCAGAAAATATTATGAACATCTGAACTCAAAACAGTTTAGAGACCCAACTTTTCAAGCAACAAGTTCTGACTTGAGACAAGCTTCTCACTACGCAACACACCTGGAAGAACTTACCCACAGATTAGCAATGTTGTGGTGGATGACTTACTCCTAAAATCCATAGCATAAAATCATGAATAAATCATACACACCATATTTGATATGTAGTAAATCAAATTAAAATGTCTTATGTAATTCAAACTCATGTGTCTTAGAAAGGAGCAGAATTTCAGAAAGCACTATTTGATTAGAAATATCTAATTAAGGATAGCCCTTTCAAGCCAGCTACATAAAGAATGTTTCATATAGTATGCTGCAGGAGAAAAATAACTCCAGCAGGTTTCAATTAAGCCTCATTGCCATATGGATTTTGCATCTGCAGCAGGAAGGCTCAAACACCATGTCACAACTAAGATATTTTTATGTCTCCAACTGAAAGCACTTAAACTGCTTGGAATAGAAGCATGTGGGTCATAACATCCCCAATAAAGCAAAGCTTTTGCTGAGCCTAAAAGACACATGAAGCTAGAATATACCATATTCTTGGTCATGCATTGTAGTTACTAACTTTCAAAGGATATAAAAAGCTAAATGTGTAGAGCATGTATACTTCAGTGCCCTCCTTACCCAGAAAAACAGAAGACCCCAGTGCAAGTCACACATTGATTTTTAAGGAGACACTAAAGGAGTGGGGCGTCTTTTTCTCCCTGCAGACCCAGAAGGGCACTGCTCCCTGAGCAGTTTACATGTGCCATCACAAGCACATTTGAAGGGCTCCTCAGGTTACCACCTTAGCCAACCTCCTGCTTTAAAGCAAGATCAAACACCAACTAGGCCAGGATTCTGAGGGCTTTGACCAGTTGGGTCTTATGAAGGGCTGAGGTGCCACCACCTCTGCGGGTCCCCATTTTAACACCCCCCTGTACTCCCATGGAGTGGTATTTTCCTCAAGGCAAGCTGGATACTCACCCATTTCAATATATAAAGCTTTGACAAGTAACAACCCTCTATCCAACTAATGAAAGATGCTATGAACTGGAAAACAACAGTTATGGGTTTTTCCCTTCACTATTAAAAACATTCTCCAAAAATACGTCTTGATTAACCCAAGAGCTCCACTGCTGCTGCTGTGCCCTCTTGGGGAACAAGGGACCTTGAGCCAAACCATCAGTGTTATTTTTCTTCACACAGTTTGGACCCAAGAACCCCAATTCCTCTTTAATGAAAACAGATGTCAGCCAAGTTAAATCATCTCATGACTCCTCCGGTAGAAGGATGTAAACAGCCACAGCTCACCCAGCTGTTACTCAGAGAGGCCCTGCTGACAAGTCAGGGATCCCAGCATGCTTCAAGACCTTCAAAATACTTTGACATACTGATCTGTATTTATCACTTAAATCCATCAAAACACATTAGGTCACTTGAGTTTGCACTAGATTAGAGTTTGGGTCTTCTATCAACTTCCTTCAGGATTTTGAGCTCAGAGGAGAAAAAAAACTATTATCTACGTTTTTATACATACAATGCTTCCCAACAGAGTCTTAATGTTTAACAAACCCCACCCCTGCACCATGCCTGCAAAGTAAATGCTTTACAAATAAGGAGGAGGGGGGAAAATGAGAGATTTAGTGATGTGCAAAAGGTCATAAGACACGTATGTGTACCATATGCCTACCATGTTCACCACACAGAAATGCAGGCTTCCACCTCCCAGGAGGCTTAACCTCAGCCAAAAGGAACTACCAAACTACAGCTCTCACTAATGCTGTGCTCCAAAGTGTTCGATTCAGGTTTTTGTATCCAACTTTTTCAGCTAAGAAAACTACCTACTTGCTACAGTATGGAAGGACCCTGGGGCAGAAGCTGTGGGATGTGTATGAGAAATGATGCTTTGCATCAGGTGAACAAGAGACCTTCAGGTGAATTAAATCCAAAACTATTTGCAATCATTGTAAACAACCACACTGGCAGGAGCTCTACTACAACATCTGAGGCTGTAAGCTCTCCTGCTGATGCCCAGGAAACAGCTTTTGCACGCACAGCAAAGGGAAATTAAATCACAAACTCACTGATGTTATTCAAACACTTGCAGACTACAAAGGCAGCTGGGAGGTCATGCTACATTCATGCTGTGACTCCAAATGCTCAGTAAAGATAGGCACAGGGAAAGGCACTACAGCCAGATTCAGGGAAAGGAAATTTTTTAACAAAGGTGGATCACAACCCAGTCTCCAGGGTTCAAACAGAGACCCCTTAACTGTAGGTCTGCATCCATTCTCCAGGCCAGGTTCACACATCACCAACCTCTTGTAAGAAGCACAGACCCTCAGCAGAGATAAAATGTCCTTTCCATACAACTTCTAGCCAAATCCTCAAACAAAATTTTATTCTTAACAGCCAAATATTTATTTGTGCATTATTTCTCCTAGCTCAGAGACAGGAAAACCAGATATAAATCACTAGTGCCATCAGCATAGCTGTGGTACTGGGCAGCTCACAGGAACCAGGAGCCCTCAAAGTAAGTTCCTCAAGCAGGTTTTGCAAGCTGGCACCAATTTCCCTGCTATTACAGTGACACTACCAGTGACAGCCAGCCCAGCCAAGCTAAAGCTATTCTGAGTGCATTTACACTGACTAAAAACTACACAGAGCATATACTCTGCTACCCCATGGCTTTAGAACATCACCATGTAATTCAAGAAGCAATATTCTCCTAGACCTTTGGGTTATTTATTTACTCACCTTAGATCATCTACTTCTTCGCAGTGATGATCCCACTATAACGTTTTTAATTTAAATTACGGCAACTGCCTCGAGATAACAAGGTGTCATTTTGAACTGAGATTGTAACAGAGTGTCCAACATACTCAAATAGCCTAAACAAAATCCAATAGAGACAAGAGATATCCCCAGAGATTTAGCTGCAAGATTGGAGGCATCCCCAGTGATGCAGCTGCAAGATTTCCTGTCAACACTTTTTTTTAAGTGCACATAGACTAGGGAGAAAACGAAAAGAGAAAAACCTTGAGACTACCAGAAAACGTTCTCCTCACTGGCTCAATGAGGACAGCCTTGAGGTGTCAGAAAGGGGACTAGAGCTGAGACAATAACCCCATTCCCCAGCAGGGCAGAAGCCAAATTCTGCAGGAAAAGCGACAACTCCAGCACCTAAAGCATTGGAAATCCCGCAGCTCGGGGGCACGGCCGGAGCCCCCCCCCAACATCCGCCATGCACCAGCCTACCTGGAGGGGTCAGCGCTGCGGACAAGGGCGGCCGGAGAACTAGAGGAGAAGAGAGCAAGGGGCTCTCCCCACCCCAGTACCGCCGCCCCGGAGCCGCCCAGGGATGGGCGCGGAGCTCAGGAAGGCGAGACCAAGCGAGGAGACCCTTCCCTTCCCTCCGCCCCGGCCACTGGGAGGGCTCCGGGAGGGCGGGACCGGGGCGGACCCCACCCGGGACCGCTGCCCGACCTCGCCCCGCGGCACCTCCGCAACCAGCGGCATCTGCGCCCGGTCCCGCAGCATCCGCAGGGAACACCTCCATGGAGCACCCACCTCGGCCCGCTCGGCGTTGGCAGAAGCGGCAGTAAATGGGGAAACCCCACGGGAGAAGATCTTCTAACCCCCTCCGGGAAGAGTGGGATGTCCTTGGCAAAAGGCTTTTCTGTGTGCGTGTATTTTTTGTTTGTTGGTTGGTTGGTTTGGTTTGTTTGTTTTGTTTTGTTTTTTTTTTTGGGGGGGGGGGTTGGGGTTTTTTGGGTTTTGTGTTTGGTTTTTTTTCCAAATAAAGTAGCTGCGAAAATAAAGATGTGGGCAAACAGTTTTTATTAAAGAGCATACAGCTTTGGGCAAACATTTGGACACGTTCAGGGGATGGGGAGGGAAAGGCAAATACGGACAGGACAGGTTTCATGGTTACTAGGGGTCAGTGTTACACAGCGTTCCCATGCAAGGCTCTGCAGGCACATGGCCTGCACACAGGGAGCAGAGACAAATGTTTTTCACAATTGGCTCTGTGCTCTTTGGGATGTGACTTCCTAATTCAGGTCCTTTTTAAATAAAAAAAAAAAAAAAGAGTGTGTTGAATGTGTGCATTGATGCCAGGAGCACATAGCTGTTCTGATCACAGCCCAACACCTGGATAAACCTTTAGGCCACAAAATGATGGCTCATCACAGTCCTACCCCCGTTCTTGTGGCTCCAACAACTGGTGAAATCAAGCTGCTGGTGAGTGCCTCTTTAGGCTGTAATCTAACCTTCCATCAGCCCGCCAGCTGTGCCAAAAAGCAGAGCCTGCACGGAAATGAGGGACATGCATGCTCGGGATCTGCTGAGGGCTTAATTATTTCTTATTAATTGGAGGTAGGCTTGCTTAATTTATTAGACCTGAGTCTTGAAAAGTTGTTTCCTACTTTGCAAACTGACAAGTCGAAGATCAGAAGAGTGCTAATTGGACTATAAGTATAATAATCCTTGGGCTGTACTGCATTTAAGTCCAAGTAAGAACCACTACAGAGAAAGATTGCCTTGATCTTTTTTGTTTGAAACCAAAGATTAGTAGTGTGAGCAGAGAGTATCACTGGTGCAGTTCTTGGTCCTTAAAAAAAGGGACTCATTCCTTTGAAGTGGAAGGGGAGCAGAATACACATCCAGGTGGTGGACAAGAACCTGGCTGCTGTCATTTATTTCATATTTAGCCTGTTAGTACTCTGAAAGCAGTTGTTGTGACCTCAGTGAGTGCTGACGTAGTCTTGAGTGAATTTCCTTCTCAGAGAATTCCCCTCCCTCTGTCATGCTGCAGTCGCTCTCACTGATGTCAAGCAGGATGGATGCTAAAAGCCATGGGACCATCTGCTTTATTTTCACCCTCTGGTGGTTCTCTGAGCTTTGCTCAGCTCCAGTTTCCTCCCCAAGACTGAAGCCAACAGTCCTCTGCTCTCCAGCCTCATGGAGTCCAGGATTTTCACAGCTTTTTCACACAGCAAAGCAAACAGCTGAGCCATGTAGGTAATCAGATAGGACGGCAGCAGTAGAATCCTCAGGACATTAAAAATCTGGAGCAACAGGCAGACAAAGTTCCAGGTGAGAGAAGAAAACATGGTGCACAACAGCTGATGAAGAAAAGGAAGAACTGAATTATCATGGCAATGATGTTTTCAGAAGAGATTCTATTTTCAGTGGAATAGACATAATTTTGAAATCACAAGTGCTTGTTCCCTTCCCTCATCCACCCTGCACAACCTGTAAGCCTTTCAGCATGGTATTATGTCCCACAAGAGACCAGTTCAAGCTGCTGTTCAAGTCAATGCTTGTACATGTGAAGAGCTCTAGGAGAATCAAATGGTACCTTAGACAAGTCCAAGCTCATTCTTAGCATTGTTAGCCTTTGAAAAATTAATTAAAAGGAAATTAAAAAAATTGTTACTACACTGACTTGGTACGGCCTTGGTGGTGTTAATAATGTTAAAAATGCTTTCACTTAGGGTATTGTTGATTCCATGCTAAAGCTCAGCATCAGGGTGTGTTAGTCAAACAACTGCAGCAGTTTAAGGTGATTCCAGTCCTTAGCTGATCTAACCTAAGCAAGGTTACCACTCCAGCAAAACTAGTGGAAGGAAACGAGTGAGTAACTCAGTTGCTGCAATTCAAAAATCGCAGCAATGTAACTGAACAGACAGGACTGTGTATAGTGAGCGTGGAGGCACAGAGCAGCTTTCCCTTGTGAGCCCCTTCTACAAAGGAACAGACAGTCAGGGCACAGGGAAAGAGAAGACACACAAGACATCAAGCTCCTCCACTGTGTCAAATATATCTTTTGGGATTTGTGTAAAGCCTAAGAAGATTTGGACTGTTGTGTTTGCAAAGAGATTTCTCACTTCAGCTCTTATTGAGCAAGTGAAATACATCCTATTTTTAGTCACATACTCCACTGTGAGAAATCTGAAGCAGCTTTTAAAAATACATAATATCAGCCATAAATACCACAAGAATTTCTACGCACATTTGAGCTAAACTTCTTATCTTAGACGAATAAGTAGCATTTTTTGCTGTTTTAAATGCAATTCTCAAGGACTTTTAAACTATGCATACATACCTTGAAATAGATATACACACACATATTCATGATAGTAATTCTGCACAGTTTTGTGTTACCTTTACCTTGTCTACATCAGGAGCCACTCCAAGTGGGGAAGACAGAATATAGAACCTCCTGTTAGTCATTAAGCAGACATAAACCAATCTTGCAGCTTTTTCTTACCCAAGAGATCGAGGAGTCAGGCAGAGGTGAAAAAAAGTCAGAGCTGAGGCACAAAAGCAGTAGATATGCAAAGAGACAAACTGGTCACACTACTCACCATCACGATGTCACAGAAATTGCTCTTTTCAACATGGGAATATCTTATCTTCTGGCTCCGGGACCAGCTGTTTGAGGTCACAGCAAGAAGACTTCGCTTTTGGCTTTTTGGATTTGAGCTCAGATAAGCAGGCTTGGGCCTCAGCCTCCCCACAGAGTCACTGGGTTGGGACTCCTCTTGTGTCTCTGTACTGGAAGCACCACTCTGGTTGTCCTCCTCTGTTAGCTCATCTTCAAATACAGAGTCAGAATCAGGCTCATCAAAAGATTCTTTCTTTATCTTTTCTGTGCTGGGCATCTGTGCTAGAAATAGGTTTAAAAAGAACATGCAAAACAGTTTTATGTGACTTTTT
Source organism: Corapipo altera (assembly GCF_003945725.1). Classification (NCBI taxonomy): domain Eukaryota; kingdom Metazoa; phylum Chordata; class Aves; order Passeriformes; family Pipridae; genus Corapipo; species Corapipo altera. The sequence goes on along the minus strand of NW_020884893.1, from coordinate 12,974,227 downwards.
CTCCCTGGCTGCAAGCCTTGCATGTTCCACCTATGAGCTAGGCAAGGTTCCTCTGAACATTTTTCAGCTGAAATAAAGGATTTCCAAACCCAACTAGACAATAAAAGATTTATACAAGTGTTTGATTTCAACTAATTAGCTCTTAATCAGCAACTATATTAAAGGAAGAGCTGAAACATCCGTAACTTTTTACTTGTGCCTGCTGTAATCTAGCATAAAATAAGTGGATATGACTGAATTAGGAAGTTACTTAAAAGGGCACTGTTATCTTTCTCTCTTATGAGTAACTAGGAAATGCTTTAATGTTGTAATTCTGTAAATATGTTGGTGTGTAAAAAGTTAGTAATGTGTCTAGCCTTACTGATTAAAATGCAATTTAGAGCATTTGTGGAAATTGTTGGAGGCCTGGTGCTAACAACAGTCGCTACAGGGCCAGAAATTGTGGAAGTAAATGTAGCAAGAATAACCCAAAAATCTCATTCAAAGCATCAATAGATTCCGGAGTTACTCTGTCCAGGTACAAACCTGAGCATTCAACTGAAGTGTGTGCAGAGCTACCCTTTGCCTATGCAAAATAGATTTTTTTTTTATCACTGATATTGAACTTACAAATCATTCCTTATCCAGGATTACTTATGATCCAGCATTAGAGTAAAGTAGCAAGGCTTTATCCTCATGAGTACATCAACAAGCTTATTATTAGTCTAAAGCAAAAGCCTGTTATCATTTACTGACATGTTAGAAGTAAGAATCAGTGATAGACTGGGGAAAAAAAGAGCAAAAAAAAAACACAAATAAATGAAAATGCATGACTTACTCCCTTCAAAATTTTCTATCAGCCTCAGCATTGACAAAAGGACTCTTTACCAGCTCCCCCAGTAACACCCTGCACACCTCCCAAAAATAGAGGTGCCAGAGAACTATAATGTCAGAATTTAAAGCGCATAAAACTAGAGGGTTAGCTTTGCTTTCTGGGAGATTTTTAAATAGAAATCTACAGAAAGTACTTGTCTTTTGCCCTTCTTAAATCAAATTACCTCTGAGAAAAAGGGAGAGACTGAGGAATAGAATGGTAAGGCAGCAGCTGGTCTTCCTATAAGCATTGTTAACAGAAAAGCATAATAATTTGTGTTTCCTTTTCCATATACTACCACCAGTACTAAGAAACCTTTCAGTTTCTTTCTGTGACAAGTGTCATTAACCTAAAAATAGCTAGCAGAGTGTTTTAAAGGTGAAGCTAATAGATAAATGCTTTATGCAGAAGCATTTTATGTGATCAACAGCCGAACTTACCTTCATTAAGTAGAAGCTGTAGCCAGATGATCATGATGATCAACAGCATTACAAATGGCAAACAGAACCAGAAGAAAAGCAGAGGAAAGGTCAGCTCATTCACCAGAGGAACCAGGGGATACCTCATAGCTTGCTTCGGGTTACGCTAAATTCAGAGCAGCTCATCTGCTCCAGTTTCTAACCACCTTTTAATAACTCATTGCAGCTCTATTAACGACAAGAAAATGAGTGATATATCAGCATGGTTAGCAAAGGCAACAGTCCTGTGCTAGGGAGGGAGCAGTGGGGATTAAATACAGCATAAGAAGAACTGAGAAAACATCTGATTTGATTGGCCTTCCTTCAGCTGCTATTTAAAGGAAGCTTTCAAGGCTTATGTTAAAACAGCAGTTAAAGATCTGGTCATCTTTGTGGATATAGGGGAGATAACCAAGCACTTTAGCCAGACTCAGTAGCCAAGGTTGCTTTTGAGAATGCAATAAAACAGAGCCAACCCTCCACAGATGGGTAGAGGATGAAGAGGTAAAAATTACTTCGCCCAGGCTTCTGTTTGACATAGAGCACAAATATGTCCCGTATTAATATAACTCTATTTTTAGCCTACTCTGTATGCCTCCACCTATTAGTTAATCCTTTAGGAAAATAAACCTTTGTATTTTAATTGCCTATCTCCCTTACATCCAAAAAAGGCAACTAGTGTGTTTCATAGGACATATGTCTACAAATGTATTGCTTAAGAGTAAAGGAGTTCAGTAGGGATCAAAGCAGGAACCAGATAAGTGACTTGATAACTTGATATTCATCACACTGTGTTTCTCCTTCAATAAAATAAAACCATTATCTATTGCTTACCTCACAGAGAGTTGTTTGGCTAAATTAATTGTTTGTGTAGCTCTCAGTGGAAGAGAGCAGTGATGTAAGTGCACATTACAAATGATTGCGTGCATTAATGTTCTTGCTTGTGTGCATGTGTTTGTTTTTATGTAGTAACAGCTCCTCAAAATGAGCCTTTTAATCCCAAGATCTAAATGAACTCCACAACTTCTTATTAATTCACATTAATAACACCCCTGTATGATAAAAGAAAGCTATTATCTCTGCTTTGTGCATTGGGTAAACAAGTGAGAAAAGCCATTAATGCCCTGAGCTTCAAGGATGCTCAATATTTGAGTCCTCATTTCGCACAGGAGGGGTGGCAGGTTGGGGGCATCTTTGAAAACCAGGCTGTCAGTGATTTGTCTACAGATGCAGTGCCAAAATGGGTGGAAAAGAGCTGAATCCTGAAGCTGTGATGTGTTTCATTTTAGTGGTAAAGTGTTTCTCTTACGTCACGGGGACCCCTTGGGGTCCACACAGGCTCTCATCGAGCTGAGCCAGCCTGGGACCCCTTGTCCTTGTGGCAGGATTAATCCCATCCTGTGAGCCCACCTCCCTGGGGAATGGGGGAGTGAGAATAAGGGGGAAATGCCTTCACTATTTCCCATATCTCTGGAGAGGCTGGTGGGACAGGAGTGGGTCTCTCAGCAGGGAGATGCCTGGGCTGTGTCAGTGACCTCCCGGGTGGGTGGCACAGCCCAGAGCCATGGGGTTTCACCTCCCTGCAGACACTGGGGAGGTTTCACAGTCCAGGTTTAAAGGATGGCAGTCCCTGTGTGAAAGTGAGATGGGGTACAGCCCACCCTGTGGGATGGTGGTATTGTCCACAAAATTGGATTCTTTACCAGGTGTGCAACAAGGCAACCATTACACATTTGAGAGAGACACTGAGTATTTATTTCAGAGCTGTGCAAGCCTGGGTGCTCAGTGTGTTCCACAAATCCACCACACCCCACTGGACTTTCTGTGGCATTCTTTATAATTAATTTATTATAATTTATTTATTTATAATTAATTTTAATTCAGAGTTAGTAACTTTCCAAGTACAGATGCCCTATTATGATTGGTTAGTAATTTCCATATGAGTTATGTAACCCCAGCTAACTTCTCCACATGCTCGGGGGAGGGTCTTCACCTGGGCAGGGGTCTTTTTGACGTGTAGGTATGATTTTTAGTATTACAATGAAGATAGTTCAGCTATAGGGCACATGGACCTTGAGTATTTTGCTGAGTTAGCAGTGTATACATAGACATACATCAACATCTTGATTTACTACATCCTTAAAGCTTGGTAGTTCCAGGATGTCAATGAGAGGTGATGTTCCTGCTACCTGTTCCACTGATTAGGTCTCCTTTCACGGAATTACAGAATAGCTGGGGTTGGAAGGGATCTCTGAATATCATCCAGTCCAAACCCCTACAAAGGCGGGGTCACTTGGAGCAGGGAGACTCCACACCCTCCATGGGCCAACTGTTCCATTGCTCTGCCACCCTCAATGGAAAGAAGTTCTTCCTCATGTTGAGGTGAAATTTCTTGTGTTTTAGTTTATGGCCATTGCTCCTTGTCCTGTTGCTGGGCACCACTGAACAGAGTCTGGCACCACCCTCTTGGCACCTGCCTTGGACATATTTATGTGCATTAATGAGATCCCTTCGCAGTCTTTTCCAGACTAAACAGACTCAGCTCCTGCAGTCTTTCCACATTAGCAAGATGCTCCAGACCCCTCGTCATCTTTGTGGCCTGTCCTGGACCCACAGCAACCTTCCAGTATCTGAAGGGGGCCTACAGGGAAGCCAGAGAAGGACTGTTCATCAGGAACTGTAGCAACAGGATAAGGAGTAATGGGTACAAACTGAAAGAGGGGAAATTTGGGTTAGATATTAGGAAGAAATTATTTACTGTGAGGGTAGCAAGACACCGGTACAGGTTTAGATTAAATACTCACAAAATCACAGAATATTCTGGGTTGGAAGGGACCCACAAGGATCATCAAGAACATCCCATCCCTGGAAGTGTCCAAGGCCAGGTTGGAACTGGCTTGGAGCAACCTGGGCTAGTGGAAGGTGTCCCTGCTCATGGGGTGGGCCAGGATGATCTTTGAAGTCCATTCCAACTCCTTAACATTCTATGATTCTGTGCTGGCTGCTGCCTGTCCCACTGCTCAGGTCTCCTTCCTTGCTGATTAGGCTCGAAAGCACACAAAGGTCTCACACCAGGTGTCATGGTTTGAGATAGCCCCAAAATCCAATTCCCTAGCTCCATTCCCCCCCCCCCCCACATCTCAACCTAATGTGAGATGGGTTTTTCCAGACAAAACACAACCAGACTCAGAATGGGGGAAAGGGAATATATTACAATGACTGTACAAATAAATACTATAACACATTATACACACGATCACAACTATCTCAAACCATGACACCAGGGAACGCCCTGATTTAAGATAATAAGGTAATTCTGACATTTCGTAGCGGCGGCGGTCCCGGAACCCCCGCGCGCTGCCGCGTTCCCGACCGGACGCGGAGCCCGCCATGGCGGCGCCCACACGGGTGTTCGCGTTCCGGGACGCGCGCTGGGCCCCGGACCCGGTGCTGGCTCCGAGCGCGGCCGTGCGGAGCCCTCAGCCTGTGCCGCTGGTCATTGACAACGGCTCCTTCCAGACGCGGGCGGGATGGGGCTGCCCGGATCCCGCCGTGCCCGCCGAGCCGCTGCTGCGGTTCCGCTCGCTGGCGGCGCGGAGCCGCGGGGCCCGCGGCGGGGCCGGCGCCGAGACCCAGGTGGGCAACGACCTGGGCAGCCCCGAGCCCCTGCGGTGGCTGCTGCGCTCGCCCTTCGACCGCAACGTGCCCGTCCAGCTGGAGCTGCAGGAGCTGCTCCTGGACCACGTCTTCCAGCGCCTCGGCGTCTCCTCGCAGGTAAACGCCGGGCCGGGGCTGGAGCCGCCCGGGAATCGTGGAGCGCTTTGGATTGGAAGGGACCTTAAAGCTCATCTCGTTCCATCCCCTGCCATGGGCAGGGACACCTTCCACTAGACCAGGTTGCTCCAAGCCCCATCCAGCCTGGCCTTGGACACTTCCAGGGATGAGGCAGCCACAGCTTCTCTGGGCAACCTGTGCCAGGGCCTTGCCACCCTCATAGGCAAGAATTTTTTTTTTCCTGATATTTAATCTAACCCTACTCTCTTTCAGTTTGAAGCCATTTCCCCTTGCCATGTCACTCCAGGCTTCTGTAAATAGTCTTGCCGTATCTTTTCTGAAAGTTCCTTCGGGGCCAGCCCCGGGGAGGGGGAGGTTCCACCTTAGCCTTAAGGGAAGGAACTTCTTTACTGAGCAGTGACTGAGCACTGAACAGATTGACCAGAGAGGCTGTGGAGTTTCCCACACTGGAAATATTCCAGAACCATCTGGACACGATCCTGTGCCGTATACTCTGGGATGACTCTGCTTGAGCAGGGAGGCTGGACCAGATAACCCACTGTGGTCCCTTCCAAGCTGAACCATTCTGGGATTCTGGGAGGTTGTGACTGGTCCATAGTGGGAATTTGGTGGTCTAGAATTTCCTCTGGCTCTCCTGGGATATATTGTCCCCCTCCTCACAGATAGTCACAGCCTGGGTAGACAGTGAGGTGAACCTGGCTGGGCAAGGTGTGCCCCAGGGGGGTCTTTGAAGCTCTGCTGTGCTGTTAATTTCTTCATGGTTTTGTGGTGAAACAAAAGGGGAGGATTCAGCTGCAGGGTGAAAGGCTTGGACTGCAGTGTCCTGTCAGATCATGTCTGAGAACTTGCATCCAGGATCAGCTTTTGAGAAGGACATAAACATTATTGGTGTTGTGTAGGGCTCTTATTAGTAGTGCTTATTGACCACCTGTACTTCCAGCTACGTTGAGAGTTGATCCTTAGGCCATGGAGCCTTTTGTCTGCATGACAACACAAGTATGAAAACTTTACCCAGTGTTGAACTAAATTTCCAGTGGTTTTCTCTTGCACTTCACCTTCTCATTGGATAGATTTTGGTTACTTAGATTTTTAATAATTTGTATATGCTTTTAAAAGTCCATTCTCCTCCACCATTAGGAATTTATTCTTTGGTTGAATTAACATTAACATCTTTTTTCCCCCTTAAGCACTAGATATAATTTAGCTTACGTGATTTTACGTGATTAATAGCCTGCACATAGTGCTTTCTCATGGCTGTTTTGAAGAAGTTCTTGCTGGTGTTCAAAAGAAGAAGCAAGGATGATTGTGTTTTCCCTTCATACTTTTGGTATTATTCTTTTCCCTTGTCTCTTCCAGGGTTGTGTTGATCACCCAATTGTTCTGACAGAAGCAGTGTGCAACCCTCTGTATTCAAGGCAAATGATGTCCGAGCTCCTCTTCGAGTGCTATCAAGTGCCGAAAGTGTCCTATGGTGTGGACAGCCTGTACAGTTTTTACCACAATAGGAGGCAGAAGTGGCCCTGCAGTGGTTTGGTGATATCCTCAGGATATCAGTGTACACACATTTTGCCAGTCTTAGAAGGCAGGTGAGTTCTTGGTGTCTTAAGTGCAGGCTCTCTTTGTCAGGCACTGGCTTTTCGAGTGGTGCAACTATCCATTTTTCCAGCACTGAGTATTCCAGCTCTGCAGTATTAACTCCTACCAGGTCTTAGTTTATACTGATGACTTAAAACCAGGTCTGCAGATTTTACTAGGTTCTGTTGAATTTTGAATTGAAGAAGCAGTACTGTCTTTATATTTTTAGTTGCTACTCATGCCAAAATTTGTACTTTGAAAAGTAGAAGGGGATATCTGCCCCAAGTGAAATCAGGCATTAAAAAACATAGGTTTTAAAGCAGCTTTGGGACAAAATAAAGTGCTCTGTGAGAGTTCTGCAGTTCTTGAGGCTTTTATCATTCTAGTTATTCAGCTACATTGCTCTACTTTCTCTTTTTTCTTTTTCTTCTTTTTTTTGGATCACTACTGCAGGCAATGGCTTTATTAGATCTGATAAATGCTTCATGTTTTCAGGGGTTACACCTGGCCAACTGTAAAATGTTGCAAAGGTTAAAGAACTACTTTTAGCTCTGCTAACCATCACTTCCCTTGTTAAAACAGAATTATTTAATATTTGGGGTTTTTTTAAAGCAGAACTGAGCCTTTCAGGAAATATCTACAGTAAACACAACAGTGATTATGCTGTCTGAGAAAAGCAGATGTGTTAGGATCTGTGGTAACTGAATCTTGAAATATTTATCTATGAATATTCATCTGTCTACTTGTCCATATGAGAAATTAAATAATACTGAAGTAAGCAGGAGGTGTGTTTTATGTGGATTTCTTGTGGATTTCTCCAGTCTGAGCTGTGTCTCTTTGCATTTTGAGGCTGGATGCCAAGAATTGCAAGCGCATCAACCTGGGGGGGTGCCAGGCTGCCGTGTACCTGCAGCGGCTCCTGCAGCTCAAATATCCCGGGCATTTCGCAGCCATCACGCTCAGCCGGATGGAGGAGATCCTGCACGAGCACAGCTACATTGCTGAGGACTACATAGAAGGTAAAATCAGAGTAATTTACTGCCAGATAGTGTTCTTCCACACTTAGTTTGTCGTCTGTATCCCTTGTTTTGGGATATCAAGTTGCCTGGGATTCTACCAGAAATATTCTACCGCTGTATTGCTATCTTTGTAGCTGTCTTTCTGGTAACCTGCCTCATGCTTACCAATGGTTTCAAATGTAAAATTAAGAAATAAAATTGAACTACGACCAAAAATAATCTGTATTAATTCAAATTTATCTGTGAATAAAAATTGGGATTGTTTCAGAGGACAATAATTTAAAATGAGCTTATTATTTACTTTATACTTCTAAAACCCCTTTAAATTGGTTAGGATTTCTACGTCTAGCTGCATTTCTTATCGGCATTAAGGTTTCCAAAATTGCAGAGGACATCTGTCATGACTTTTTGTGAATTCCATAAGTTTTACAATTTTCACAGTAAGTGTCATCTGAAGTAGCGGTTGAGGAGAAGTATGTTCTTAAATTTGTCACTCGTGAAGGAGCCTGCAGGAGTCCTTAAAAATGTGTGAGAGCTTCTCTGGAAGGAGAAAAGAGACTTTAGTGTGCACTTCCACTTGTTAGTGCTTTGTGTTTCCTGGAGATCAGAACATGAAGAAGCACCTGCACTGAGTATGTGACCAGAGGGTAGTGCTCAGAGGGAGTAGCTAAGCATGGGGGCAGCTGCCAAGAGGTGACAAAATTTTAGGCTGGACTGTTTCTGCCTTCTTTCATCACCTTTCATCCTCTGCATGGAGTGTGTACAACATACGAGTCATTGTCTTCAGCTGACAAAACAGTTATCTTGCTTTCAAAACACGCAGAGCTCCAGAAGTGGCGGTGCCCAGAGTACTATGAGAACAATGTGCACAAGATGCAGCTGCCTTTCTCCAACAAGCTGCTGGGGAGCACTCTGACATCCGAGGAAAAGCAGGAGAAAAGGCAGCAGCAGTTGCGGCGGCTTCAGGAACTCAATGCACGTCGTCGAGAAGAGAAGCTGCAGCTTGACCAGGAGAGGCTGGACAGGTTGCTGTATGTACAGGTAACCAAGGCAAAGTTTTCATGTGATATTTTGGGAGGAGGGCAGGCTGCCATTGGAGCTGTATCAGAAGGTCATGTGTCATTGCGAAGAACCTATGACTGTCCTGGGTGTTTTCTGATAGGAGCTTGCCAAGGTTACTTATGAGATAACAGGGAGAGACTACTGATGCAGAGGGTGCTTTCAGGTTCTGAACAGCACTTTGGGAAATATTTTGAATGCTGCCAAAGTGTGTACATGGTAATATCTAGTAATGAAGGCAGAGTGTCTGTGCACGCACAGTTGACAGATAGTTGTGATTACCCTGTCTTGGTCATCACATCTCATCTGTCTGCAGGAACTTTTAGAAGACGGTCAGATGGATCAATTCCACAAAGCTTTGGTGGAGCTGAACATGGACTCTGCAGAAGAACTTCAGTCTTACATCAACAAATTGAGTGTGTCTGTTGAACAAACAAAGCAGAAAATCCTACAGTCAGAAGTCAATATTGAAGTAGATGTTGTGGACAGCAAGCCAGAGGTATGATGTCTTGACCAAGTTAATCCCTATCTTATATCTGAGAGAATTAAATTTCTATGCTTGAAAATGTGTCCCTTCAGACTTCTAGTGGTGAACTAAGCTTTTAACACGCTGCAAGTCATTGTCAAGTTGGCAACTGCTTCTCTCTTTTCAGAGAGAATATCCTGAGACAACTATCCTTAATTATTAGTAGCCTTCTATTAATGATATAGAAGAACCCATCAAGCTTTTTCTTAAAAACAGTATTTGTTTTCCTTTCTGTTCTTCCCTTTCAGGTGCAGAGAACTTTATGCTTAAACAACCAACCTTTTGCTTTCATGCTGGCTTTTTTTGGTGCAATTAAGCAGTCTGTTCTGTTTTGTTTACTTAATGAAAGGTTAATTGCTGCACTTGGTTGTTGGAGCTGTCTTGAAGATGAGAAGCTTGTTTGTCTGCTTTGCCAGACTAACACAGGCCTAGCACACAGCAGCTGTTTCTAAGAGGTAGTCTAAGGTGTTTGTGCATGTGCTTATAATTGCCTTTCAAGTCACATAAAACAGAGCTTTTTTAGTTATGGCAGCCTTTGCTCAGGAAAAAAGGCAGAGAGAAAAACAGGAAATAGAAGCCTAGAGAAGAGATCCATATTTAGGTTGCCCAGAGAAGCTGTGGTTGCCCCATCCCTGGAAGTGTCAAAGGCCAGGTTGGATGGGGCTTGGAACAACCTGGTCTAGTGGAAGGTGTCCCTGCCCATGGCAGGGGGATGGAACGAGATGAACTTTGAGGTCTGTTCCAAACCAAACCATTTTGAGATTCTGTGATTATCAGTAGAGTTTGTGTAACAATCAAAATGATTGTGTTTGAGCAAAATTCAGGGAGATGATGGGCTTACCATTTTGGTAAAACATCCTTCTCCTTCTATCAAGAGAAATTGTTCTAGAAAGAAGATAATTGAAAGACTATCAGTTTCTTGTAATTTTGCTCAGTGGTTATGCCTAAGTTCCAGCATGGATCTCACACTCCTCCTCTTTACTTTGGAATGAATCCACAAGTCTTTTTGTTTGGTCTTTGCCTTGTGAGAGCACCTACAATTACCACCAAATCCATTTTTTAGACAGGCCATCCTTCTGGCATGTAAAGGAGTCTAAAAGCTAATTATGTTGTCCCAGGATCTGTACCAAGTCTCCAGCAGAATTCAGTGTTTCTTTCTGTTTTGTTTTTGTTTTTTTTTAAGATGTAAAAAGAAATGGATTTAACAAAGCATAAGTCGTGGAGAGAACTTGAGGTGTCTGCATTTGTTTGCTGTAACAATGAACTCTGCTCAAACTTCGGTTTGAGTAATTGCTTCTATTTAAGTGAATATAAAATAGATACTTAAGAATGTTTAAAGGATCTAGTTTTAGCTCATCCTGCTAGATGAGCTTTCTAGTCGTTGCAGCAAATATTTCAAGTGTAAAATAACCAAAATAAATATTTAGCAACAAAATCCTAAAGGTAATATTGTAACACAAAAAATAAGGAAGATAATTAAGACGCTGTTGCAAGCTCACAACAGGAGTCCTGTAGGATTTTGAGTGATGCTTTTCATTAGGAAAGCGCTTCACATCTGTGTAAAATAAAAAGGGGTTTTGGTGCATCCCATGAGCAAATGGTAGGTGGTTGAAACTGTCAGAAATTGTGTGGTGGCTTTATAGCTAGCAAATATTTGTTTTCCAGTCCCACACAAACAAAACAGGGAATTTAATGGTAATTATAGTGCAGTTAGAGATGCTGGGAGAGCACCAAGTTTTCACCAGTATAAAAAGCTATTTTACCAGGTTTTAATATGTTATGTTTAGGACATGGCTGCCTGGTATCCTGGCAGACTAAGGCCTTGATTTTTGAGCTAGCATTGTGACAAATTTATTGGAAGTGTTTGATTTTTGTGCTTTCAGTGAATGTCTGTCCTGATTTCTACTTTCTGGGCATATTTGTTTTCAGGCAGGTTAAAAAGTTGAGATTTGAGGAAATTTGCCCTCAGTTTTCCAAATGTGACACGTGAATTGCAGTCACATGTGTGCCCAGCACACCTGACCTAACCTACCATAATACACCTTCTCTGTTTCCAGACTCCTGATTTGGATCCATTGGGCAGTGAACAGTCACTGGAGGATATGGAAAGTATTAATGAGTTTGAACCTTTATTTGCTGAGGAACAGCCTGAAGTTGAGAAGCCTGTTGCTGCAGTACAGGTTTGATTTCTATGTCTATACCTCGTGCCAGAGGTTTCTGCATCCCAGTTGTCCAGCAGGTTTGCTAACATTTTTCCCAATGCAAACATTGTTTGCCTGCTCTTGGAAGAGATTCTTAAACTACCTGAGCAGGACATTGAGAGGAGAAGTCCTTGCAGTCTTAGCTGGTGGTTTAGACCATGAATATACCCACTTGGTTCACTCTGCAGGCAATGTCTGTTGTAGCAGTGCCATGTTATTAGGAAAAAAAAAGTCCTGCTCAAGGTTTTTTTGTCTATGATCCATAACTGATATCTCATCCCAGTGGACACAGCTTCCAACTTGTGAGGTAGAGCCTTAGTGACACAATGGAGAGTAAATTATAGGAAAAGTCCAGCTTCCTTGGTCTTCTGGAACCTTTTACGTCATTCTCTTTCTCTGTGAGAGCATTACCATCTGCTTTTTGTACAGAATTGTTTGGAAACTTTTCTTATTCTAGAATATTACTGTTCTTTAACATAATTACCCACTACTTCTCAATCTCATCTTTTCAAAGCCTGTGTTTAACCTGGCAGAGTACCACCAGCTTTTCCTTGGCACTGAAAGAATCAGAGCTCCAGAGATTGTCTTCCAGCCCTCCCTAATAGGAGAAGATCAGGCTGGTATAGCAGAAACCATGCAATATGTCCTTGAGAGGTAAGTTTACAAACCTGCTTACTTCAGATATCAGCTTTTGAAATACTCCTTATTTAGCAATAATTTGAGAAAATGTGTTGGAATAGTTCTTTTTGGCAGGGTGGAGCATTGCAGAATAGAAATGTCTTCATGTTCTGAAAGTCACAGGTAACTCTGCTTGTCTTAAGTCAGTGGATCTATAAATTTTTTTGATCAATTACCCCATCAGTGAAAAATTTTTGAACACACACCTCTAACAGATATGTATTTATAAATTACATACAGGTACTACTGAACTGATATATTGTGAACATTTTAACACATACACAAAAATAAAAATTAAAAAGGATGAGATAAAGGTGAAATAGACACTATTTAAATTTATTTATTAATGGTACAAAAAAATACCTTCTTCCTGCACCCCGCTGGATTGTCTTGCACAGATTCTGCTTTGGAGATCCCTGGTCCGACTTGTTACAGAGGGAAACAACAAACCCTTGTAAATATCCATCCCATGCAACAGTGAGCTGACAGTCTCTGGTTTTGGAAGACCAAAATCAGGGATAACATTTTAAAGTTATGATATGCACACACTTGCTGGACATTTCCAGACAAATTAGCACTGGCAAGATTTCGCCCCCGAACTGTATGAACACGGGAGATTGCATTTTCTGAAAGGTAAGAATTCCAGCCCTAGAAAGAAGGTAGAAATTCTGTTGTTGATTTATGGAGTACAGTCCACTGAGTGCTTTCAGGGTTTTCTTCTGCCACCCCTTGAATTTCCAGAAAACAAACAGAGTTTTTCATGCTAGGAAAATGAAGGAAGTTTCTCCGTGAATCCTGAGGCAAGGTATTAGTACTCCTCAGAGCTGTTACAGTTCACAGGGGAGATGTCCTTGAGAAAGGCTGAAGTTGTTTTTGTTCCTCGTAGGTACTCAAAGGAGCAACAAGCTGTTCTTGTCCAGAATGTTTTTCTCACTGGTGGAAATATGATGTACCCTGGACTGAAAGCCAGAGTCCAGAAGGAACTCCTGGAAATGAGGCCATTCCAGTCATCTTTTCAGGTGTGTGTGTTGATGTTATGTTTGTGTGATCAGCCTGTTCATTTGGGCTCAGAAGTCATTGGGGTTGGGTGAGGTACAGAGCAGGTGTCCTTAGAGCATGGGAATGGAGTGTTTTATGACAAGACACTGCAGACAGCTGTTTTGACCTGAGAAGATGCAGGTTAAGCAAAGATACAGTTGCTCTTTCTGAAGTCAGTAGAAAGAGTAGGGAAGATGCATTGGAACAGGAAAATCTGCTTCTGTTAAAGGACCAAGCACACAGAAGCATGTTTGGCTGGAATTTTTCAGATTGATTTCTTAGGAATTGATTCCAAGGTGAAAATGCACTTCAAACCCTTTCCTAACTTCCTATTCTTCCCCAGAGACACTGAGTAATCAGCTCAGACTTCTGAAGCTCAGTGGTTTGTCTTTACCACTGCAGTCAGGGTAAAAAGGGCTTTGTCTCTGCAATCAGGGTGAAAAGGCCTTTCTCTCCTGTGCTGAACTGACATTGCTATTCTGTTTTCCTTCCGTCAGGTTCACCTTGCTTCCAGCCCTGTTTTGGATGCCTGGTATGGGGCTAGGGACTGGGCAGTGGAATACATGAACCGTGAGGAAGGCTGGATAACCAAGAAGGACTATGAAGAAAAAGGGGGAGAATACCTCAAGGAACACTGTGCTTCCAATGTCTATGTCCCCATTCGCCTTCCCAAGCAGGCCCCACGGGCAGCAGAGGTGGCGGCACCCAGCAGAACACTGGCCTCGGGCACAGGGGAGCAGGGATAGCCCTGTCCTTGGCACTGACCAGGTGTGCAGGAGGGCACACTTTGTCCGTGGTGCTCGGGAGCACTGGGACTCCATCCAGGCCCTTGGAGGAGGAGGAGGACAGGCCATGCTGGCTGTCACCTGGCATGGTTGGAGCGCTCACAGAGCGCTTGGTGCTGCTCACACACAGCAGCACGGAGAGAGGAAACACCATCTACAGTCTCGTAGTAAGACTCAGGGGGTTTTGAGAGTGTATGTTTTACAGTTTTTTAAAATGTTATTAAATGTCCTGGTTTTATACTGGTTTTATTTCTTGATCCCGCAGCGGGGCTGTACGGACCAAGGCAGCCCAGCAGGGGTCCCCCTCGCTCATTGCAGCGATCCTCTGTCGGGACATGTCGGGCAGGAGCGAGGGTCTGAGCTTGGCCTTCTCTCCTGCTCTAGGGCCTGTTCGATCTCCTTCGTGCTACAGGCATTCTGCTAAAGCACCACCCAGTAGGTGGCTTCATTGATGTCAGTGATGATATCGATGACTTTGTTGAAACTGGAGAACTGGTCACATAAAGACACAACCTTCCATAAAGCACAGTCCGGAGGGACTGCCAGATCTTGTGCAGCCCTGGAGTGGTTTTACAGCAGTAATGCTGAGCAGGGCAGCTCTTTGATGGGACTGTTTGATCAAAAGTTGATTTAGCAATAAAGCAAACTTTTTGCTTTACCACTAATTTATGTGTTTCAGCGATTTGACTCTTTAGAGGCTCAGCATTGGCTGTACCTTGCTTACAAACGCAGGTTTGCAGCCAGACCCCTGTCCTGGTGTACAATGTATTCCAGCTTAAATTTGACTGAGGATTAAGTTGTTGCACTGAACAGCTTGCAGTTGCATTCCCAAAAGAATAGTCAATGTTGAACTGAAACCTGAGGAGACTCCATCCCTTTGGCAAAAGCTGGAAAAGGTAAGACTATAGGGAAAATACCCAGGTCGTATCACTGGTATAAAAAGGTGTAGAGGTGATGATTTACTGTCCTTATAAGGGCTGCAGAGCATCAAGATAAGTTGTCACCTGGCAGATTCAAAGCAAAGGACATCAGGTGCTTGTCGATGCTGAAGTTGTTGCCACAGGAAGTCTGTGGTCAAACACTGAGGTCTCACCTGTGCATTGAGGTCCTGCAGTGCGTGTTCTTCAAGAGAGCGTGTAAGGGAGGGGTTGTTGCAGACCTGCTCTCATACACAGCTCCTGTGGCACCCAGCACTGGTCACTCAGGTGGGACACAGGTCTTGGTGGGCCTCTGGCCTTTTCCTAACAGGCTGTTGGGCAGGAGAGGAGGGCAAGGCAGCTCTGTGCCTCCAGGTGACCTCAGGTTTGGACTATTAATCCTATCCCTGGCTGCCTGGAGGCACTTTTCAGGACCATTAAGGGAATTCTATGGGTTGTAAAGAATGTGGAAAAACCGTGCTGTGCTGAAACAGGGCAAAGTTACACCCCAACGTGTCTTTTCGGATCTCAGTTTCAGTGACCTGGAGTGGAGTAAATGATGTCCCATTGCTATTTGACCCCTTTCTGACACATCTTTAGCTACTTTAGGCAGAGTGGCTATTCAAGGTATGGAAATCTCTTCTGATACTTGGTGTTGGCTACCAAATAGATAAGTGTCGTGCATAAAACTGTTACAGGGTGAAAGCCCTGTGGATGATTATGTGACTTCTAAATGTTTGGCTAAATTGAGCCAGACATTTCTCTTGCATTAATTCAAAGTGGAGCTGTTTAATTCTGTACAGAGATGCCAGAGCAGCTGCTTAAACAGATTTAAGGAAGGATAATTTTATGATCTCCTGAATATTAGCTGTTAATTTTTTTACTTTATCTCTACAATAGCTGAAGAAAGTAATGAAGTTGGACGACATGATCATGGTCACAGGCTGTTCTGAGTGTGCTAGTGGGCATTCAGTTGCTTGGGGTAACATCATGAAAAGTGTGAACATTGCAGAATGGGATTAATTTTACCCATTTAAGTTCAGTTCCCTGGTAATGATTTGGCTGTGGTACTACATGAGCATTGGTGCTGGCACGATTCAAGTGGAAGGAGTGTGTGGTACTGATTGCAGGAGGACACAAAGGCGTTATTTTTTATGATATTGGTGGAGTTCTTCTGAAGCTTCATCACTGTGACACTTGTGGCAAGGTTTTCTGATACCCATGTGCAGAAGAATTTTTTCAACTAACTGGCACAGGGCTCTCCAAAACTGAAAGGGTTTGGACTGTGTCTTCTGTGCATTGGCTTCTGCCACCTGAGAGGGGAGCAGGGAATAGGCACCTGCTTGGCTCCTTTTTAATGGGACTTCTGGTTGTGTGAGGAGCACTAGGATGAAAAATAATGCTTCTGTGGACAGGAAACTTGAAGTGACGCTGTGAGGGCCTTTGCCAAGTGATTGTAGGGCTGCTGTTGAGTGAGCTGCTGTGCCAGCAGCCGTGTAATCTGTGCTGTGTTTATCCTGGTAGGTGTCCCACAAGCTGACCAAGTGCAATTGCCAGTCCTGAGATGGTCTAGTGGTTCCCATTTGGTCCTCAGTATATTAAGTTCAAAACAACTGTAGCCATATTATACAATTCAGTTATCACCTAATTCAGGTCGAAGAATACAAAAAGTACAAGTTGCAATTTAACAGGAGTGGTGAGTTTCGTCTATTTAAAAGAGAGCTCAAACTGGGTCCCACCTTTCACAGGGTCCCTAAGACCTGCTCTGGGTGGAAACACGACGTCAGTGAGGAGCCCAGGAGACTAAACATCCATCACGTGTTCCACGTCCCAGATTTCTGTTTGAGCTGCTGACAAGCTTCACTTTTAGGCTTCAAGGCTTCTTATGTTTCCTGTGCCACAGTAACTTCAAACACGAGCCGTTCTTTGCTAAATCTCTGCTAGGACACCAAGATTAGAACTCTCTGCTCCAGTTATTAATCTCTGAAATACTTAATGTGATGTAAGACAGCATTTCAGAAAAAAGAGAAGATGCCCATGAACTGTCACTTAAAATTTAGGATTATCCCTCTGGAGACAGCCTGCAATGATCCTCTAGCAGCCAGTCATAAACCACAAGTTTTGAAGCCTGTGTGGGATGAGCAGGGGAGGGGAGAATGCTGTAATGGATTTAACATTATCCCCAGAGTCATATGGTGGGATTTCCACCCCAGTTGGGTATGTCAGGCACAGAGCAGCTGTGCTGATTCCCAGTACTCACTCACTCCCACTGCTTTGTGCAGAGAGCGAGCTGGTCCCTGAGCAGCAGCTTCAACAAAACTGAGTTTTAAATGGCTCAAACCCTGAGCATGATTTGCCAAGAGTTCTTCAGGCTCCTTTCACTCCCTGTCCTGTACAAGCATGAGAGGCTGGGGACTGGCTGCCTTGTCTGAGCTTGCTTGGAAGAAAGTTCAGTCTGTGCAAACAATTTTTGGGTAGTCTTATCTTTCCACTAAGGGTTTTAATGCAGAGATTGTGTTCTTCGGGGCATTGTTGCCCTCTTCAAAGGAGAATAGTAATAGATAAAACTGATCTGCCTCACTGACACTTGTTTCTGCATTTGAACAGCAACCCAACTGCATCCAGGTAAGAAACAGTTCTGTTGGTCTGCTCTTCCTGCTCTGCTTTGGGGGCTTCACAGGGCTCCTTCACACAATTTTACAAATAACTCAGGCGATGCTAGAATGATCAGAAGTCCCCTGGGGCACACAGGCCCCTTCTCCTTGGGAGTGACCTCCCTGTCATCCCTCTCACATTGAGCACCGGCAGCCTTCCAGCACTTCATCTGCTGCACTTAGATAAATCCACCTGATCCAGAAGCCATCAGCTAATACACTGTCAGTGCTCCAGAGGCAAAATGCCCTAAGAAGGTCCCAGACTGTTTTCCTGGACATATCCACAATGACATGTCCCTGGGGTTGCACTGTGTGCACCAGGAGGGCTGTCACAGGGTCGATGCCAGCTGCCAGCGCTGGGTTTGACCTGTCAGAGAGCTTCTTGCATAACATCTTGCATAGCTTGTCTGGTTTTAGGAAAAGCACCTTTGATTACTAAATGTGGCAGGGTTGGGGGTTTTTTTGTCACCTTTGAACTTAGTTTCGTGTCCCTTGGCTTAAGCGTGTACATTACCATGATGGCATTGCTGGCTGGCATTGCTTCTCTGCTCTGGGAAATACATTTCATATCCTCATCCTCAGATCAGTTTATTTTTCCCACTCTACAGCTTGACTAAAATATACCCCACTCCTCTCACCCCAGATTCCTGCCACATACCTGGCATTCTTTCATCCTTAATGAGATGAAGGAGTGGGGGATTTCACCCCCCTGGAATTTTAGAGGAATACTAAGTGGATTTCTCATGAAAAGCCCCATTTAGGTTACGAATCTCCCCTAAAGATAGTCCATGCATGGTAAACCTTGCTTTTGCTGGTAATGGTGAATGGAGATTTAATTCCTTATTCAATAGCTACTTTCTCCTTGGGCCTTATTGTAATTATTGCCATTGATGGAGTCTGTGTTGGAACAAGTTCCTGGTGGAGTGGATGATGCAGAGGAGATTTGCAGCCTTGCAGAGGTAGATGGGGACACCAGTGGGCTGTTGGCACCATTGCTGTCATGTGGCCAAACTCTTCATATAGACAAGACAACATAAAGGTGATTAAGTGAGAATAGTTTTCATCCAGACTCAGTCATTATTTCCCTTAATAAACATAAAGCTGTATTGGATCAAAGGTTCCTCCAACCTGGTTCTGGAAGTGACCTCCAGGAGTTGTTGAGGGAGGAGTATAAGAATATAAGAAATGTGTGTTAAACAGGGAGAGGATGGTAAATAGTTCCAACTGGTTAGTGCTACATAGCCAGGGAAGCATGGAAACGCAATGCTCCTGGAGTTCTTACATGGGATCCATCACAGGACTCTGCCCTCTTACATGTGTTGAAAGGACAGGTTAAGGTATCCGCAAGGACAAGGATTTTGGAGTAGCAACACTTCATTGGATTGTGAATATCTCTTTGGAGGAGCTGTGCTGGGCTGTGGATGTTCCTGAGCCTGCAGCAAAGCAGCTGTGATAGCCCCAGGCTGTGCTCCCGCGGGGAAGGGCTGGGACAGGACACAGCGAGCCTGTCTCTGCCTGCTGCTTTGGGAGAGGGGCTTTGCTGCAGCTCCATGGGGCAGACACAGCAGCTGCAGGAGCCCTGGGTCCTGTTGTGTGGGGCTCTTGATTGCTTTCATCCAGCTCTGCAGTGGCAGAGGGTCACAGGCTGTCTTTGCTGCTGGGGAAACAATGGAGAGGAAGGCTTTGATTCCAGCAACGATGGACACCCTCCTGCTCCAGGGTGGTGCCGATGGAAGGAACTGGGGGCTCGGTTATTTGCTTTTATCCTTTGTTAACCACTGGTAGCTTCTTGTTGTGGGAACTGCTGTGACTTCTCCTTAGGTTTTATTTATGCTCTTTGGCTGACATTTGCAGGAGGTCTTTGATATTCAGCCCCAGGAGTGTCCCCTGGCCTGGCAATGGGAAAGGTTGAGCCAGGGCTGCCCGCAGGCACATCCAGCCAGGGAAGGAGGGCTGGTGTCCTGCTGTGGTGGCAGGAGTGGGGGGAATGGGGGAGACAAATTAGTCACATGCTATTCTGGGCTGTTCCCAAGCTGATGATTTGTGCCTGGCACCTGCCCTCCTTGGCCACAGCAGTGTCCCAGATCAGCAGCAAACACGGCTGATCTCAGCCGGTGGGGTGGCAGAGGGTGGAGAAGATCCAAAGAATTGGGCATTTACAGGAATTTGTCGTGTTTTTCTAGGGAGAGAAAAACTAGGACAATACAGAGCTTTTGTACTGGGTTCAGGCTGCAGATTCGTGCCTGGAAGAGCTGGGAGATATCCAACAGGTGTGATCTAGGGGAGCTTTGCTCAGGTCTCCTCTCCACAGCATCCTGGGGCTGCACTGCCTGCTGAATTGGGGCTGAAAGGGATGATTCCCCAGCTCCCGTGGGCTTGACTTCCCACTGTGCTGTAAAACTTACACATCTGTACCTTTTGCCATAGTTCTTGTTCACAGGAGGTTGTTTCTGCCCCTCACTGCCCAGATCCATTTGTCTGGGTATGGAATGAAAACAACTTTTATAATGATATAAAAATGGAGGGAATAATTTATATTTGTACTACCCCCTGAGCCCAGTCTCTTGAATGCATTTAAGAAATCTCAATGAATATTGTTTTTTAGAACACAACAGATCCCCCAGGCAGCAAAGATGACAATTCCCTTGAGCCGTAAACCCCTTGAGCATGTTAACCCAACTCAAAATGCACTTTATAACTTTATATCACCTTCAACCCACTCAGCTGTTTTACATGCTGGGATTTTAAACAGGCAGAAACATTTGTGCTGTATGTCTTACAGAGAGCCTGGAAATCTTTAATTGTAGATTTAGGAGCTTGGATGGCAGTTTTATAAACAGTGTCAGCAACAAATGATTTTATGAGGTATCAGAGTGCACTCTCAGAATCTGGGAAGCCAGGCTCAGAGAGGGGTGTTATCTCAAGCTCTGGGCTTTATGTGAAAGGCTTAAGTAGATGGTCACTGTTTCAAGAGGACTTTAACTTTCAAGTGCTCTCCAATAAGCCTTTGGCAGCAGGGACTAAGCTATAGAACCACATGGGAAGTGGAACTGGTTCAGGTGGGAATATCCTGATTCTGCAAGAAGTGGATTGGATATCAAGAAAACAACATAAAAAAATTAACCCCCAGCCCCCACTGTTTTTTTGTGATTTTTGAACCCAAAAATAGTCATTTGGTATTTCTGACAGAGGGAATCTCATTCTGAGCAGCCATAACTGACCGTTTCCTATTTTTTTCCTTCTGGGGGGGTGGTTCAGCAGCTCTGGCTCCTGAATTGAAGGAAATGTTTTCCTGAAATGCAGACAGAAATGCTCCTGGGTTTTCTGGCTCAGGAAATCAGCCCTCAAGTCTGAGGCTGACTTCTTTGGAGATACAGACACCAGCAGTCCCCACCAGGCTGGTAGAAATCCAGCGAGTCAAGTCCTGCCAGAAGTGGCAAATTCTGTTGCTCCAGCTTTGCAGACTTCATGTCCTTGGCATATATTTCTTTCACAGGCTTTGTCAGAAGGATGACCAGCTTGGCTGCCCCTTCCTTTCTAAAGAAGGCACCATGGCTTAAATCTAGGCAAAAAAGTAACTAGTATTTTATATTATTATAAATATATTTCTTATTTAGCCATCCTAAGAACCTCTTTAAAATGAAAGCAAAAGTATGTTTATTTTGAAAGTGATTTGTTCCTTCATGTTTCTACTTGAAAATAGAAAGGTTGTACCTCCCTCACGGTGGTTATATCACATCCTGAGATGTGTGATTTAAACATTTTGAACTTAAGTGCAAACCTTTAATGCCATAATTTCCTAGTACTACTGCCACGACTGTTTAGACATAAAAGCCATTTGATTACAGTTTTATGTTACGTGATGAGCCATAATTAATATGATCATGTTTAATTTCTTCCTTAGTGAAAATAACGATAGAATAATTTCTCCAGAGAAAAGAGAGTTTCCTTGAATTACTAAATGGAAAGTTTTTTTAAATAATTTAGCTCTTGGAAAGAAGTTTAAGGCATTAGATGGGATCGATGCGGGATATAAAATGCAAAATGCCTTGCTTGAGATGTGGAGAGAAAATCCTAGGGAGCTTCATTTCCTGCCTGCAGCATCCCCCTTCCCTGGTAGTGTAGTTTAATTCCAGCCAGCATCTTAGCCCCATGTGGAGCCACTTGCTCACTCCCCTAGTGTGATGGCTGAGAGAAAAGTGAGGAAACTTGTGGTTGAGATAAAGACAGTTCATAGGGAAAGCAAAAGCCATGCATATGAGTAAAGGAAAACAAGGAATTAATTCCTGACTTCCCATGTTCAGGCAGGTGCTCAGCCATCCCCAGAACAGCAGAGCTCCATCACATGTAACAGTGACTTGGGAAGACAAATGGCATCACTCCAATATGGTGCTGACCATGATGCCATATGTTCTGGGATATTCCTGGGGTCAGTTGGGATCAGCTGTCCCACCCGTGTCCCTTCCCTACCACCTGCTGACTGATGGGGTGGGGTGTGAAATGGAAAAGTCCTTGACACAGTGCAAGTCCTATTTAGCAGTAACTAAAGCACCTCTGTGTTATCAACACGGTTTCCAACACAAATCAAAAACAGGCTGTGAAGAAAACTGAAGAAAATTATCACAGCCCAAACCCAGCTGCAGATAAGGCGCAGGTAGAGCAGTGGGATTTTCCTGAGTTGTCCCTTTTCCTCTCAGCAACATTTCATGGAAAACAGAATGAAAAGCCTTTGGTTGTCAGAGCTCTCCAGAAGACATGCTCTGTTTCTCACTACTCTCCCATTTTTGCCTAAACTACGTTCCCCAGCCATTTTGGGAAGCAGAAAGTGTGTAGAGAAGTAGCAATGACCCTCCTGTCATGCCCAGACCCTTGGTGACTCTTTTCAGAGAGGCTCATAACTAGTGCATATGCACCAGTTCAGCAAAGGCTTTTGAAACCTGGGAGCCTGACCACGTAGAGGCATTTTAGACTGAAAGAGGTAGACTTAGATTAGATATAAGAAAGAAATTCTTCCCTGATCAGGTGGGTAAGGCAGTAGAACAAGTTGCCCAGAGAAGCTGTGGCTGTCCAATCCCTGGAAGTGTTCAAGACCAGTTGGATGGGGCTTTGAGCAACCTGATCTGGTGGAAGGTGTCCCTACCCATGGCAGGCCGGTAGAACTGGATGATCTTTAAGGTCCCTTCCAACATGAACCATTCCATGTTTCTGTGATTTTCACCC
The DNA here is from genome assembly GCF_003945725.1 of Corapipo altera. NCBI lineage: Eukaryota > Metazoa > Chordata > Aves > Passeriformes > Pipridae > Corapipo > Corapipo altera. The sequence continues at coordinate 12,951,449 of NW_020884893.1, read as the reverse complement.
ACCCCTACATTCCTGTGCATCGGTGTCAAGGACACCAGTGTGGGGGATGCTCTGGAAAGGTTCTCTGGTGTATCTTTATAATTTGCACTTGTACAAAGTAGGGTGACCATCCCTGCCAGCTCTTCCCTGAGTGAAGCAGCCCATGCAGCTGGCACTGCTGTCCCTGCAACACCCTGGTGAATCCCACAAGGTTCACAATCCCAGCGATGACACCTCATCCCTTTATCTTCCTTACAGCTCATTTTCTGCTATCAAGTCCTCGAGCCTGGGAGCATTTATCTTCTCCTGGTGGAAATCCAGCACTAATGACTTCAGCAGGAGCAGTTACACAGCTGGAATGTGTTTTATCCATACCCTGACACGATGTGCCGTAGCCTTGTTCGCACATTGCTGGTTTGCTTCTGAGCTCTGAGCCACTACCCCAAATTTTTGGTGCAACATCAATACATTTATACTTTTTCAGTGTAGCTGCACACTGACACCCACGTGTCCATCTCTCAGGAGGAAAAGGCCACTAGTACACTTGTGTTTCACTTTTAGGAGAATGCAATCGAGTGCCATCGAGAGGGTGTTGAAACAGCTTGTGCTCAAGAATATGACCTTCAAATTATTTGCTTAAACTTCTGAATGTAGAGAGAGGAGAGCATATGTCAAGCTCTCTGTTTCTACAGGGCTGAGAGAAGAAAGAAATGCTTATTTCTGCCTGCAGTTTCTCCCTGAGCCTTCCCCAGGAGTACTTTGGCCTTAAGCATCCGCTCCCCCCAGATCTCTGCTGACATTATTAGCGATAATGGTCAATGAGGTGTATGGGGAAGGGAGGAAGAGTGATAAACAGACGTGTCAATTTTAACAGTAGCAGGACAAAAGAGAATTAATGTTTGCTGAGCAGAAAGATTAAGACCCTAGCAGGGAAGGGAGGGGAAGGAAAGCCTGCAAGCCTTCAAAGAAAGAATTGTAGAAAATATTTAACGCTGCTTTTTCAGGGCTGCCAGACAAGCAAAACACATTTTCATCTGCTGGCTCAGATTTGACTTTTGATTCACTGTTACATAATGTGTTCTGCAGCACAGGTTTTAGGCAGGGTCTGAAGGTAAAAGGATCCAAGGGCCATTGTATTGTCAGGGAGAGGAATGTGGTTTTGTGATAGAGGTAGGAATTTGCAGCAGGTCAGGTCTGAGCTGCTGAGGGATTAGGTCGGTATCAGCTCTCAATGCTGCCTTAAGGCAAATTGAATTTTTTACAAAAGAGTGAAAGATTAAGAAAGAAAAAGAAAAAACAACCCTACAACTTAAATAATCACCTACCACTAAATAAGACAGCATGAACTATTCACCACCTCCACTTTGCTTGACACATTACTGCAGTAATTACATTTGGTTGGAGCATTTCTAATGCTTGCAGAATAAAAGGGATTCTGCCCAGCTGTGCCTGTGCTGGGTGAGTGGGTTTGAGTGCTTGGTGGTGGGCTCAGTGCGTGGGTGGGGGGTGAGTAGGCAAGAGATGAGCTCAGGAGAATGGGGATAATGAGTGTGGAGAATGTCCAGCTGGGAATCAGCTTTATCTCACAGGGGTTTTATTCTCAGCTGTGTGATTTCAGAAATTCTGTGTCTCTTGGCTTGCATTTGCTGATGGCTGCTATTAGGTGGGAAACAGGTACTGGTTCTCTGTGACTTATTGCTTTTATTTCTGTACTGGAGTAATGTTGGTGACATCCCATCCCAGGTTCTCCCAAGGAGTCCTCTAACTCCTGTTAGACCCGTGGCTCAAATCCCTGCTTGGCTAAAGCTTTGTAGGATGGGTGGCTGCTGAAGGTGGGATTGTAATGCGGCTTTTGCAGGGCAGGAGTCTCTGGCAGAGCTCCTTGCAGAACCCCTGCAGTGGTCACAGACTCCCTCTGCTTTGCTTGAAGGAAGTTCACTCTAGATAGAGGAGATGTTTTCACACAGTAAACAGTAAAGAAAGCTGCAGGTACATCTAAGCCACAGTTATCCTAACTCTTGAACTGAGAGGAGGCTCTCAGACAACGTTTCCTACTGTACCTCCTCAGAGAAAAGCTCTGAAGAGAAGAAGGAAAGGGAAGTGTCTCATCTCGATTTGCTGGCATCAGAACTGACAGTTTCCCCCTCTCTCAGCTGGCTGAAAACATGTAGCATGCAGTCCCCTGTGTAATTATTTGCTTCTCCTGCTCCTGGAGCTGTTGACCCTCCCTCTCAGAACCTTTGCGTGCCATAGTTGCGCCTGGCCAGGCTGAGCCCTGGGGGTGACTAAGGGAAGTAAGAAGGAAGAGGAAAAGCCAGAGAGCTGCTGTAGCTTTGCTTTCTCCTCTTGCTATGACAGGTCTGTCACAGTGTGGACAACAGCCTGGTGGCCCTGTAGAGAGTTAAAATCTCTACCGAAACAACTTTGGCAATGCTGCTGAGTGCACTGATGAAACCAGTGCCTGTTTCTCACAGACTTGGTGCCAGGAGTCAGGGACCTGTCTCTAGTGGTGCTGTGGGTATGCTCAGGCTTGGGCTGAAGTGGAGTATTCAGGTTGAACAAGTTTAACCAGGTCTGCCAAGACCTGAGCCCTTTCCTTTATGGTCCTGCCAGGTTTGCTGGGGACTCGCTGAGCCACAGCCTGGTAGTGGCTGTGCTGGCCACTGCTGCTGAAGGGAAGGGACTGTCACCTTGCATGGATATCTGGGAAAGGGGGGTGCTGTACAGGACAACAACTAAGAGTTATTTTTCTGTTAGTGATGCCCTGTGTGGGTTGTTTGCACTGATGTGATGTCTGATCATGGGTGTTTTTGGTGACACATTTGATGGCTGCCATGGTACACTGTGGAAGGCATCAGCTGGCTGGATTTTAAGGAGGTGAATGATTCCCTCAGTGGAGAAGAGGTGGAGGAGTGTTGGATGAGTCCTTGAGGGGTTAATGCTGCTGAGGGTTTGTTGTGTTGTGTGCTAGAGCCTTGGAACCCAAACAGGTTATTTTGGGTTATTTTTAAATTCGCAGCAAATGGAGGTGTCCAGCAGCACTGGTTGAGATGCTCAGAAGAAAAATGAGGTTGTGACCCAGGGCAGGACTAGGGCCAGCCAGGTACACACCTCCCATGTGCCTCCATGGGATTTCTGGCTGCTCCTGCAGTCCCTCTGGGCAGGGACAGGGCTCATGCCTGTCCAGAGTTAACTTAGGAGCTCTTGGTTATCTCAAAATTGAGTCTCTCCCGGGCCATGAGAGAGCCAAAGGAAATGACATGGGCTTTTCCCTTCCAGTGCTGCTCTGTGCCTGTGTCGAGCAGAGACAGCGAAAGCATCAGCTTTCCAGTAATAAGGAATTTGTAGCAACCCATTAATTCCATTAATTCTTGTCTAAGAAGTGAAATGAGCTGCCTGCATGAACTAGTAAAAAAGAAGGAGGAGAGGATTTTTCTACATCCCTCTCTATGTGTTTGAGATTGACAATAGTGCACTTCAACCCTGCAGTCCTTATGCTCCCAGGGGAGCACTGCAACACCTCATCCTTAAGCTGGGATTTGTAAGGGGGCTCCCAGGGTTTTGCCCATGGACTGGGGCATGATGCTGCCAAAGCCTGGCTTCCAAAGTGGGCCTCAACATCTGTGTGTTCATGAGTGCTGCAAAGAGCGACTTTTTAAAAAAAGAAGTTAAACCTGAAACATCAATTACCCTCTGAGTATATGTATGTTTATATATATATATATATATATACACACATACCTCGCTGAGGACTTAAAACTTCTCACATCTGGGAAAAGGCAAGATTTTGTCCCTCGCTCTGCAGAATTGGTAATTCAGGCATTATGAGGCCATTTGTAAGTGATCACTCTGATAACAGGACACAGCTTCTGTTGATATCTGTGGGAGCAGACTTAAACCAACACTCATTGCTTTTGGAAACCTTTCTTTTTTCCTACTGTATTTCAGATCTAGATTTTTTTCCATGGTTCCATGATCAGGGGTAGGAATATCTCCTTGATACAAGGTACTGAGATTTTAACATCAATCTTCTTGCTGTAGTCCAGGTATCACAAGTATTTCTTGGAGTGTGATTTAAGGCACAGCCAAGAAAATAATTTTTACTGCTAATACTCACTGCAGCTGTGAGACTTAACAGACATAAATCTGTATTCTGGGTGACTTCACTGATTCCTCCCCTCCATATGCCTCTAAAACATCATTACCAAGAAAATTTAAGACTTTACCAGAGAAGCTTAGCTATAGCATTTTGCATTATACGTTATGTAGTGTCCTGAAGTCCTGAGTAGGGGCTTCTAAGGAAGGGATGGGTAGTTTAATCCCAGACCTGAAGGCTGTAGTGGCTGTTTTGAGAGTCTTTGTCCCAAGCTGGCAAACCTGGATGCAGACATCTGTTAGCACAAGACAGACCAGAAGTCTCCCACTTTAACCACTGCCAGTGTCCCTTGGGAGTAACTTAGCATGGATGCCAAAGCATCTTTCAGCTGAGGAACAGCTTGACCATGCTCCAGTCTATTGTGAGACAACCACCCCAAATTCTTCCTAAACTCCAATCCAGGGTTGTATTTCTCTTATGAGTATAAAAATACTGTAACTCCCTAAGAAATGGAGACTACTCAGATTAGCCATCATAAATCTCCCCTTCCAGAATAATCCTACTTAAAAACCCTTAGGAAATGTGTGGAGTTAGCATAGAGTGGTTTAGTTAGGCTTGCAGAGCCCTGGGGCACCCAGGTGCTGCTGGGAGCTGAGCCCTCCCCTTTGGGGCCTGTTTGGTGCCCTGAGTCCTCAGTTCAAGTTCTGCTGGTAACCAGCACAGAGCCATTACACCATTAACTCTGCAGGGATTCTGCACTGAGCCTTCAAGAGGGCTCATTTCAAACAAAAGGGCTTTATTGCTTCGCTTGTGGGTGGAATTTAAAAAAAAAAAAGAAAAATGAAAGTGAAATTAAATGCTAAGCAGTTATCATAAGTCTTGTGTGCTTTGTAATAACTTTACACAAAGTCCTTTTACATTTCTAGAATGCGATCTTCCTTTCCGCAATTATGCTTTCCTGGGAACTTGAGCAGTGTGGTAGCTCTGTGTTTATGTCCTGGCTAATGAGTCAACACCTCTAACGCTTTCAGACTGAAATAGGTGTTGCAGATGTTTTTGTAGGTGGCAAAGGCTCCGTTTTGATAACTCCATCCCAAGTGCTGTGAGTTTTTATACATCCAGTCACCTTTAGAGCAGAATAACTACATAGTTAAATGGAGTTATTGTTGAACTAACAGCAGAAGTGCCCTCAGGGAAGAGAGGATGTGGGACATTTGTAAGAACTTGAAATTAAGCCCTCTGTGCTCTGCCTGGTCAGGCACCAGATCTTCTAACTGGAGCTAGAAATAACCCGTTTTATTTCTTAGAAAATGGAGGAGTATGTGAGCAAAACTCACTCAAGAAACAATAATCATCTTACTCTTTGTTCCTTTTTATTTATTTTTCCCGTAGATCATCCTTGTGTCAAAACATGTTAGAAAGACAAACTCTGTTGGGGAGTAATGCCAGACTGAGTGGTAGAGCTGGGAAGCAGACAATAAGCATTCAAGCTCTCAGAGCAGGAAAATTCCAATTAATATTGATTAGATACAATTTTTTTCCTCATTTTAAATACTGCAGCACAGTGTATATTGTCATCAGCACTTTTCTTGTTACAGCTGTCTTCTTGATTTTTTTTTTTTTTTGCTTATTAGGATCTCAATGGAAAGATGGTCTTTCGTTTATTCTATAACATGAACAGAGCTAGTTAACTGGAATACATATGAAAGCAATTACAAACATCTCGACCTGCAGTAGATGCAGATCCATGCCCAAACTGACAGCTGAATGCACTGAGAAGGGAAAAAAGCTCAATACAAGGGGAAAAATCTGCCAAGTTTGGGGCAGGAGCAACTTGTGTATTCCCAGGCAATGGGGTTTGTTCCGTGTGTTCTGCTCTGTTAGGTTGTCTTGATACATCATTAAACCAGGTCTCAATAGCCTCAGGGGTGGTGGTGGTGGTGGTAAAGAATCTTGATGTTGCTTTTAGTGCTGTGTGCGTTATGTAATACTGAATATTCAATTAAGGTTGGATACCTTAACCTTGAGTCTGTATTTCTAATGGAAGAAACTTTGATAAAGGGCTGCATCCTGATATGTCTGTTGGTGTTGCTTAGTTTTCACCGTTCTTAATTGCTGACTATTTAAATATGAATTTTTGTATTTGAAGAGCAAAGGCATTGTATCCTCATTTGGAAACACTGGACATGTGTGAAGGTGGACTCCGGTACCCTTAAAAACATAACCCTGGTTGTCTGAGGGCTGCTGCAGCAGTCTCTTGTGTTTGCACAGTATCACTGCTGTCAGGGCAGCTGACCGGTAAAGCCATCCTTCTAACGAAGGAGAAAGTCCCAAACATGGAATATCTGGTTTTAAATCCTTATAACCTGGTTGTTGACTCCCAGAACTGTATGTCTGATCTGTGGCTTTCCTGGCACTTTGCTGCTCAAGCCCTGAGTCCAGCCCTGCTAAAACTAACAGGGGGACTTTCATTAACTGTAGAAACTAGATCTGGCTTTAAAAGATGGACAAAGGCTTCTGACACTCCTGCTGAGGCTTTTATGCCTTCAGCTATCAAATGTGTTCTCTGCAGAGAGCATCATTAAAGATGCATGGGCTGTCAGGATCACTTCCCCATGGGACAGTACAGTGTGTGTGCTGCCCAGGCTCTGAGCAGCAGCTCCAGCATTAAGAGTCTCCTCACGCCCTTTTGCTTCACACATGGTCAAGTCCTGATGAACTTGGAGCATCCAGCTTGGACCAGCCAGGTAAAGCTGTCTGGTACCCTGTTGTAATGACTTTCTCAGAGTTGAGATGGTGATGCTGGCCATTCATGGGCCTCTTTGGGGTGCTGGTCCAGGAAAACAAGTGTGTGGTCACTCTCAGGAGTGGAGCAGGACCTGAGTGAAAGCGCCAGAGCCATGGGAATGATTGGAGAGAAACTCCTGTGACCAAACCCATCTGGAAACTGGAAGATGAAGCTCCTCAGACAGCAGAACCAGGGGACTGAGTGGACTTCAAGATATGGCATGGCTGGTTCATCTCAAGGGTTATGTGCCAGACCAAACCAAGGGCTTGGGGTTATGGTTTGCGAAACCTGTTTGCAGTTTTCCAGTTCCAAAGGGCTCTGAAGCCAAGTTTCTCTCTGAGCTTGGATTAGAAATACATTGCACAGTTGTACATCTCAACAGAAATGCCAGGCACACCCTTAAACCCTTCAGCTTGTCAAACACCTGAATGCCACAGAGAATTCATGGCTAAACGTTCCGTGCTTAGTGTAAACCAGATTATTGGGCAATATTTGCTTGAATTGGTGAGGAAGCTCACAAATGAGGACAAAGCACTGATGAGTTTCAAGTGCAGTGCACAGGAGATATTTTAATTAATTCCAATGAATGGCTATCTAATAGAAGGTGGAAAGCTCTTTAATGGGACCAGTATGTGAGAGCTGGGTAGAAAATATCATGTTTTTCCCTGGTAGTGCTCTGACCTTCCCTCTAAAATGCACAGTCCTCTGCAAAATTGACATTTGCTTTCAAAACTGGTGTTGCGCTTTGTATTTACCATTAGACTTAACACTGCTGTATTCCTGTGATCAAAGGGTATGTTGTTGAGTTGTGACTTTTTTTAACAGACTAAAGAAACAAGAGGTTAAAGAAATGTGTGGTGCTGCAGGTGTTTCTGAGGACAGTGTAAACCCTGTTTTCCTGGCGTACTGAACATGGTAGCACAGCCCTGCTTTGGGTTTCTGTGCAAGTCTCTGTTTTCTCTGAGTGTAGCCCCCACATTGGAGAACAGGAGCACGGCAATTATTTTCTGAATTTCTATCAGCTTTGTGAAACATAGGTGAAGGCCCATCCTTCCACAAGTGAATTATGAGCTGGGTGATTACTTCAAGGCCAGAAACTGAGAAATTCAAGGATACTATCAGTGCAAATAAAATGGCATTGTCTTATCTAAAAGCTAAACCATCATTCAGTAGTCCAGTGCTGAGATGTTTTAGGAACATCCTGCTTTGCCTGATACGGTATTTTCTTCCTGAAATCTTTCAGAAGTGACCCTAGGGCTGTCAAGAAATGCCTGTTTTAAGGGAGCCAGAGGGTCTTGCCTCTGATTCAGTCTTTTTGGAGGCTGTTTTTTGAGGTCCCCCTCCTCATTAGTTGCTGTCACCTTTAAACTCCCTGAGACAGCATCTATTACTAATGTCAGTACAAGGAGGTTGTACAGAACCAGCAGTTTTGTGCGTTTCTGTTTTAGTCTGTAAGTTGTATCTGGCCCTCAAAGCTTCTCAGAGACATAAAGACAAATCAGCTTACTGCTGACTGTCAAAATTTCCAGCCAGGTGCAAAGTTTGCATCCTTAGATAGTCTTTCTAATTAATTTCCCCAACCTGCTGTGAAAGAAGGTAAGTAACAGGTATTAACTGCCATGCGAGGGTGGGAGGAAAGAAATAAGATGCAGAGCTATGATGATAGAAATGTTTGTGGTCTGCAAACCATCGGCAGAAAGAAATGGTGTGTTGTTTGGGGGATATTCCAAAGAAACTGCTGGAGATGGCACATACCCCAAATGTTTCTCTGCTCTGCTACAGCAAAAGGGAGGCACAGCAGGGACTCGAAACATTAGAGAAGAGGTAGGGATTAACTGTGAAATTAAAGCAGCAGGTCTGCAGCTGCTCTGGTGGGCTCTGCAGTGCAATTGCTGCAGTGCAATTCTCACTTGCCACCGAGGCATCTGTGCAGAGCTGGGAGGAGGAAACCACCACCAAAGCAATTGCCTCCTTCCCTCACCTCCCCCTCCCAACCCCCCAAAAGCAAACCCCCATAGGATTTCATGCCAAGCACTCAAATGACCCTATGGACATACTCACCTGATGCTCTTGGTACAGGCACCCATGATAAGGTGGGGCAAGCAGTGCCTGTTCCTTTGGCTGGACGATGAGGAGGAGCACACTACTAATAACAGGGATACAGTTTCACGCTGGGCAAGCAGCCAGCTCCTAACCACAGGGATTTTAACTCATATCCTTGCAAGTCGTGGATCTTTGCCCATCGGCCTGTAATATTTCTTTCCTGTCAAGGCTTGAAATTGTCCATAGGTCAGCCTGGTCCCGGCTCCCTGTGCATTTACAGGGATTTGCTCTCCAAACCTGCTCCTGGCTTTTATGTTTGCAGGTGGCCCTCCTGGGAAAGTCCTGGATGTTAACACGGCAGCATTCATTGCCCTGGTGAGTGCTGGGGCCGGTACTGAATGTTCTGCCTGTAGGGAGTTGGCCTTTGTGCCTACAGAAGAGGAGGAATGAGTGGCAGCCTGTGTTAAGGATGTGTCGTACAAGTACTGGGTGTTGATCAGTTAATCTTTTTTCTTGCTTTTCTATTTACAAGGTACAAACTGCCCATTGGCACCATCTCAAGTCTTAATTTTTCTGCAGTGGTGAGCATATACTTGGAGGGCTTGTTGGACTGCTAGGAAGTCATTGTGCCAATTCACTGCCCGGTCTGGTGGGGGTTTTCCTAGCACAGGTGTAGTGATGGTCCTCAAGGTCAAGGTTCATCCTGCCAGTCTTTGTAAAGTTGTTTCCTTACTGATTTAATGCTGGAAAATGAAAGATGAGTTACTTTTGACTTCTCTTGCTACAGCATTTTTTAATTCTGATGTACCAGATCTATGCACTCTCTCTTTTTGCATCCTGGTTTATTCTTCAGCTAATCTTTGATTTCCTGTCATGGCCCTCTACCTAAATCAGCATGAATATCCCAGATCTACCCCTCTGCCTCTTTTAGTCTCACATTTCTGATGCTGCTTTCAGCTTTCCCTCGGTGTCCTCCTGTGTCCTCTATTCTCTTACAGATTTCCTTCTTCTAATTTTCCTTTTCAGTCAGACCCTGGTTATTCCGTGTGCCCTTCCGTAAGACATTTGAGAGCCTTCCCATGATTCAGCACTTTCCAAGCCCTTGAATCTGTTGTTTATTTGTTTGTTTTACAGAGAATAACCAATGTCAATGTTCTTAGTCCTGTCTCTAAGATAGTGTTTCACCACTGGCAACCCCCTGGTTTAAGCATCATTTCCATTTCTTTTCCCTTGCTGTTCCCTTCTAAAGAACCCACACCTACAGGTGAATCACTCTTCCCCTCTCACCACCCCACAGTTCTCCTGTGCCTCACCACTGATTTCCTGCCACTCTCTCTGTTCAAAATCTCTTGCCCTCATCTGCAAGTTTGCTTATTTCCTTGTGTTTTCCCCATCTCTGTCTTGCCCACTTTCATTTCCAGAGTCCTCCCACTGCTTTCCATGCCTCCCTTGCCCAACTGGCTTTACCTCCAGCACTGGGCAAGCCCCAGGGCTCAAAGCAGCTCACTATGACCAACTTCTGCCTTCACTTCTTGTCTCATGGCTTATTTCTTCTTCCCAGCCCTCACTGTGCTACTGGACACTGTCCATGAGCATTGCAAGTGGTGCTGTGCTGTGCAGACACTGGAGAGGACGTGCTCCTCTGCTTTGCAGAGGCTCGTGTTCCTTTGCAGTAGGTTTAAATAAGGACATGGTCTACTTGCTTGCCATCAGCCTTGCTTCTGTGACAGCAGCTCTTTGCTGGAATAGAATACAGCAGGAGACCTTGAAACATCATGAAGAACTTTACCAGGGCATTAAAACCTCAGAGATGGGAGTGGAAATTGTAGCAGAGAGAGGAAAAATGACGCAGCACCTTCAACTCGAGCCTGGGGCCACTCCTGCCGTGGCACTCGGCTCCCGGAGCCCACCCACGCTCCGTGCTGTGCTTTGACAAGCTGGCACCACTGAGGGCACAGTGAAGCAGCAATCGCAAACACACGTGCCCCGCACACCTGCAGAACAAGGGCAGGAGTTTTACTGTCACCTCACTTGGTTTTAAACTCCCAGCGCAGCCCAAGACTGGCAGCTCCTTCTGTGCTTCCGAGCCATGGGGGCTGCTCAGTGTCCTTCAGTCACACAGCTTCCTATCTATTTATTTAATCCAGAAAACTTGATTGAATACCAGCATCTCATCTGACCACTGAATAACTTATGTATTATAAAAGCACAAGAGAAAAATCCTGTTCTTAGGCCTGGGTGAAACCTTTCCAACAAATTCCTAAAGAAAGGAATTCGAGGGATCAAAAATACCTGTGAAATTGGCTTTAACACTGGATGAGGAAGGGAACACTAGGAACTGGGTCCTTGAAAATGCTGGATGTTTTAGTAGTGCTTTTTATGAAACTTCACCTTTGAAATGTCTTTTATTCAGAGACTTACATCTCTGCAAATTTTTTATCTGTACTGGAAAAAAAGAAAGAATTTGATGCAGTGAGTTTTGACTGGAATAAAAAACAAACAAATTGTATTTCTCTTCTAGATCCAAAGTTCTGTACTGGCAACTGAAGCAAAGGCTTTGATTTGCCAGAAAAACGAGGATGATGCGGATGCCTGCGGGCTCTCTGATGTGCTCAGCCCTCCCTCTGCTCTGAAGGTCTCCACCTTCTCTTATCCTGGGCCCTGGGCACTGCAAGAGCCTGCTAAGGTGATGGCTGTCCTTATCTTCTCAATCACAATGCTCATACCCAAACTTGAACAGGAAATGAGGGGGTTTTGGGGTTTTTTGATCCTCTAGCTGTTAAGCTACATTTCAGCTCTTTATGCTGACTCACCGGTCTGGCCCAGAGCCAGTGTATTTATGTGACTCCCCCTTCATTATCATACATGCCTCAGAAAGCAGCTGTGCTTACAACACACTTCTAGTAAACAAACAACTGAATTATGGACTTCAGAGACTGATCCAAAGTTGGTCCGCTCTCCAGTGCCCTGGGCTAAGACCTACTGCCAGACCCAGGCTTTGGAAAGCTGCCTCTACCCTGCACAGCCCAGGGCTGCCAAGATCTCTGGCTGGTGATCTAAGTCCAGTCCCAGATCTGTAATTACCTTTACCTTGGCTAAAGATTTTCCCATCCATCCATCCTGCATCTCTATCTCTGTGGATCCAGTAAGGAGGAGGACATGGAAGCACTTTCTTCCCATCAGCTTTGTTTTCCAGGTTTTTGTATATGCCAAGACAAGTTTTACAGTTAAGACATGTCTCCATTTGTCAGTTGGTGACTCCTACAATGTGATTCTACCATGTTGCAGCAGTAATATGTGAATTCTGGACAGAGCTCCTAGTCAGCTGTCAGAGTAAGTTCCCACCTAAATCAGACCTCCATCCTGTGGATGCTCTTTCACACTCACGTACAATTGCAAAGATCCAGGTTTGTTACCTGTGAGGCCTTTGTTGAGCTAGAAGGGTTTTAGTGAAACCCCACAGCTTGATGTCAGAGCTGTTTCCTGTTGATCTGTTCAGTCTGGGTGGAGGCCCTTTCCCAAGGAGAAAAAGTATTGATGGTGATTAATTGTCCAAGCCTTCTGAAACCTATTTAACCCTAGAAAAAACAAGCAATCCCAGACACAATATCTGACAGCAGCACGAGGAATCCTCTCTGCTCTGCTCCCAGTGGGTATGGGCTTCTCAATGCCACTCCATGGCCCTGGAGGCTTCTTGGCTTCTCTCCCAGCTCTGGTGACTGGTTTGACTCCTGACAAAGGCTCTTGTCTGCCTCCTTTTATCTGTCTATAAAATGGGCATAAGGCACACTTCAGGAATGGCATTTGTTTTTGGTATCAGTCACTATGTTTAGCGCCTTGATGTGATGTTGCATTGCATTGGGGGTGGTTTTTAGTTTTCCCTAAAAAATTCTCTGTGACCTCACCCTAACATCAAATTGCTCTGTGGCAAATAGGAACCTGCTGGCAGGCTTGGCTATTTATACCAAAAAAACGGGCAAAACAGTTTCTAAGGCACATATTCACCTTCCAGTTTTAGCAGGGACAGCAGCACGTGCATCTTGTGCTCAGGCAGAAGTCGGGGGAAATGTTATCTACAGGCAGCTGGGCAGCCGCAGGCAGGGGTGCGACCTTTCACCAAAGCTCAAAGAATTTTTTAAAAATATGAATCTATTTATTTATTTATCTTAATTACCCCCCTGGCGGCACAAACAGCCCCGCCCGTCCCACGCGGACGAGCCCTCATTCCCCGGAGTCTGCAGCGACCGCTCCCGCAGCATCCCCGGGGATGCTCCGCGCCTTCACCTGCCGGGCGGGCGGGGGGAGGGCGCCGGTCCCCGCCCGCCCCCGGCCCCGGCAGCGGCCGCAGCTCCGCCCCGAGGAGGGGCCGGGGCCGGAGGCGGGCGGCGGTCGGAGCTGTGCGGCCGTTGCCTCCTCCTGCCTCCTCCTGCCTCCTCCTGCCTCCTCCTGCCTTCCCCTGCCTTCCCCTGCCTTCCCTGTGCCTCCGTCCTGAGCGGCCGCTGCCTGCGGGGCCGGGCCCGCTCTGGAGCTGCCGCGGTGAGTGCGGGGGTTAGGGCTGGGCTCGGCTGGGCTGGGCTCGGCTGGGCTGGGCTGGGCTCGGCTGGGCTGGGCTCGGCTGGGCTGGGCTCGGCCCGGCGGGATGCTGCGGGTTGGCGCCGTGGCTGCCGGGGGCGCGGCGCGGGTCCCTCCGCGGTCACAACGCGGAGTTTCGGTAACTCCAGCCCCGCACAGCTCCGGACCGGGCTGGCAGGAGCCGCTGGGGTAAGGCTGCCCTCCCCGGCAGCTCGGCAGCGGCTCATCCTGGCACGGCCGGTGACCTTATGGTGGGCGCATCCACTGATGAGGACGCGGTGCCTCCCTTCAAGGCAGTTTTTAGTCCATGGAGCTTTTGTCGCTGGTGTTTAAGTGTCATCTGTACCGTGAGTCATCGTGCGAGACACAAAGCGCTGTAGATGCGGATGCCTTGGTCTGGTCGTGAATGGGTTTTGCTTAGAATTCCTCTCCCTTTTGGCACGATTGGGGCGTGGAAGAAATTTACTCGAGGTAGCAAAATAGAAGCAACTGTAATTCCTGAAATGGCATCAGGACTGCAAGTGCTGGTTTCTGTGTGAGATGAAGGGGTTTCTTGCAGAGTCTCCTTTGGATACTGGCAGACCAGGGGAACTTCAGCCTGAACTTCAGTGCCTTCTCCAGCTCCAGGGCCTGAGGTGTCACTGGTGGTAGAGGTGCTTTCGGTTGACTCTGACGAGCCAACAAGTTCATGTTTATCTCTCTGCTCACTTATTATGAAAAGATCTTTCCTGCATTGAGGATGATGCTTCAATCTGCAATAGAGTAGTAGAAGGAAAAGTGACTTTTCACAAATCATCTAGGAAAGGAGAGAGTTCACAAACCTGGGAAAAAAAACCCAGATCCATCTCTGAGCCCTCCTGTTCCCTAACAATCGCTCAGGGAACCTCGGGGGCAGCGGCTGCCTGGGCTGCCCTACATCTCGCCTTGACCCAGCCTTCCTTGGCCCTGAGTCCCGAGCCCTGCCCTTACCGTTAAGTGTTTTTTTCACAGATGCAAGGGACAAGTGCTGTTATGGCAGAAAGCAGAGGGGATTTTTCTGGCTGGAACTGAACTTAATCTGGTGTGAGATTGAGTTTGTTGTGAAAGATGTGATGTATTAAATCCTGACTGTGATGAATACTTTTTTATTTATGTTTTTGCCTTCCTTGTTTAATCTCTACGCTGCGGGTTGGATCAAAAACTGTGGATGATATTGAAAATACTCTTACTGCATTATTTTAATGGGTTTTTCTTCATGTTGTGGGATCTCTCATGAGGTTGAAAAAAAAAAGCTTATTTTCCTTCTGACTGGAAAGCATAAGTGACTATTTCATAAGAAAAATAAAGTTTTAAGTGTTGAACTTCAGATATCTGTGGTGGATGTGATGAAATGCTGAGATATCATGTCTTCTTTTTGCCATCAAGACCACGTGTCCAGGCTGTGCATTTCTAACAATGTCTTTTTGTTGTCCGTTGTTGCAGGAAAAATGACCCTGTGTGAGTGTTCTGGTACCAACTGTACCAGCTCCTTGGTGCTTCTGCATCACTTCTGCAGTCACTTTGTTGGAACCTTATTTTCCCTTGGTTTAATAATTTATAAAATGCCTGTTGCCTCGAGGCACATTTCATCCAGCAGGAAGAAAAACATCAACCAGTGTTTACTGGTTATGGAGCTGAGGTTGACAAATAACGAAGTTTTTGTGGATGAGGGGGTGTTTCATTTTTATCTTATATAAACCCACAGAAATACAGGATTTGTGCTGAAATTTCTGTTGGTTGTTACTCCTTTCTTTTTCCCGTCTTTTAAAAGGTCTTTTGCCCACTGGTGACAAAGTGGCTTTTAACTGTGAGCTTCCTTAACATTGGATCTGCTTCTCCTCTTTGCTTTCTGACTTGAGTTTAGCAGCTTTTGGGTATTTAAAGACCGTAAAGTAACATGGCAGAATCTGGCCCTACATCTTCACCAGCTGAGCTGCCTTAGTTTGAAAGAAATCAGTCTCTTTTTGGGTAATAAATTACTCTCTCAAATCCTCTGCCGGATACTTATGAGCCACTATCATTAACGGCATTTTGAATCACTCGTTGAGCTGGAGGGGGGAAATTGGCCTGCAGTTCATCTTGTCTGCTTTGAAACTGCTAAATGATGATTCAGTGACCTTAGTGGGCAACTTATATCAGCGGCTAATTGGCCTAAGAAGAAAAACAAATTGGCTACTGCTGTTCTTCATCCTGAAGAAGATGCTGCTCCAGATGAAACCTCCAGTTTCAAATAGTTATGGGGTTTTGTTGTGGCACTGGAGCAGGAGACACAGTGAACTCTTTCTGTTGGCCATGCCTGGGTGTGGTGTCTACACCACCTCCAGCAGGTTTTGAAGGTATCATCCTCTAAAGGATAAAAATCTTAACACGTCAAGCTTGCCTTCCCCTGTGGATAGCCCTCTCCTCTTCCTTCTGAGAGGGTGAAACCGCTCACCAGGGTGTAGTGGTTTTGGAGGACTTGGCTCAGTGGGGGATCCCACCAGAGCTGAATTTAGGAAGGAAGTGAAAATGTGATGGAGGCTGCCTGCTTATCACCTTGTCATCCCCATTCCTTTTTTGGCAAAGTCCTTTTTAGGAGTGATGTGCCACTTCCCTAACATGCCTGACACTGGGAACACAGGTCAGGATTAGTCCCACTGTGTGTCCGGATGGGGCCACGTGCTCTGCCCATGCTCACGGTCAGCCTGACCTTGCTGCTTGTTCTAAACAGTTCAGGGCTGGTGGTTTCTCTGCAAGGAGGGCTGGAATTGCAGGTGAGTGCCAGGGTGGAAGCATCCAGGTATGGTGTGTTCAGCTTTCCTTGCTTAAGGAGCTGCAGGAGTGAGCTGGGACTTGTGAAAGGGGTCAGCTGTTGGCTTTCTGCAAGGCTGTTAGTCGACTTACACCACCTCCTAGGATGGTCTTGCCAGCTGGCTCATCCTTTAGGGAAGTTTAAAGAGGCTTATCGCAATCTTACTAGAAATCTGTCGTCTTCTATTAACCTGCTTGTCTCTCCTCGTCTCCTTTCCGAGTGCCCCCGTGCTCATTTGTCTCGACAGCACCGCTCTGCTGTGCTGCTGCTGGCTGACACCAGCTCTGCTGCTTGCAAAAGCCTTGTTTAGTGCATGTACATTTGTAGACTGTCACTTTTTACTTTCCAACATGGTTTTTATTTATATATAGAGAGAGATACTATATTTTTAAAGTTTTTTTTGAAGGTGACACGGAAGGGACAGCAGAGTCCGGGTACTTTGCTGGCTGGGGTGGAGGTGCAGGGGACCCATGGTGCACAGGAACAACCTGACTCCAGCTCTGGGTAAGCCAAAGCCCACTCCTACACCTGGTCCTGCTCAGTGGCAGGCTCAGTGTGGAGCATGACGTGCCTTGGCACCAGCAGCAGCATAAGAGACAGGTAATTGTGGATAGGAATCACCTGCACCTTCCCCCAAAATCAGGAGTGTTCTCGCTTTGGGAAGCAGAGCTGCACTTGGCTTGAGCAAAGAGCACAGAGGATGGGCAGAGGAAAGACTTTGGGAGGTGTGAGGAATGAATTCAACACCCCGGGTCCCATGGCAAAGTGGGAAAGGGCTCATCAGTGAGAACTGCTGTTGCTGGACTGAGTCGGGACTCGGCAGCACCCTTGGCTCTCGCTGGCTGGGGAACGTCACCTTCAGAGTGGTGTGGCTCTTCCTAATGGAGCCTTTCCTTTCAGGGCTCTCAAAGGTGTGTCAGTACTGAGGTTAACAGCCACGTAGGCACCTAGGAAAAAAAAAGAGTAGCTTGAGGAAGGCTAAGCCTTAATACCCAAACAAAGCAAACAAATGGTGTATCGTTTGAGGAGGATTAGGTGAGCTCTGAGATCTCTGGCTCTAGAGGTCCAGGTAGGAAGTACAAAGCTTTTGACAGAGGTGGTTTGGCTGTCCCTGCTTCAAGAGACAGCATCCATGTGCTGATGCAGGTAGGGGAGCTGCCAGAACCACCCATCTGCCTCTCCCCTTGACTTTCACAGGGATACTCTTTCTCCTGCACAACACATTGTTTGCTCTCCTTGAATATGGTAGTGTGAGGCAAAGAGATCAGTCTGTTTTTTTTCTGGAATAGTCAGCTGATTTCATCCCATGGGAAGTGGTTGAAAAGCAGGAGACAGGTGGGTCGGCATATTCCTGCTTTGTAGCCTTCCATAGTTCCAGCAGGAGAAGGCTAAACAGGGAAGTGCAGCTGCTGGGTGCTTTTCTGTTTGCATTTGAAAGACCTTGATAGGCTGTGATTAATGGGGCTAAATGGAAGCTTGATAAATGGTAAATTCAAATGAACCTCAAACAAAAATGGCTTTATAAGGAGGCCTTTGGGTGTGTGCAAAGGGCAGGTTGTGGGTCTCATCTACTGCCATTTGGTTTAAGGTGGGTCGGGCACGTTGCATGGGCTGCCCAGGTCTGTCCCCATGCACCTGCTGAGGTAAAGCTGTGGTGTCTGTGCAGATGCTCCTGCAGGCAATTGTTTTTTTCCTCGTTTAAGTTAATGTGATGTTTCCAAATTTAGAGTGTCACATCTGCATTCTGGAGCCCCCCATGTCCCCATATCCAGGCTCCAATTAAGAACACTCTAAAAGCAGCAGACCAGCTACCATGGCCTTGCAGATGAGAACCATTGGCCTAATCTATTTTTAAAGTGAGTTAAACTAGAAAAAGGTACTGTCACTCTAGAATAAGAAGCCACCTGGGGAGTTAACCCAGAATAGTTGTTCTGCTTTTATTTTGCACCCTATCTCACTTCAAAATAACTTTACTTTCTATATGCACAGTGCAGAAAATGGGGCATGACCCATGTCTGTAAATGCAGAATATGGGGCATGACTTAAGTAGGATCACCCAACAGAGCCAGGAAAACATCTTATTTTTCCTGAGGTCTTCTGTGCATCACTTCCTAGTGAGCTGTGCACACTCCTTAACTCAGGCATCCTTTTCTGTAATGAATCTACCCTGTTTCATGCTCAGTCCCCTGCAGAGATCTGTGCTTCTTTCCCACCCCCAGCCCTGTGGTTTGCTGTAACACCCTGACTGCCAGCTTCCACAGTCACCTCTGCTCTCCTCTCATGTCCCTGTGTGGGTCCTGTGCTGGTCACACAATGAAATGAGCATCCTGAGTGCTCAGTCCTCAGCAGGATTGCAGAGATCTTTTCTTAGGCTGGATGAGACTTTGTCACCTTTCTCAGTGAGTCAGTGTGAGCACCAGGTAAAAGGCAGCATTAGGTGCCTTTTTCAGAGCTGGGGCTGATAACCTGAGCTGGGCGTGGGTGGCAGGTGTAAATTATATGCAGTGTCCGACCCAGTCTCTGCTCTGGTGCTGCTCTTGTCTTGTGTCTGCTGGGAAGAGGAGTGGGGATATTTGCATGGTGGTTTGAGCTGTGCTGAGACGTTGCTATTACACTGCTCCTTCAGATTTGTCAAGCTCAAGTTAAATGTATATAATTTTAACATCTCATGATTCTTTGGGGGCTGACTCATGGTTTCTTGGCCTGAATGAATCATAGCTCTTGAACTCCGTTGCTAAATTCATTATGCAACAATTACAGGGTTGGAAATGCCACCCTAAGTGCACACAAACAAGCTGGCAGCAATTCTCTCCACCTTTTCTCTCACCCTGTGTTGCAGGAGATCTTCCTTGTGAGTTAGTCCTTGCCTCTGCTTTGTAGGTGAGGGTCTGCTACATCTTAATACTCTGCCCTTGAGCTGGCAGGGGCAGGAGTTGCAGGTTGGGTATTTCTGGAAGAGAAGAGAGAGGACAGTCTAGGAGGGGGAGATGCACAACTTTACTCCTCAGGGCCAGTTGGTTTAATTTTGTCCCAACTGCTCTGTGTGATGTTATGGTATAGTCGTGGCATCTCTAATGATCCATATGGGAGAACTCCAAGTGTGAGGCATTGCTCTAAGGTGGCTCCATGTGGCAATATAGGATGCTGGCAGCATTTCACAGGCACAGATTCTGCTTGATGACTTGCTCAGCAGCTCAAAGGTCAAATATCCATCTGAGGAGAAAGACCAAGGAAGGTGTGAGCCCCAGGCTGGCTGTGAGGTGTCTGCTCATCCCCACCATTGTTTTCTCTATTTGACAGTGCTAAACTGAGATTTGGGAATTTGTGCAGGTCTTGGCTTTTTAATAGTAAGGTCTTGAGCAAGTGTTCATCTGGTATGTGAAGTTGAGAGGGGTTTTGTAATGGGTGGGCTTTGCTTGTTGACTTGTTTGACCCCCCCCCAAAGCAGCTGGTGGGAGCTGTGCTGTGGGTCTGTCAGCAGGATGCAGAAGGGTCATCCCCACCATCTGCAGGATCAGGTTGGATTTTGGGCTTTAAGATGCTTCTGCTACCTGAATTTAACTTTCACTCCCAGAACATCCAAATAAAACTGCTTCTCAGAACCAATGTTCAGCTGAGGTATGTACTGAATAGCAGGGTGGGTACTTCTGCCTAAAAAGCCCTCCAGAAAGTCTCCCTTAATGGCAGCCAGCTGACTTCTGGCCCTTAAATCTTGATATCTTTGGGGAAAGTCTCTCCCCTGGACAGGTTCTGGCTGGCTACACATTGAGACAGCAGGGAAGGATGGCTAAACCTTGTGCCCATGGGTGGATGAGGTTCTCCTTGGCCTGTGGCAGCAGAGCTCTGGTGCTTGTAATCCCAGAAATGATAGAAGCCAAGTAAGAACTAGACCAATGGAGAGGAGAGCACAAGCAGCAATTCTGGTACCATGTTCATAGCGAAGGTAACCTAAAGTATCCAAAATCTTGTTTTCAAACTAAGAAGTGGTAAATATTTGATGAAACTGAATGTCAGAGGAACTGTATTGTCAGAGCAGCAAGTCATGCCAACACACCACCTCTGTGGCCAAGAGGAGATTCAGGAAACACAGAAAGTAGGGCATGTATGATGACGTGGGGGTTGATAACTGCGCCTAAAAATAAGGTTCTTTAGAAACATAAAATCTGCCTTGCAAGCAAGGCAGCAGCAAGCTGCTCCAGTGTCTGATTTCAGACCGAAACTGGTGGTGTTGGCACCGCAGAAAGCTGTGCTAACATTTTGTTAGCATTCTGCTAGCAAAACATTTGGTTTCAGTCTGAGGGTTTGCATCTGAGATAAGGCAAGTTACTCTGGAGCAGAGCTCAGGCAGAGGTGGAAGTGAGAGGCGGTGCTGGGGCTGTTGGCGGAGCTGCTTTTCCTCAGCCTCCTTCCCGTGCAGGCTTTCTGCTGACCTGCATTTTAAGGAGCCTTTGTCCTCTTGAAGTGTCGTGGTTCTAGATGCACTTATGATATTCCTTCAGGCCTCAAAGGAAAACAGCCTGGATTGCCCTGTGGTAACAGGACCTGAGGGTGCTTGCTGATCTTGGCTGCCGCTGTGAATGGGCTGGTCCTGGTACCCTATGGCAGCTATAGGAGGCTGCAGGGAAGGCTGATCCTCTGTGCTGGAGGTCTTTAAGTGTCAGATCAGCAGTCTCAGGGCCCTCTTCTTGCATGCTGGTGGCCGACCTTGAGCTGCAGTCTGGGGGAACTGAAGGATGAGGTTTTTGGTGACATGCGTGTGGTTTAGCAGTGCAATAACTGAGTCATTGTGGAGTTCACTGAGGTGCAAGGGGTGTGCCTTAGACTACAAATCCAGATGTTTGGGCTGCATGGAACAAAATATCCCACACTGTAGCATGCGTAATTAATTTTTCCCAAAGTCTCACCTCTTTACTCTCCCAGCAGAACCTGCAGGCACCCTGCTTGGTCCCTGCACAGCAGAGGCAGGAGGGCAACACCATCCTGAGTAGATGTACGGGCTCCCTGATGGATACAGGATGGGTCAGAGGGCATCCTTCTGTGTTGTTTGATTAAGATCTTTTCAGGATGATTGGGATGGTTATAGATATGCTCAGTAGTGTCCATAAGCTTTAGAGTTGAAAGCATTTTGTTAGCAATAATTAAATACAGCTGCTACTTAAAGTGTATAAATCAGATGGTTGGGAAGAGAACCCTCTCATAAATCTCCCACAAAATCAATATTCCTCCTGTCAGGTGTGTAGCAAACACTTTTAAATTCTGTCAGTCACTGGCATTGTCAACTGTGGTGCCATAAAACTTACAGAATCACACCTTTGCCTTGGAAAGAGAAAAGCAAGGCAGGACTTTCTTCTGGTGACAAAGAAACCAGAAAAATCATTAAAAATAGAGGAACGCAGTCCCCTTGGATGGTAACTCCCTGTGGGGATGCTGTGTCCCCCAGACTGCTGCAGGGAGGCACAGCCTTGGGGGTGCAAAGCTGTATGGGGGCAGGTCGGATGGCCGGTCCCACTGTCACCTCTGGTGTGGGTATTCCCAGGGAAAGGCACATCCCTGTTAATGTCTGAGAGCCTGCAGGAGCCCTAGCGCTGAAACATCCCACGTTTGGCACAGCTTGAGGTGCCTGGGAGCTGCAGACGGAAAATCCAGGCACTTATCTAGCTTGTTGCTGTGCCAGAATAGGGCAGTTCCCAGGATTATTTTTTTTTCCATGGGCCAAAATATGTGTAAATGGCTTTAAACAATGGAAGGATTTCTGTTAAGAAGAGTGGTGTGCAGGCAGGAATAGGGCTTTAATTTATATCTTAAGGGAAGGGTGTGGGCTCTTGCAGCGGTGTTTTTGAGATTCTGTTGGAAATTAGCTTGGTTGTTTTGATTTGGGTTTTTTCCCCTGTGTCTTATTTTAAAGCTTGTTTTGGGGGAAAATTGTTGTTTTCCAAATTACAGCTCTCTCAATGTGTAGCTGAAAACGTCAGGAAAAGGGATGCAGTTTCAGAAGCTTCCACATATCTGTGGCAGGGTTGATAAAAAATGGAAGCGTTAACCAGAAAAACAAACAAAAATAAGTAATATCACTGTCACAGACTGGTCAGGCTGCTTTCCCTGCAGGTGACTGCATTGCAACCCACACTCCCATATAATGTGCTGTGGAAAAGATAAATGGAGAGCTGAATCGGAGACTTATGCCCTCAATTAATTTTTGTTCCACATAATCGGAGATGCTGCATGCCTTTCCTTCAATGTTTAATTGCCTGGCTCAGAGGATGGGGCTGCTCTGATGCAAGGGAAGTTGGGATTCGCTTTATGTTTGCACAGAAATCCCATTCTGATCCTTCTTTCTTTGCCTAAGGGCAGGGATTCTGATGCTGGAGATAAGTTTTGTTAGCAGACACTTTTCTGCTAAGGAGAGGAAAGGGGAGAGGGGAGTGATATGTGATGAATTCTTGAAGGAATAAAATTTCCTTGACTTCAAGCATCCTCTCCTCTGGAGTCCTCTGTGCTGCCTGGAGCCAGTACCTGCGCTGTCCAGGGCACAGTCACTGGGGAGCAGAGGGAGAGCTCTGCTCTTGGTTACATGCACACAGTCCTCAGCTAAGGGAAGAAGGGTATCAGTACAATTAGTGTGTGCTCTCTGCAGATTTACAGGCTGTTGAATAGGTTTCTCTGTTGCACTAGGTTAAGAGCAGCTTGCTCTGCTGTAGTTTGAAATTGAGACCTGAATTTAGTTTCTGGTTTTAACTCGACCCAAAATCTCAGATTTTTCAAATTCAGACTGACAGAAATGTCCCTCTCTCTTCTCTTTGTGGAAATTGAGGGCCTAGAGCCCAGAATGTCTGTTTTTACAGTGTTTTTACTGATTCACTGATCGACTTAAAAGCCGGAGGGAAACCCAAGGTTTCAGTCTTGGAAAGTACAACGGGGCTGAGCAGTTTTTGCAGATCCAAGGCACCCTTGAAGGTGCATCCAATGTCTGATCTGGAGCTACATCCCAATCTGGGGGCTGGAAGAGCCCACTCTACCTGTGGATATGGAGGGCCAGCCAGTGAGAGTGGAGAGACTGCCTGGCCTCTGGAGCCTGGCTGGTGAGGAGGATGCTAGGCAATAAAAATAGAGAGGGAAGAAGAACCACAAACTTGTAGTGAACATAAAAACTATCCACATGAAAATTCTGGATTTGAATATTTACCCAGGCAAGGGCAGTTTAATGAAGAAAAGTGTCAGTTTTGAGAGCACTGCGTGGAGCAGGCACAGAAAGGTGCATTTGCTCTATGGAGCTTCTTGACGATGGTTTTCTAAAACAACTCCTGGTCCTGCTGCCTTGCACTGGGAACAGGGCTCCAGGAGCAGCTTTGCACAGGAGCCACGTGGAGGGAAGTGAGCACTAAGTTGGTTTAATGTTCTGGGTTGCTCTTCAACCAAGTGTGTAAGCTGTGCTCAGAAATGTACCCTACAAACCAAGCCCTTCATGGCTGTGTCTGCTGAATCCAAAGACTGTGCTCTTCAGCCACACTGATGTGGGGGAGGACTGCTTGACACAGAAGATCTTTCCTTTTTTTTTTTTTTTTTTTTTTTTTAAGGAAGCACACGTTGAAATATCGATAGGAAAAAGAATATATATTGTGCTGTGTTGAGTGTTTACAGGAAATATATAGTGAAAATAATGAGGGGCTTTCCTCAAACAACTGCCAGTATTGTCAGGAGTGAAACAGTTGGGAGGAGAAAAGAAAGAGACACAGTTTTCTATTACCAAAGAAATTTTTGTACTTGCCGCTTCACTTTTTAATTCTTGCTTGTATTTCATTCCCTCTGCTGGGAAGGAGCTTATTGAAGACAGAGAGATTATCTGGAACTAGACTTAAAGTGGCTGAACCAAAATGTTTTTAATTCTCTAGAGAAGAATTTAGCATTAAATTTTGATCTTTCCATTAAGCTAGAAAAATAATTTACAATGCTGTGCCTTCAGCACCACACTGCCCTTTTCCATCAGGCAGCAATGAAACTTCTTTTGCTGCAGATGGTAAAACAGTATCTTCACTTTAGGAAGGTAATTGGGGCACAGATTAAGTTACTTACTTTGCATACAAGAAGCCTGTGGGAAAGCCAAGAATCTCTCCTGAAACTCCCAATTTCTGATGAGATCCGTCACCCAGAAGACTTCTGTATCTGCTTTTCCCCACCAGCACTCCAGGGCAGAGTAGGAGTTTTGTTCCCTAAGGGGTCTTGACTGAAATATTTTTTCTTTTTCTTTTTTTTTTTTTTTTTTAAGTGGTACTTCCTGCCACTTTCCCCATCATTCCTTCAGGAGGAACCGTTCATTTGGTAGTGCTGAGCATCTGCTGCTTAAAATGCTGCAGAAGCCTCGAGTGAGGAAAGGAGCTGTTTGCTTCTAAGATACCAGTGAAATTAAATCATGCAGCACCAATTTTGATAATTTTCACTCCTCAGTGTGGTTAACCTGTGGGTGTTGTGGAGCTCACAGCACAGCAGAGAGAATCACACGGCTCAGGCAAGAATTTACCACCAGAAGCAATAGCCAGTGAGGGACAAACAGCTTTCACCAGCACATTGTGGCTGGAGCACAGGACTAGAAATAATAATCCTGAGGTGGTGGTGTAGCTCTTGCAGTGACTTTGCTGCCTGAAGGCAGGCAAGTGACCTTATTCTGTGTTCATGTGTTCATCAGTGGGTGCTCTTGACCTCTGGAGAAGGGTTTGTTGCAGATTATTGTGAAGGCACTGTTTGATGTGCTGCCTTGAGCTGTGTTCAGGGCAGGTGTGTCACCAGTGGCAGATTTCTGACTTCAGCCTTACCATGAGCTCTGATGTCCTGGGGGAGATGGTGGTCAGTGCCCACCTGTGTCACAGTCCACACACAAAGATACACACAAGGGAGATGGTACAACCTGTCTGGAAGGGTGTGATATTAGAGAAATAAAAATTTAAGCTCCAGAAAAGAGAGGAAACCTTTCAGGAGGCTGGAAATGCTGCTTTGTAGGAGGTGAGACCATGTCCTGTAGCATTGCAGGTCAAAATGAGTGGTTTTTGGGCTGTGACTCCTCAGAGGGATATCTCTCGTGATTTGAACTCCTCTTCCCAGTTTGCCGTGTGGTGGCTGTTGGTATCCACCCCCATATCTGTCTTCATTTGGAAGACCCAGTAGCAGAGTCCCCCGTTGTTGGTGTGTGAGGCTGTAATGGTTTGAGTAGTTGCTGGATAGGGCTTGATGCAGTGTCCTTGTTAATAATGCTCTAATGAAACGTTTTTCCAAAAGCCAGGAGGTGACAGAAGCAGTTACAGAAGGAAAGAAAAACTGGTTCTAGGCTATGGTGGTCTTAGCACAGAAGACCCTCTTGACTTGATGCACCACGTACTAATTAAAACCCAACCCTACAAGCCCTTAGAGCTCCTAATCCAGCACAGGACTCCCTGTTCCCATCGGCAGTCGGGAGCAGGGTTTGTTTCCCATGTTCCCAAAGGTGCTGCAGATCAGAGCGGCTCAGGTGTCAGTGGTGGGGTGGGGAGTGCCTTGGCAGACCGGCGTGGTTATGTGCTCCACAGGGACACGGTTTAGGAAATGACTTGGAGCACGTTCCTCTGGGGAGGGTGGGAAGGGGATGCTGCTGCCCTTCTCACCCTGGTCTGGGCTTTGTGGAAGAGGGAATGGACCTCAGCTCTGTGTGTGGTCACCCCCATGGCACACCCACGCTTTGGGCAGCCCTTTGTGTCCCCTGCCTTTTCCTTCCTTGGGGATAGTTGAACTCCTGTGCCTGCCTTTCTCTACTGCTCCTGCCGGTCCCTTGGGCTGTCACCTCCTTCTCTCAGTGGCTTTCTAACTGTCTCTGGATGGTGTTTTACAGCTGTTGGGCTCCAGTGAGCTCTTCCCCTCGAGCAAGTGATGAAGGGCTGCTCTGCTGCTTCCTCCAGTCTTTGGGGAGGTCCTGGCCAACAGCAGAAACAGCAACGGAGAACATGCATCTTCAGCCTCTGTATCACCCAACAGGGACAGTCCTGAAGGAGAAGCCTGTGGATTCCTCATTGGTGCCTGCTGCAGGAGGATGGGTTTAGCAGAAGGGTTGCAACAGGGTGGTCATTTTGCATTTTGTGGGGCAGCAACACACAGATTGGCCTTGGCCCTTACAAGAAGCAGAAGGAGTGAATTTGGCAATTCTTCACTTTGCCATGGTACAGTTGACTCTTAGTGACATAAATAAATCAGGCAACCACCTCCTCTGCCAGCTGCTTATGCACTCAGATCCCTGCTATAGGCTTTCGTGCTGGATTTCCAATTCCAGTGGAGAGATTAGCTTGATGTGGGGAGGAGAGGGCTATTTCTGACACTCTTCATGCCACTGGCTTGGTTTTATGCTGCAGACACCTCACCTAATCGGGCCCAATCCTGCAGGTGCCTCCCCACAATCAATCCAGTGAATGGGAATGGTCTCCTTGACTTCAGAAGCAGCTCCTCACATACCAGGGTCTTGAATTTTCCCTTTGCTTGAAAGATACATAGCTTAAAGAATTCTCTAGTTGCTGCACTATTTTGTTTCAAGGTGTCCCATTCAAGGGTTGTGTTTGGTTCTTTTTAAGTGGAATAAAACTGAAATCGGTTGATGATACTTAAGTGAAGGACTCTTGTAAGTGTTTGTGTTCTGTGTCAGTGTCACACTGTGCTTTGACTAGTGGCTTGGGGAGATATGGTGGAGGATTTGCAGGTCTCAGCTCCAGCTTCACCATCTGGTGGGGAGAGGAGGAGCTTCTCCAACCTCCCTCAGCAGCATGGCTGCTTTAATAAATCCAGCCCCAACCTCAGCAACATTATGTCAAAGTGTCTGCAACTCAGATGCTTTGTAGGAAGGTCAAGGGAACAGCTCTGAATGTGTGCTGGAGCAGGAAGATAAGTACCCTCAGTTTTCTCCTTTGCAGGATGCAAGTGAAATGGGAAAGAGCAAAGAGCGTGTGCATCGGGGACGCCTCCGGGCAGGGTTGGTGGCACAGGGTGCAATCACTCACTCAGGAAACTCTCACTTCCTGGAATCAAGGTCTGGTTTTGTATTGCCAGTGAGTAACCAGTGCCCGGAAAGTCCTTTTGGGCTTAGTGAGGTGAGTCTTGTCCGAAGGTGAAACAAAAGGTACAGGAAATGCAAACTGACAAGAAGTCCCACGGTGGTGTTCAACACGTGGAAGTCCTTCACAGGGACCAGTCTTTGACACAGTTTTCCCTGCTGCAGCACCTGAAGGAAGGGGATGGCATGAGAACCTTGCCTTCCTTTTGGCCCCTGAAATAGCCCCCATTGTCCCTGCGGGGCTGGGGCCCGTGTGTGCCTGGGAGGATGTGCTCTGTGTGGTGGCAGGCAGATCTGCTGAGCTCATGGAAACTCAGCTCGATCAAACACAAAGAATGGCACTTTCTTTTTCCCTCCTCTTCTTCTTTAAATAAAACAGAAACCAAAGTGAGATGCCTTGCAAACCATGGACACCCACACAGCCACTTCTGTGTCGCTTTGCAGGTAAACAGTTGCTGGGGACTGAACCCATGCTATAGTTGGCCTGACTGGTTTGTGCAAGAAGTCAATGTGCCAGTTTTATGGTACGGGGAGAAACCAGGTCACTGGAAAACAGGCAGCCAGAGTGATGGAGCCAAAGTCTTTCTCAAGCTCTGGGGTCTGTGGAGGGTTGTAGGGAATTGTACCTAAGTCTAGGAGAAGTTGAGCTGTGTTTCCTTCTGGAAGAGCTCTCAGGGTGACCTTTCTGCTCCTTTAGAGATTCATTTGCTGGTTGGATAGAGGAGATGCTGGTGTTTGGTACTTCCAGAGATGTCTCCATATTTGTGGAATTCCCATCTGCATTTCTCTCCCCTTTGCAGACCACTTGAATCTCCCTTCTTTTCTGTTGTGAGAACAGAGGTGCTGCTGGAGGATGAGGTGTGTAAAGGAAATCTGAAACATGGGCGAACAGAGCCACACATGTCCTTTCCTTGTAAATCCATGTCCTGTTGCTGTTTCCCAGATGCACTCCTAAAACCACCAAGAAAGCTTCGAGCTTATTTTGGGAAATGCTGAAATAGGGTTTCTTTGCTTTAATAATCCTGCAGAATTGTTTCTACTCCAGGTGTGTTTTGGAAAATATTTGTTCATCTTTTAGCAAACAATGGCAGAAGTGGCCTGGAAAAGGAGCGGGGTGGGAGTGCCTCGGTATTTCGAGAGGCATTTCCTGCCCTTGTCTCCCCTCCTTCGAGGTATTGTAAACAGGGCTTCAGATGTGCAGCCTGTGTTACTGCAGTGGAGATCGCCAAGAAAGATACCTCCCCTGGAATGCCTTCGAGGGGCAGGAGCCGAGTTCACCAGAGGTGCTGAAGAGTGTTCCAACAAAGTGCCTGTGCTTGGGAAATGTGAC
Source organism: Corapipo altera (assembly GCF_003945725.1). Lineage (NCBI taxonomy): Eukaryota > Metazoa > Chordata > Aves > Passeriformes > Pipridae > Corapipo > Corapipo altera. Next base: position 12,922,773 of record NW_020884893.1, on the reverse strand, counting down.
TGCCCTAAAATAAAAGCTTTTTGGAATGTTCATTTATGCATTTTCTTCAGGGTTTCTGGGGACCCTGGTGAGTCCTGGCTCATGGGGACTGTGGGCAGGGGCGAGGGGGAGCTGTGCGTGGCTCTGGTGCTGTGGAGGAGCTGTGGCACCCTTCCCTTGCTTTCCAGAGACATACTGAAGTAATGAGTTGATATTTTCCATCTCAGGCAAGTGTTTGAATTTCTAAGTAGTATCTCTCTTATAAAAAAACTTCGTGAGGATTTGGGTTTGTCCCTGTGGAACTAGTTCTTATGGGATTAAACAGGGGTTTTTTTGTTCAGGTCTATCCTTAAACCCTCAAAATAAGGTTTGCAGGTGTTGCTGAAGCTGCCCTTGGCCATTTACTGGATAAAGAAACTGCCCAGGACCTGCCTGTGTGCTCTGGCTGGGTTTGTTTGTTTTCAGTTCTCAAACCAATTATCTGGGGGAGGAAATGGCCTGTGTCGCTGTCAGTCTGCCCAGATATTTATAGGTAAGGTCGAAGCCCTGTGGAAGGTCTGTGGCAGTGTTTAGTAGGCGTGGCTGTCTCAGCCTGGTGAAACTCACTGGCAGGTGGTGGATGTGCTGTGTGGCTTGGACACTTCCCTGCAGCCCCTCACAGTAGTGCCTCCATGATGGGCTGCTTCTCCCTCTGAGAGGGATAAGCTGAGGCTTTTCCTGGCTGGGCTGGATGGAGTAAGGTTTGGTATCCTCACCATGTCTCTCACCTTGGTCTAGCTACCTCTCTTCTGCTATTTTTCCCATAGATTCTTTGCATCCATTGCTTATGAGATGTTGCTTCCCCTCTTTTGCAGCAGGAGAGTTGAGCAGGGAATGGCTTCAGCTGTCCCCTTGGGGCTTTCTCAGGTGCTTGGGAATACTTAAGTTCTCCATAGTCTCCCCTTCCCATCAGCACTTTATTTTTTCTTTTCCCCCTCCAAACTGGCTGAACAACAAGAACTCTCTTGTATGTGGTTATTTGCTTCTTACCTGGATTTGGCATGCTCACCTTGCATCCACTGTGCTTTGCACGGATGTGTTGGAAAGGACTCGTTCAGTTTGCCTGTGATGTTGGATTTATTTCAAATGCACCTTTCCCTGTTGGACCGCTCTGTAAATCCGGGATGTGTTTCTTCCTCCTGTGCAGCAGGTGACTGGGCAGCTGCCCATGGGTCCCTGGGTGATGGCTTTGTGGGTAGCACTGCTCAGAGGTCTGTGTCGTGGTCACACCAAGAGTCTGGAGCTGTGAATTAGCTGCTCTCATCTCTGTGCTTGTGGAGCCTGAACAGCAAAACCAGAGTGATTTAGCGTGTGGTGAAGAGAAAACACAAAGGAAGAGAGAAATGAACACAACCCCCATGTTTTTAAGAGCTGAGGCAGTTTAAGTGTTAGCAGTACCTCCCTGGGAGCCATGTCCTATTTCTCTGTCCTTAGGGCTGGGCTGGGAAGGGGCTGATGGATGAAGAAGTCCTGGCTGCATGGTGGGGGCACCTGCAATGAGGGGTGATGGCTGTGCTGGAAGGGATCAGCCGGAGGGAAGGAGGTGTGTCTCGGTACTCAGATTTCTCCTGAGTTGTCTGACGAATTATATCAAATATGTGCAAGATCTTTGCTCCTTTAGACTGTTCTGCTTGTAAGAGAGGGCTGGTGTGAACTATAGGCATGAACACCATGCACACTAGAACTGCTGCTTTATCAAGAGGGTTTTGCTTGGATGTTTGGAGTGAGAGAAGGGGGGAATTAAAAAGGGGGAAATCACAAAGGTTAGTGAGAACAACCAAGCAATTAAAGCACAATTAACTGAGCTACCTTTTTTGGGGTGGAAGGTGTTGCCTGTTGTGTTTTCCAACAGTCTGATGTTAGCTGCTTGCCTGCATGGAATGAGGAGACTTGATCCCTCATTTTTTCCTCCTCATTGCAGGTTTCCACCATATTCTCATTGGACACTGCAATGGGCCCTCCCCAGCTCGACCTCAAGATGCTGGTATAGCAGCAGGTGATTGTGATCCAGAGGACCTGTGGTGGGACACTGTTTCCCACTGGGACGTCCTTCCCCATCCCTCTCTTGGCAGAAGCAATGGATGCCCATGTGGACCTCCTGACCGAGCTGCAGCTGCTGGACAAAGTGCCCACGCTGGAGAGGCTGCGGGCAGCCCAGAAGCGGAGGGCTCAGCAGCTGAAGAAGTGGGCACAGTATGAGAAGGAGATGCAGCACAAGAAGAGGAAGCACGAAAGGAAGAGAAATGCTGTGAACCGAAAGAAAGTGTCTTTTGAAGCCAGCGTTTCTCTGCTGGAGGCCTCTCTGAGGAACGACGTGGAGGAAGGTACGGCGCGTGTATCTGGCAGTTTCTTTGTCTGGCTCTGTGTGAGGCCCTCCGTGGCGTGCAGAGGCATCTGTGCTGTCATCCATGCCCTGGACTGCCCTTGACATGGTGTGGTCTCTAAAGCGTTGCCATCTCTGATACAACTGTGGGGTCCTCAAAGCACTGTGTGACACACCAGCATTACCTCGATGGGCATCATGAGTGGGTGCACAAATGCCAGGATAGGGCAGGAGTTATGACTGAGATTTAGGGAAAGGAAGGCAGTTTTCATCTCTTTCCTTTTCATACTTCCTACTTACAGAAGGTGTAAAACCCTCCTTTGCCTTGTGGGTGTGCCTCTCAGTGGTTTTATAGAAGTCTGTTGCAGGGATTTACATGTCAGTGTAAATCTCCTCAGCTTCCCTGCTTGAGGGCATGGATTGAGAGCTACATGGATGTATGAATTTTTTCCCAAAATACTGTAAAGCATGGCTTTGCTTAGTGCTTCCTATAGAACAGAACTGCATATTGTTCAGAAATTGGTTTAATTACACCATTTCAAAGTGGATCAAAGTGCCTTGCTTTTGCTACAAAATCTGAAGGGAGGAGGAAAAAATATGTCTAAAAGTCAATAACCATTTGCCTCAACACAGCATGGGGAAAAACTTGTGAGCTCCGGGGAGCCAGAGAGTACTTTTTTACGCGTGGGCTTTTGGAGATCCCAGGTGATTACTTTGATATATGAATCATCTTTTGTTTCCACGTGGGAAGTCAAGGGGGAGGTGAAATATAAATGATTAAGAAGTTGAGAAGTCAATGTGAGGAAGGTTGGAGCTGGGACTGCAGCTGGCACGTGTCACCTCTGAGCTACCTCTGGGCAGGTGTGCCACTTCTGTTCTTTGTGGCTTTTCCATTCCTTTGTGTTTAGTTTTTATCGTTCTCACTCCTGAAGCAGGAGAGGGGATGGTAGTAGGTGCTGTGTGATGAAATCAGGGAAAAGAAAGTGGAGTTGGATAGTGAGTTGGCTCTTTGTCCCAAAGATGTCTTGGAGCTGTGATGTGATCTCCTCCTGATGGAGGTGGTGGGTTGAGCCCTCTAGGATGGAGTCATTGGGTGCAAACCTCTGCCTTTCACTTCAGGGAGCAGCCCTGCATCCCTGAGGAGCTGAACATGCTGATTTCACTGTTCTTTGCCTGCCTCTTGCCCAGATGTAATTGAAAGAGCTTCTGTGTGCCCACGTGGACCTACAGCACCTTCCCTTATCCCTGTTTCCTTCTGCCATTGATGGCACAACCACTGGGCTCAGCCACTCTGGCTTCCCACTCATCCAATGACCTCTCTGACTCTGGAGATGTGACAGGCTTAGAGAAGAGGACTTCTTTAGCGTGTAAGAAATGCAGGTTCAGCCACAGGTGACCAGGCATGTTGCAGAATCGCTGTATCTCCCAGGTAACAAGTGATAGGGCAAGAGGAAATGGTCTCAAGCTGCTCCAGAGGATGTTTAGGCTGGATACTGAGAAAAATTTCTTCCCCAAAAGGGTTGTTAAGCATTGGAATAGGCTGCCCAGGGCAGTGGTGGAGTCACCATCCCTGGAGGGATTTAAAAGATCTGTAGGTTTGGCTCTCGATTAAGTGGTAGGCTTGGCAGTGCTGGGGGATGGTTGGACTCTGATCCTAGAGGGCTTTTCCAACCTAAATGATTCCATGGTTCTATGATCTCAGCATAGTGGTGAAGCAGGACAGAAGTCAGGGGCTCCTGGGGAGCATCAGCGTGGGCAGGAGCTATGAAGGGGTGATGGCTTCTGTCAGCTTGTTCCTCACATCGTCTGCAACAGATCTGTCAAAACATCCCAGATTTTACAAACAAGTTGCTATTAAAAGCTCCTTTGGATCTCTGTGGGCAGAACCAGGGTAGGGAGCACGCTGCAAACATGCTGGTGGGAGACGTGAGCGGACAGTGGTGCTGGGGAGAAGGAGGTGTTGAGCAGTGACCCCAGATGGAGGGCAGCAGTTCCCCTGGGCTGCAGAGTGCTGCCCTGGACCTCCAGTTTGGAAAACTGAAATAGCTACAGACAGTTCATGGGAGAACTCCAAGGTGAGAGCGGAGCGCTCCCAGTTGCCAGACTGGACCTGCTGGGGTCCATGGGAATGCTGGGGGGAGGGGCATCACACCCCATAACCTTTTAAAGTGGAAATATGTTCAAGTCCTCACCCAGCTCTGAGCTCAGTCTGAACTGGTTGCAGGAGGATGGTACAAAGGGGAGAACACTCAGCCTTACAGAGCTTACAGGGAGCACAGTGCTGGATGCAGCCTCTGGGCTGTTCCAGTGTCTGTGGAGTTGCTTTATAATGCAACAAAACAGTGCTTTATGAGCTACTGTACTGATTGCAAAGGAATTGTGAGAAGAAGGACAAGAAGTTGCTGAAGGCTGTAGGTAGCCCTTTGAGGCTGTCCTGCAAGATTGGGATCTGAAATTGTGGGGAGGAGGCCGGTCCTGCCATTCCCAGGGCAGCACCTCATCCCTGAAAACAACCCTGGCTGCTGCAGGGCTGTCGTGTCCAGGTCTTTCACTGAGCTCCTCTAAAAGCAGCCCCAGAGACTGGGGAGAGGAGCTGGTGTTCTGTAAATTGGAAAAACAGATCCCAAAGGTGGGTAAAGTGGCTGCTTGTACAGACATGTGGCATTTGCTGTCTGGAAGTCCCTTCTCACACCTGGGCTGTTTGCAGGGGGAGCTTCCGCCTGACTGACAGAAGCTGGAGGTGTTGGCATTAGCTGGGTGGTGAGCTGTGTTCCCTTCAGTGAGCCAGTGGAGAAATAAAGACCCCCAAGGACCAACTCACCTTCTAGCAGTGCTGGAGGTACCCTGGTTTCTCCTGCTCTTGGATGAGAGCTGCCTCCCACAGGCACCTGCTGCCCCCCGGCCATGGCTCTGGGAAGCATCGCTGCAGAGTCCTTCAGCTCCCACCTCCTGGCACTTCATCCTGCAAGCGAAACTTTACCAGAGCCAGAGTGTTGCATAAAACAACACTTCTGCAGGAGTTTAACCATGCAGACCTTTAGGGCTGGTGAGCCAGAAAGTGAAGGAAAACTCAGGTTTGATCCAGCAAAAAAGTTCCCATTGGCAGAGCAGCAGGCGCAAGCTTGGGGCTCACTGGGTCCTGTGCCAGTGTGGGGAGATTTCCCTGAGGAGGAACCAGCTTATTCACATAAACACATCCCCCATGTTTCCCTTCATGCTGACCCTTAAATACCCTTTACATGTGAGGCAGTGCTGAGCATGCTTCACCCACCATTTCAGGAGCATCCTCAGGGAGTTCCGACTGTGCTCCCTTTGCACCTTTCTGGAATAAACTCAACCCTGTCGTTTCCAAAGGCACTTTTAAAAGAGGCCCTAATTAGTGTCTATAAATTGCTTTCTTTAACCTTTCCAAGTTGATGTGATCTGTTCCCTTGTTACTTCAAACCTTTTATGAGGTGCCTTAATTTTCCACCCACGTTATTAATCTCCTGAAGCTTTTTACATGGGGTTCCTGTGTCCAAGTCTATGAGCAAGTGCATTTGTCTGTCTGAGAAGGTTTTTCTCCTGGGCTTTGTGCCCTTTGAAGGGCTCTGAAAAAAAAAAATCTCTTTTATAACCAGAAGTCTGAGTATATATCTGGGTATTTGGGAATGATCTGAGTCAGAAATTTAAAGTCTCTTTTCAATAACAAAGGCATTTCTTGAGTTTTAAATTCTCTGGGTGTGGAAATGAGAGCTCTCCTCTTTGGGAAGCTGTGTGTGGGAGCCCTTGGCAATGATGGATTTTGTTAATTTTGTAAATGGGTGTTGGTATGTCTTCCTAAAGCAAATTCATATATTTGGCCATATTTTAACTTGGCTTTTTCATGCAATTTGGATGCGATGCCAGCACAGGGTGGTTTGCATATGGCAGCTAACTGGAGGCATCTGGGAGCATGAGCAGTATTGAATCTGCAACTTTCTCTGTTGTCATAACAAGTAAATAATCTTTTTTTATTGTCCCCAACTCCCTGAAATTTCAATCGAATGGGAAAATTATATCCATAAGAGTTTGAAATGCCAACTTTTCTGTTTGGATATTACTGCTGACAGTCCATCCCAGGTTTTCATGGGATGAGGCCCTCTCCCTCCCCAAATCTGGAGTCAACTTCAACATTTTGTTTCAGATTCTTTCTTTAAACGAAGAAGTTTGATCAGAAATACTTTTTTTTTAAAAATAAGGTGAGATATTGGCTTAACTTCAGAATGTGTTTCATAAAAGCTGACACCAGCTGTTGCAGAAGAGCTTTGGTTTCAGTGGGTCAAGGCTTTTCTTGACCCCTTTCAGATGAATTGGGATGTCTGTTCTTGGGACGCTGGTACTTCCGTTCACTGAGTTGTTTCAAGATGTGAGTTGAGAAACAGACTCTTTTCATACCCACAGACCAGAAATTCTGCATCTCTGGAATTTCTCTCTCTGCAGCACAGGCAGGTTCCCTCCTGAACCCCCACAGCAAGCAATTGCTTTTCTTGACTAAAACAAGAACCAAACATTCGCATGAATGCCCTCTGACCATCCTTGCTGAGAAGCAGTGATGTAGGGAGGGATCCTGGCTGGAATTTTTTTCGGGTTTTTTTTGATCAACATTTAAACAGCCTGTTCTCCCCAAGCACCTTGCAGGCCCAGCTGCCCACCTTCTCCTCAGTGGGCACATCTTTCTGCTTGCCCCTTGCTTCTGTAGTTCTTGGCTTCTGTGATAGAAATGGGTCATTTTCACATCTTTTTGCTTTCTGGCTTTTACACATGTGCCAATTCCAACCATTTCTGATACCACTGAAAATATTTCTGGTGTATCTTGTAATAAGATTACAAGATAATGAATAAACATTGGATTCAAACTGCTTGTCCCACCAGTAAGGATGGTCTGTTTGGATTCAAGTTGTTTTTAATCAAACAGGGATTGGCCAGTGACAGTTGTCAAGATTTTGTTTCTTACTAGAAGTGGCTTAAGGCACTTAATCGGCTTCTAAAATTTGGCTACAGTGTGTTTTGGAGGAGAAACTCAGTGTCTCCTTGGTTGCATGTGCACCTAAATGCGAACTGGACATTTCTTTGGTTTATTAGTGTTGTCAGTGGTGTTAATGCAGCCGTGTGAGAGGACTATTCTGGCTCGAAAGGGGATCTGGGCAATGGGAAGGAAAGGCTGAAACTTCTCAGCTTGTGCATGCAAGGTGCACTAGGTAGGATATGTAAGGTCACCATCTGCTTTGCAAACCCTGCCCGGCCAACTCACGGCAGGGAGGGCTCAGGATGCGCCACCTGCGCTGGGAACTGTCAGGACTTTTGTCAGCCCAAGGCGGATTATCAATGGGACCTTAATTCAACCAGGTGCCTGGAGATGTTAATGCCTACAACCAAGTGCTAAATCATTGGCATTTAACCTTTCCCTTCCCTGTCCTGGCTGATCTGCTTGCTGTGACCTGGAGGCAGCTGTGGATGGCAGCTTGTTTTCTGGTGTCTAGAGGCTGCCAAATGTTGAAGCCAGAACTTCTCAGTCTGAGCCTGACAATATTTGCCTATATATGGGTGGCTTTTTCTAGCCAGTAACTTCCCGTCTTGGTTGTCTTTGTGATTTCCCTGGGAGGACATCTGCCTGCCATCCGCACGAGGGGGACCAAGGCATGGAAGCACAGCCATGGCCATGGATATGGGTTGGATCAACCCTTGAAAGCAGCACTCCTGGCTGCCTGCTCAGGGGGATAATGGCCTGGAAGGGCTGAGGCTACAGCCCAGCCAGCTTCTTGCTCTGGGGGCTGTGACATGGGGTTTCTTGCAGGCAATTTCTTTCTTGCCTGCCTGGCTGCCTTCCAGGTGTGTGCTGTTTCCTATGCTCCAGTTAACTGTGTGTTTGTTCCACTCCAATAGTGAAAAATTGGAGAGCGTAAATAGCAGCTCAGTTGGGGACCTCTGGTGTCTTCTGTGTAATAAGCAGCAGAAATCTGGAGTAAAAGATGTTCTGTCTTCTCTCCTTGGCCATGAGCTCTGATAGCCAAGGCCCTGTCCCACTGCAGGGCTGTGTTGTGATACCTAATCCAGTTCTGCCAAAAGGACGTAAGACACGAGCCTGATGGCTCCCCAGAGCTCACTGGTACCTGGCATTTTGCAGCATCATTCTGTTTTCAGGTGTATTTTGAAAAATAAAAAAGTCCAGACAGCTCACAACCAAAGCACAGTTTTCCAGACAAGTATCTAATTCTTCTTTTCAAATGAATGTCAGTGGGGAAATGAGTATTTTTGGGGGTGAAACCTTCTTGTGGGGAGAAACCTCATGTTGCTGCTTTACTCTGACTCAGTTGAAAATGTGTTTCTGGATAGGAAGAACTTGGCTGTAAGCTGTGGTTACAGGCTCTGCTTTCTGCCCCTTTTCCTGTTCAAGGAGAATTTGAAAAGTGGATTAAATCTACTTTTTTCCCCAGATTTAAATTCCTGCCTTTCTGGAGTTGGGCCAGCTCAGCTCAGTTGGTGTAGATTTCTTCCTCCTAGAATCATGGAAAATAGAGGTTGAGAGGGCCTCGGGAGGTCATGTAATCCACCTCTCGCCCCAAGGCAGGATCAACTGTATCTAAAATGCTTGCTAATGAGGGTGGAGTTAGGTATCTTAGTGTATTTATAGGCACCTTCACAGCACCAGAGCACATCTACATGTGCAGGTGGTCTTGCTGCTCATTCAGTTCTGCATATTTTTTGTACTAGCTTATATTTATCCTCCTTTCTTTTGCCTTGCTTCTCATCCTTATGTTTATTGACTGGGAGTTTTCCTACTTCTGTGAAGAATGCTCTAATTCTTTCTTTAATAGCAGTTGCTATGGCAGCTGGTTCAGGCAGTGCCTTATAGCTTCTTCTACATACACTTTCACTGCTTTTTTTTGCCTCTGGAGCCTGGCCAGGTCTTTGGGAAACCTTATCATTCTCTGTAAGTGTCTTGAGAAAAAAATAAAAGAAAAAAATCATATTCTGGTATAACCATTTAAAAACATCCCTATAGCCTTGCCCACCCTCTATCCCGTCACTAAAGGATGCTAAATAGGCCAGGAAGCAAACTGTTTAATTCTGTCTGCCGGTGCATTTGTAATCAAGAGCCAAGATGCAATCAAGCACCCTGCACTCCTTTTAATTTGGGGAACAAGAGCCCATGTGCAGCTCCAAGCAAGCAGATGCAGTTTCCACTGAGATCCCTGCAATTTGCAACTGTTTATTGCTGAATTTGGCCTCTGGATTCCCCAGATAGTGAGGTAGACTGGCTGTAAATGCCACTCATGTAGAAAGATGGCTTTAGTTATTCTGGGGTGTTCCTCCTGCTCTGAATACATTTAGTAGCAGTTTGCAGCATCTGTCAGTTTGGCCAAGGTTTTCAAGCCAGATTGTAATTCCCTTTTTCCTGATGGTCTTGTCTGCTGTTCTAGGCTTTGCTTTCAGAGGGCACAAGGAGTGGTCCCTGCCTTGAGTGGAAGAGCACCAAGCTCTGAATTGTAAAGGGAAGCTTCCATAGTCTCATTTATCTTGTCTGTCTTTACCTGGGCTGACAAGAGAAATTAAATTAGTTTCAAAAACCCCACCACTCTCCCGTGTAAAAAGATGCTAAACAACCCAACCACCAAACAAAATAACACCCACTCTTTTTTCTCCCAAGGGCTACTGCTATCGAGTTCACCTCTAAAAAGGGGAGACTAGAGCAGGAATTAACCTGAAAGTCGCTCGCAAACCATTCTCCTTGATTGCACCAGCCCTGTTTTAGTCTGGTTGGCAGCTGATGGTTTCTATTGTAGAGAAGTGTTACAGCTTCTATTTTGTCCATTTTTATAGCTACATCTGTCTGGAAACATTCACATTTTGGGTGAGTGGAGGAGATTCTGGTACCTTCGAAGTATTTCCACTCTGGTCTGGTTTAGAGCAGGAAAGGTTGGAGACGAGGTGCTGGTACTTCCACAGTTCTGGTTGAAATGATAAGGCCTGAACACAGTGAGATGTGATGGCTCACTGTGAATTATCCTGTCTGAAGGATTCTCTATGTCAACACCATCTGTTTCAATACCAGCAAACTTTTACCAACCCGGTGTTATTGAACGGAAAGCATGAAGCACGGAAAGGGAGCAGCTCTGCTGCACTGAGGTTTTTGTTGCTGTAGGACATTCATGGTCTTCATGGTCTGCCCAATGGCTTGGAACAAGGAATTCACCTGGAAATCCATACCAGTTCTTGGTCTTTTGGGGTTTGAAAGGTGCAGTGATCCTGCAGTAAAGGACAATCATTTCACTCACATTAAGGACATGGAGAGAACTTTCTGCATCTGTCTTCAGGCGTTGGGTTGAGATTATGCATTGTCAGAGAAGACAAGTGAGATCCAAACTGGGGTCCTGTGATTAACCCTCTGGAGAGCCCATCAGCTCCACAGAGACTAGGACCCAACTTAGAAACCTGGGGCTGGACACTGTGCAGTGCTTCCATGGAGAGCAAGTTTCAACCTACTTCGAGTTCAGACTCTTCCTGTGACTCTAGAACTTTTCAGACCTGGTTTATTTTATTATTTCAGATCCCATCAGTTTGTCTTTAATTAGCAAGGCTAGAGCAGGGCTCCATGGGAACTTAAATGGGCCTCTTCTTTTAATTAAAATTTTGGTTTAATAGCCTGAAATAGCAGGCATTAGAAAGAGCCAGAGCTCCAGTGAAGGAGGACAGGATGGTCCCCGTGGATCTGCAGTGACATCCTCCTGGCAGTCAGGGAGTTACAGGGTTTTCTTTCCTCCTAAAGCTGATGCTGTCACAACAGTGATGCAAGTCCTGGACATGCCAAAAGCACAGCATGCCTGGGTTGGTAGGTGACAATGGGTCATGGAGAGGTGCTGGAAGTCCATTTTGGTTTTACTAGAAGGGCCAGTGAGTTTAAAATTTCATCTTAAAGGCCATCTAAGCAGGATTCTCTGTGTACTTTCATAGTAAATTTATTTCTCATAACTTCAATCATGCAGTTGTGAAGTAGCTATGAAAAAGCTGCTGCTCTGTCCCCTGACCCGAATTATTCTCATTTGTGGCAATATTCCATCACTCTTCAGAGACAGGAAAGCTGTCATCTGAATGCTGGTCAGCACTGAATGAGTGGCATGGATTCAAGATTTGGGTCATCATTGCATTGTATCACGCAGTGCTCTAAGATTTACCATGTGTTTAGTAGTGGGAATGTTTGCAGCATTGATCTGTCAGTTATCCTATGGGGAAAAAGTGAGCAGGAAATATTTCTTGCTTTACTTACACCCAAAGCCTCGTCTTTTAGCTCAAGGGCAATATTTGTTGACTGATTTTTCTCTCGTGAAATGGGATTGACAGCTTGGATTGCAGATAGAAGTGTGCCTAGAGCAGGGCAAGGGTGATGAGCCAAAGGTCTGGCCATCTGGCTTTGCTTGATCCTTGTGTCATTCCTGTGGGTTTCACAGCTTCCCAGGAGTACGTTGCTCACTAAGCCTTCCTGGACCAAGATCTGATAGGAGCACATTCAGCTACTACTGACCGGGGGCTTCTTGTGGATCCCTGAGCATTTTGGCACAGACCTCTAAAGGTATTTGGGTATTTTAACTTCTGCTGCACTCAGTTTGGTTTGGTCACGTAATGCATTTGTGCTCCAGAAGAATACGGAGTCCATGTGAAAAGCACTCAGCTCTTTCCTGCGGAATGCCGGTGTACAGACCACCCAGTTAAGCCCCTCCTGCCCTGTGGGATTACAATATACAGACACAGCATTTTTTCCCCTCGGGGTTTGTCCTGATCAGCACCAGGAGTTCCCAGCAGCTGTGGAAATCTCTCACCTCTGCCATGGGGAGGAGTGGTTCCCTGGGACAGTCAGTACCCAGTGTGGTGGGATCCCCACCCTTCTCCTTCCCTTCCTACAGGAAAGGCCTGTGGGTTTTCCAACCATGGAACAGGAAAGAAGTAGGGATCCTGTTTACCCACCCACTGAGCTGGCTCGCTTCTATTTAAAATTGCTCCTTGTCCCATTCTGCTTGTGGCTGTGGCCCCTCGTTTGCCAGCTGTCCTGTCTCTGCTGTGCCCTCTGGAAAGAGCTCCTCCAGGGAGCATCATGTGTGGAGGTCTTGAGATGCCACAGCTGGAGAAGGCTTCAAAACCCAGTGGGCTGAGTTGCAGGGTTAAGACCCCAGCATGGTTGCTGCGTCACTCAGAGATGGAAGTAACAGCTTGGTCACCCACAGACCATGGGGTCTTGGGAGTGGGGGCAAGACAAGGACATTTACTGGGGGCAGAGTTGGTCTTGCAGTTTTGCCCTGTCCCAAAGTAGCTTCTGTGTTAGATCCTAATAACATCCAGTGTAATATCAGCTCCTTGGGAGGTGTCAGATGGCATCTGACCCACGCATGAACGTGGAGGTTTGGTGAGACTCATGCAAAGCCTTGACTATGTTTGTTATCTCTCACTAAAATATGAGAGAACATTGGGCAGGGCCTGATTTGTTGTGGACATCTCTTTGCTCTTGTTGGGAAGTCTGAACTCTCCACAGCTGGGGTAGAAGCCTGCAGCATGGGAGGCCACCTTCCCACAGAGGATAGGGGGTGACTGCAAAGCAGGAGAACTGGGAATGTTTCCTCGGAGCACTCTGTGCTTCTTCCTGCTCCCAGTGCTGTGGGAGGGTCTTGCTTCTGCACAGGAGTGGTTTGATTCATGGTTACAGCTCTGAGGGCTGTTAGGAAAGGCAAGCAGGGTGATAGAGCTGAGACTGGAGAGGGTTTACTGGTGGAAATGCTTGTGGGTGAAGAGGAGGCTGGAGATCTCTTTGTCAGAGCAGGATATACACACTGCAGGAGCAGGACAAGCAGTGCAGCTGTTTCTGACTCTGGGACAGCCTCCTGAACAACAAAAACCTCATCAGATATGGCACAATTTGTGGTGTACAGAGTGACTGTGTAAAATACTGACTTGTGGGCACGGATGTTTAACCTGAGCAGAAGAGTCCCAGGCTGGGGGTGGTAATTGGAAGGAAATGATGTACCTGTGTTTGTGCATCCCCTGGGACAGGTACAGGTCTGGAAAGCAGTGGGGCTGGCAGGAGTGTGTGGGGACACAGCCAGGATGGCCTTCTCTGAGACTGCTCGTGGGTGGGAGCTTTTTGCAGTGTCATTACCCCTGGGGAGCGAGTTGTTCCCATGGGATTTGGGGAGAACCAGGAGTGTGAGTGGCTCTGTGGAGCTTTTTACTCTGCCAGCCTGGCTGTGTGTTGCTGTGAAGACACTTGCAGCACCCGGCCCTGGTGTTAATGGGAAGGCTGGTGGTTGTGCTGGGCAGGCAGAGAGTTCTTAGGTAGTGACTAATGAGTGCCCTGCAGAGCAGGAGCGTGGACACTCAGCAAGCCACTAAGTGGCTGCATTTAACTAAAATTAATGCCCTTTGTAAGCAGTGGTGGCAGCTCTGCAAGCAGTGGGCTAATCTCACGCAGGAGAGGGTTTGCTGGAAGAGGTGATGGTGCCCTGGCTGGTGCAGGGGCCAGGATCCATACTGGGCTTTCCTAGGGAAGGCAGGCACGGTGTCCCTGGGGTGTGCATGAGTCATGTTCCTGCGGTACCCAGCTCTGTGAGCATCCCGAGGGAAGCACCAACACCCTGAATGCTGGGTTGTGTCTGGGATCACAGCACTGCATCCTCAGTGTGGGATGTTTGGGGATCTCTGCACGGACACAGCCAGTGTCCTGTCTGCCATGCACCACCAAATCTGGTGCTGTCTGGAATGGACTGAGCCAAAAGCCTGGGTCTGGCCATGCAGACCTGTGGATAATCAGGGCGAGCTGCCTGAAGCAGGGAGAGTGGCACTGCCAACAGGCAACGAGCATCACTTACTCTAATTAAATCTGAGGAGGCTTTTTTAATGGCCTATTTTTTTTTTTTTTGGACTTAACTGGGAAAGTACACTGAGGGAGGAAGCTGTCCTTGTTTAAAAGTGTCTACCCTTAGCCCACGAAGCTGGGGCAGATCTGCTGGTACATGCTGGTGCTTTGTGTGGCCCTGGTAAGGAAAACAAGCATAAGTATCACTTTATAGCTGTTTTGCTTTGCTTGATGAATCTGGATCAGTGTCTCTCTCCCTCCTAATCAGGTTAGTTTTCTTTTGATCTACCTTTGTTAAGGAAATCTGAACTGATTTAGCTATTCCCATCCGTTTTCCCTTTGCCTGATTTGGTCTTTCCACAAGGCTGTCTCGGCTCTACCCTAATTACTGTTGAGTTGTCTGATGCTGTAGCAGGTGACAGCGCTGTATAACTTTGTAAATCTTAACCAGTGTTCACTGGGAATTTTTTTGGCGGATGTTTTGTTTCATTTTTGGACAGATTAGTTTTAGGTTGGCAAATGCACTAGACTTAAGGAGAAGACAATTGTTACTAGCTGTCAAAAAGAAAACACTAATTATCAATCATGTTTTATTGAGCCTCTGTTGAACTGATTTGCTGTAGAAAACATAACTTTCTAGCTTCAGGACATCTGATTTTTGAGAGTTCTTCTTTCTTGATAATGGTGATGTATGTTACAGCATAGAAGAGAGGAAAAAATTAGCTCAGGATTAAAATCATGACACCCTGGAATTTTAATCACCTGCTTTTAGGAACATAAAACCGTTTTCTGTGCTGGTGTGCCATAAAATCATTGCAGATGTGTGTTCCTTGTCACTTCTGCATGTAAACTCTGTCCCTGCACGTGATTTACAGCATTCCCAGCCACAGCAGGGTTTAGTGAATGTCGTACCGTGTTTGTTTGCTCTCAATAGGTCCTAGTTTTCAAAATGAGCCTCCAGTTACTGTGAGATAAGGGTAGTTGGGGGAAATTTCAGTGTTCCTGCCTTGTTCTGTGACTTGGCTGTGGTGCTGCACTTCCCGGGACTTGGAGCAGCAGCAAGGCACCGGCTTCGTCTGAAATCAGTTTTGCAAAGTTGCTGATACAATCATTAAGTAAAACAGGTTTTTAGTGAGTTATTCTCCACTGCAGTTGCGTGTGCTATCTAAAATATCTCTCACTGTGCTCCTGTTGTTTGTAACATGCTCAAACTGACTGATGGGAGAGGCAGGTGGAGTTGAAGGGGCATCTTCCAAAACAGCTCAGGTAGCCTTTCCCCATAGCAGACTGGTTTTGTTTTCCTCTTGGGATAAGTCCAACAGGGCAATTTTTATCCATCTGTTTTTCTTGTGAGAGGGAAGTGTTATCTGTGAGGGGAGATACGGTACCCTGTGTGGTATAGACGTGGGAGCTGTCCCAGGAATGTGGCCAAGTAGGATCTGTCAGTGGGTCAGCATAGCCCAGCCCCTGTCCTTCACTGCTAGTTTAGTCCTGGGAATGTGTTTCATCAACAGCAAACTTCTTATTTCCAGTGGGAATATCGGAAAGGAAGGGATTTCCAGTCAAGATGGGGAAAGCCTTGTCATTCAAATCTAGTCCACTCTCTGAAGAAACTCCTTGATTTAAATACTCTGGGTGGAGGAAGGAGGGGCCAGATGGTTGCAAAGCATCTCAAGAACTACTGACAATGTAAGGACCTTCTTATAAGAGCTCCTGTTCCTTCCCCCATCCCCTGAAGAGCCTCCTTCTAATGCTCTTGGAATGTCACTGCAGAACAGAAACTCAAGGGAGTGTTTGCTCATCTTGCAGAGCTGCTCTGGGGCCCAGGTTTGTCTGAATTCCCATCTGACTGGGGCTCTCCTGACTGGTGCTCAGGTGGGGGAGAAGATGACTTTACCTTTTGTTTTGTCCCCTTCCCAGGGTGACTCTGCAGTTCACAGTTGCTGTGCTTTGCCTGCGGTGGCACAGCCTCACCTGGGTGTGCTGAGCATTCATCTCTGCTTTATAGGTGCTTTATTTGCTAGAAATCCGTGGTGCATATGTTCTCCCTTTTAACATATTTGATGCTGTTGTGCATCACAGGCACAAAACACCTCAAACCAATCTGGTTTATTGGGTCTGTGTAGAGAAACAGCTCTCCTGAGGAACTGGGCTTCCACTGGGGAGCAAGGCTTCAGCAGCAAAGAGATTAATGCAATCTGTCCCAAAAACTACCTGTGCCTCATGCCAAGCCTGGTTGTCACCTTGCTCCTTTTAGCCCCTACAGTTGTTCTGTCCCCAGAGGACATACAATGCCTGTTTGTTCTGTGAAGGATGTGTGTTTGTTGGGAAAGGGCCCCTTGCTCCTGGTGCCCTGTTCAGTGGAAGAGGCAGCACCAGCTATTCCTTTGTGTGTTCTTCAGCCAAAAGTGGATGGTGATGTATGGAGAGCTTGGCCACCAAAATGTGTCCATCCCCTAGGAGAGGTTGCACAGATGGTGCAATTTATGCAACTAGGGCCCATTTCAGCTCACTTTTTGCTAGTGATCCCCTTCTTCCCGGGTGTGCCAGCTGGAGGAAAGGTAGCAGTCCTGTCAGGATGTGGAGCTAAGCCAGGGGTTACAGTTGCAAGAGTCAGCAGCCGCCGGGGCAGAAGACATGTGCAGCCTTCTCATGCTCACTTTTCAAAGAGGAATAGCTAGAATTTGGTTCAGGGTTTGTAGGTCAGGTTTCCATTATACAACTGTACTGGTTGCAGCTGCTCGTGTGAGATCCAGACCCTGTTGGATGCTCCTGGTTGGGCGGGTTCCTTTCCACAGGAATTGTTCTTTATGACAAGATTTACAGGAAGAAAGACAGTTTCTCTGTTGTAGCACTAATTGGGGTGGTAATGGAGGGTTGGAGTGGGATTTGCCTCAGTCTGTGAAATGTGGGAAACACCTTGGAGCATCCGTAACAAACAGCTGCAGGGAAAGAAATAATTTTTAAAAATTTTTTCCAGGCAAAGGCAGGACTGAGAAGAATTGAGGAGGGATCTTGTACTTGATCACAGATCTAGCAATGAGGATCAAATCTCCTGGACCTCCCAAAATGGGTACAAGTGCACTTGGCACAAGTCCCACTGAGCATGTGGGTCTCTGCCCATGCTTTCAGGATGGGGCTGGTTGTGTGAGGAAGGTTATCTCCCTGCCTTAGTGAGTGAGAATGCAGCCCTCCCACTTCATTTCCCGGGTGATAAAATGGTCTGTGGTGTCTCCAGGAACAAAAGCACTTGGGTGCCTGTCCTTGTGAGGGTTTGTGAGGGCCCTGTCACCCTGGGTAGCTAGCCTGGCTCATGTTCTTGAAGGACTTGCTCTCAAAAGGTGTCTAGGAAGCTACAAGCCTCTTTTGCAGGATGTTGATCAGCAGAAAAATGCATGTTCTTGCACCAGAAGCCGCCACAGTTGCTCGGTTATACTCAGTGCTAGAGATACTGAATTTTAAGTTTAGGAGCAGGGGAGTGCTGGGTCCAGCCCAAGTGGTCAGGGCTGCATATCTGCCCATTCCTGTGCAGGAGCCTCCAACTGACTCCTCGTCCCCTGCGCTGTCACTGGGAGCCACCTTTGCCACCTGTAATTAGTGCTGTCAGCACAGCAGTGTAAGCAGCCACTTCAGCATTAATTACTTTAATGAACTTGCTAAGGTGGGTTAAGCTACTAAAGCATTTTGTTGTTACTGTAAATGTTAAAGTAAAAATATTAGACTGCGGGATGGATGGGAGATGACGCAAAGCTGGAGCCTGGCTTTCCTCTTGTCTTGATGTTCAAAGTCAGGTTATTTTAGCTAATTTAATCATGCAGTCTGTTCTCCTCAATTGCACAGAAGCAGCCATGGCCAGCAGCACGGGTAGGAGAGAGTAAGGAGGCTCTCTCCTTTTACTCCGAGGTGTAAGGGATGCAGTGAGTACAGGGCAATCTGCCCGTCAAGCCCAAAAGGTGGATGTCACTGTTCTTGCATTCTGACAGCTCAAAGGTGGTCCATGATGCTTAGGCTCTTGTAATGTTAAATATGTAATGAAAAACTCCCCAGTGAGAGGGATCTGCTGGTGAGGGAGCTCTCATAAGCAACCAGGATGGGATGCAATGGTTCATTAACGACGCTGGGTTTAGTACAGAAATAAGCAGAGTTTTCACCACTGTGGAGAGGAGAATGGTCCTGTTCTTGCTAGTGGCAAAACTTAATGGAGAATTTTAATGACTGTTAATTATTTTGCAAACTGCCATTTTATTAGGAATTGTGATATACTTTGGCGAACTGAAGCTGTTCTCCACTGGTGCAGAAAGGAAAACCAGAACTCCTCTGAGCTGCCTCTTGCTGCAGAGGGTGGGAGAGACATTTGACTTGCAATACTAATGTGGAGAGTTAGACAAGGTCTTTCATGCCAGGACAGACGATCTCTTGCAGGGCCAAAGGAGGAGAAGTCAACAGATGGTTGGGTTTGGTGATCTTAAAGGTCTTTTCCAACCTTAACAATTCTATGATTCTAAGTGGGATATATAGGATATATATCTCTCTCCTCCCTGCTGTTGCTTGCAACTCCTTGTTCTCAGTGAAGAGGAGTTGTTGTTTCGATGTTCAGAGATACTGCTCTGACAAATACAATGCTTTAAACCTGTGTAAGAACTGTAGCAATTACATATTTTTTAATTTGGTGGTTAAACTGTGTATTTTCTTCATATTAATAAGCTCATCAGGTAAATAGAAAGCAAAGGATTAAAAAGAAATAAATCAGTGCAAGCGCAGAGACTAAAGTGCTTGTTCACACAGGCTGAAACATCAGTGACCTAGCCTGAAGCACTAAGGCCAGCACTTTCTGGAGGAGACTTCCAGCTCTTTTCCTCTTTATGTTAAGTAAAAGACTCCCAGACTGCCCCAGAAGGCTGGTAGAGAAGTCTAGTAAGTGTTGAGATTCTTGAGCTCATATCCCTGGTGTGAACTGTGCCTGTGGGTTTGGACTGCAGGCCTTTCCTCCTGTGAGGGAGCATCCTTGTTCCCCTGCCAGAGAGGGAGCGGGTCTTCTCTCTCTGCCCAGCTCTGATCTGAAGGTGTTTGCTGAGTTCAGGCTCTATTGTGCCGGTGAAAGATTTAAGCTGATGGAGATGGCTTTTGAAGCAGAAGAGACACTCACTGAAAAGGAAAGTGCTGTTCCTTTCTTTACTGCGTCAAAGTGCCGGAAGCAGAGGAGAACTGGCAGCAAAAGCTGTCCTGAGTTCACGTGAGGCTGGCACTTTCTGTGGGTAGGGCAGGCAGGCATGGGGGAAGACAGCAGACTGGACTCTTTTTTTTTTTTTTTTTTTTTTTCCTTTCTGAAGTCTAAATGACCTGTCAAGCTCTGGAGCTGCCTCCCCGTGGGCCACCTTCTGAGCAGTCACGAAGCTGTATTGCATCACCCAGCCTGGGAATAATCTTCAACTGCTTGAGGTAGTGGGAAGCAGAAATCACATGGAACTTGGGGCAGAAGTTGTTTGAGAGTGTTTTCAGCTTTGGGTGGTCTATATGCACAGCATTCGACAGTGGGGTTATAGACCAACCAAGCTTGTATCACTGTGTGCCCACTTGTTTTGTGTCAAATTTGCTGCTGAATAATTACAGGTTGCAAAAGCAAAAGGGTTGCTAAGGATCGCCCGTGCTTCTCTGGTAAAGTTCATGTTGCTGCCATACTTGCATGAAAGTTTTTTCTGTAGTGTTTGCTTTTTAAAATGAAACCATATTTTCTCCTTATCTGACCAAAAAAAAAAAAAAGGAAGGGGGTGACTTTCTGCTTTTATAGACATTTCCCTTGCAGCACTGCACAGCAACGCAGCATTTCCAGTAAGAAACGGTGCTGTGGAGTAGAGGGTGATGTTTTAGCAGATTACTTGTTAAGTCCTGGTGTTTGCCCTGTGGTTTCCTGTGTCAGTGATGGTGTGAGACACATCTGGGCTGGCAGCAGCTGCTGCTGTGGCTGTGTCACACAGGCCGGGGTTTGAGGGGGCTGCACTTGGAGCGTGTCCCTACACATTGTGCTTCTGCCTTGTGCAGGCATTCAGACCTTGGCTATGTGGCACCCCATTCCATGAATCCAGTGATCCATGGGAGCAGACCTAAGGGTGTGATCCCTGATGTACTCATTCTACGCTAAAGGGAGACAAAGTGAGAGGGGGGGAAAAACCCAAACAGTGCTGCTCAGGATCAGAGTGGAGAAGGCAGTGAAACAGCCAGAGCAGATGGAGCCTTTCTAAAGACATGGGCAAGGTTAGAATTGCACAGCAGAGAACAAGAGTCTCTGAAGAGGGGCAGGATGAAGAGCAGAGGAGGGGAATGAGCCTGGTTTGGCATTGAGCTCCTGGGATGTGCTCAGCCGGCTGTCCCTGGGGGGAATTGTTTGGAATTAACTCAGGGCAGCTTGAAGAGCAGATACGTATTTCCCCTCCCCTCCACCAAAACCGCTCTTCCGTTACTCTAAATAGAAAGTTTCCTGTTTTATAATTGAGACTCCTAAAAACATTCATGCAGTTCAGGTCACCATACAGCTGCTTAGCTGAGGCCATAGGATACCTGAAATACGAGCTGAGGCAGAGGCTGTTGACTCTGGAACCTAATAATGCTTTCAAATGGCAATATGAACTATTTCCTGCTACACAGAGCATATTAGAGTATCCTCTTGCAAATACTGGCAGGCTGGCTCTGTGTGGAGTTTGAGGGGCATTGCAGTTCTGCTCCTCTGATCACCTGTTATGCTATTGTGCTAATGTAGCTGGGGAAGCTCTTCATGGACTCAAGCAGCTGCAAAAATTTCTCTTCTGACATCATTGCACCTGTTTATCTAAACACTTTTTAGGCTGTCATTTCTATTAAAGCCAATTGATTTTTTTGGTGCATTTCCTTTTTGGTACCCTAAAAGATTTAATTTCTAATAAGCTTAGTACAGACATCAACAGGTGCTGCCTGCTGCATGTCTCAGTAGGTAGATTTCAGTCCAATACATCAAAAGTTATTTCTGAACAGGTATGTAAGTGGGATCCTCTGTGCTGCTCAGATGAAAGGCTTTGATGTGTTGTCTGAATGGATTTGCATGTGTTCTCATGACTGCCAAGAAGAGTTTTTTGTAGGAAGAAAGCTTAATCTAGCCGTAGCAGGTGAATAGGAGGTGCTGGCTGAGTTATTGGCTCTGTAGGCACCATTCATCTAAGCCTGAAACATGAAGAGAAATGAGATGTGTTCCTCATCCCTCACTTTATAGTGGTGTTCCCTGCACAGGCCACTGACTTGTGTGGCTCCAACCACAGTGGGACGATTCCCTCTGTGCACCATCACACCCTAAAAGCCAGGATTGCTCTGCTGCTTGCCACAGCTTCTCAGTCATCCTTGGGAAACTTGGCCTTTGTTTGCTTAGTCCATGCCTCCCTAAGTCTGATATAATATTTTTTTCTTTTTAGGGTTTCTTTTTAATACTCTTTAAATCAGCACCATTCAAATACCTACTCAAAAATGCCTCCTAAAGAGAGAAGAGACTCTTTGGCAGCCCAGGTGTCGCTGTCGCAGGGATATTGGGGAATCTGCTTTCCTGGCCCCATGCCCACAGCAGTCCTGCTGAAGGCAGCTGAGCCCCATGTTTATATAAAACACTCATCCCTTTCAACACCCATCATCTGTTTAAAAATCATGCCAAAATGATTTATTTATTCTTCCAATAACAGATGAGAAATGGGAAACCGAGGAAGTAATCTCTGACTTTTAGTTTTGCTTTATGTGTTCAATATCTCCAGCGTGGACCAATTTCACTGTTAGTCTGATAGGAGGAGAGGATGAAGATACTTTTGAACATGACACTATATCCTTAGAAAGGTTTGTTAGATGGCAGCATCCTCTAATTTTTATTTTCCCTATTGAAATTAATTTGGCTTTATTTCTGCTGTGCCCTTTGAGCTCTGCTGCTGGCTGCAGATGGGTAACTTGCACACTTATCCAAGTAATTCCAGGTGGATGGCAGCCATTAAAGAAAGATGCTTTAGCATCACTAGCACTAAATGCATTATCAGAGCTTGAAGTCCTGTAGATGCAGAACAAGAAAAATATGGGCTGCAGAAGGGTTTGGGGGCCAGGCTGTGCCCGTCCCTTCAAGACACAGCTGTAGGAGGCTGTCCCTCTGGCATTCCTCTTGGTGCTCTGGTGCTACAGTGATGGATAAGGGTCAAAGCAGAGAGCAGAAATGGAATGACATAGACACGGGGCGGGGAGAAAGAACTGTACCCTCTCCCTTAGATATGTTTGACTTGTCGACAACTCTCACTTGCTCTCAGACTAAAACTTGTGCACAAGCCAGGCCCCCAGCTCTGCAGGAGGAGCCTGCTGTATGGAACAGGCTCCTTGGGATGAGGAGGGCTGTGCCCTCTTAAGCAAGAAGCATCAAAATCAGAAATAGATTTTCCTTCGAGAAGCAGCACTTGGGTTCAGTGTAGCTGCACGCAGCGTCCCTGCCCGTGTGAGGATGGCACAGAGCAGACGTGGCTCCGTTTGCCTCTTTCCAAACCTCCCCAATTTCGTGCATATATTAGAAGCAACATGTGTGTCCAGCTATAAACTAGGTGGGAAGCGTTTACCAGAATTTGAACCTTCCTGAGACAGATCAGTCGTGATGGGCTATCCCGGTCACTGGCTCAGCAGGCAAACTGGACCATATTTATTTTTAGGTGTACTACGTGTTTGAAGCTGCCTGAGTGTGGCATTGTGTTTTCTGTGGGGAGTTTTTTCTTTCGAAAAGCTTTAGGAAGCTGCAGTCTTTATCAATGGGCTATCAGTTGTACATTGCAAGGAGTGGAGGATAAGGCTGAGTAAGTTTATCCTGTTATTGCTCAGGATTTAGATATGCTGTAAAATGTGAATATCATTGTATGCTGTGCTAGAAAGCTGGATGCTTTGCTGGCAGGGCGCTTACAGCTTCAGTGCTGTTTTCCTGGCATTGTTTCTCCTGTGCAATAAATATCCCTGCAAAACCACAGCAGTAAACATGCAGCTTGGAAGTAGCTGAGCAGCTGAGCCCATCCTGACGTGCCTGGCAGGATGGGATCAGTTTTTCCAGACTTTTGCCAACTCTCCTGTGTGGCACAGACACCACTGGTATCTCACAAGTAATGCTGGGAGGAGTTTCTTCTGCTACACTGGGTCTTTGACCAAAGCTACATTTGTATGCAAGTGACTTACAGCAATGTGTAAAAGTCTGTGTCTTAACCCAAGTGAAACTTCATTTTATTCAGTGAAATCAGATATGAACATACAGGAATTATTCTACTGCCCTAGAGACCTCAGTGGAATAATAGCTTTTAAAGGTAGCCCTTAAGAGCCTAGTTCACCAGAAAGAAAACTAGAAGAGTTTAAATTATTTCAAAAAGAACTTGTTGAATGCAAAGGATTGTGATAAACTTGGATTTTCAAAAACTAGTGGCCTGTGTGTGTATGTAAACTTGGAGCACAGAGCCTGCTTGCCAGTATGAACAGTTTGACACTGTATATTTTTTAGGGAATCAAGACCTTCTTTCAGGAAGGTATCTGTTGGAGTTTTTTTTTTCCCTCCCTGATATCCATATCAGTTCCAATTGGCTTTTTCTCATATGAGTTATTAATACCTGAGGTGTGCAAGCGCTGGGTACAGATGGGAGTGTAAAAGTATCCAGTATTTTATGGTGTAGCTTATTGAATTAGTGGGGATTGCACTAACAAAGGCTCTTTTTCTCCATGAAGAAGTCTTCACCTGGTTTAGAAACTTTTCTGGAAAAGTTGTTTCCAGTGTAAACTCAGTGGGAAATAACACTGATGAAAAATGATAGTGCTGTAATATCTCTTCAGGTGGGAGAGACTATTCACATTGAATTTTCCTTAGGGCATTTGCAGTGCTTTTTTTACCTTTCCCCTGCTTTACAGTTTTTGAGGAGAATAAGTGAGGCTTGGACAGGCTTAGGAGGAGAGGGAGCTCCTGAGAAGTGGGTTTGCTGTTGTTGGGGAGGAGAATCTTTCTGAGTCTCCCCTAGGAGCTATGACGGAGTGCGACTTAAAACCAAGGCTGTATTTTCACAGCTGTTGTGGGAGCTCTTTTTCGTTTAACACAGCACAGATGTGAATGATTAAATATAAATTGAAGATGGATGTACATCATCTTGGCATGTGAGAGGTTCAATTATAGGCAGAGCAAGCAGAATAATGGAAAATACATTCGAGTGATTGTTCAGTTAATATAATTTGCAATGAATTATTCACAACAATTTGTTCACTCAGCTTCTATTGTAATAATTTTCGTTCCTTCATTTGCTATGCACTTGAAACTGCTTCCCACAACTTGTGCTTGACATGTAATGAAGTATATCCACGCTCCCACCTGTCCCCACCTACATGAAAACAAGGACAGAGTTGCCGGAGCTCAGCATTTTCAGCAGTGAGCTCTCTAAGAAGTTAATCGTGGTGTTAAAGTGAAGGCTGCTGCTGCTGAACACAATGATGTGACCTGTAAAAGCCTGTTCTGGCAGGCTGAGAGGGGCCTGGGCTCACAGAGGGGCTGGCAGAGGACTTTTTCCCAAGGTATACCATTGGCATATGGGAGGATTGTCCTTCCACGAGTGGAAGCTGGCAGAAGGTGATCAGCTGGTGCTGAGTGATTAATCTGTGTCCTTGGGAGCTGATGCATTTGCTTCCTACCTCTACAGCATCAGTAGTGCCTGGAGGGCGGGAGAAGGTGTTGGGCTTTGCACTGAAGTGTGTGGCACCAGCAGTGCTTGAGGAGAAGCACTTTGCATGCTCGGGTCCCTGTCCCTGTGTTGTGTTGTGTTCAGCAGCCGAGCGGGTCGGTGGCAGCGCCTGGACATGAGGGTCCAGCTTCCAGCACTGTAAAGTGTCACATTTGTGCCCCCCCTTCCCTATTCCTAAGGCACTAGAAACCCCACAAATGCACATTTCTTCTGAAGTTTATCAGAAAGGAAGATTTGTTCTTCCTGGCCCCCTGGGGGGACCTGTTCCTGGGCAGTGGCTGTGGAGAAGGTGTCCGTGTCCTCCCTCCATGTCCCTCTGCAGCCTAGAGGGAGCAGAGGGTGATGAAGCTTCTCTTTGCCACCCCTTGCCCTGCTGCTGGGGTGGTGGGTAGGAGTGGGGACTGTATTGTGCTACGAGCTTGATGGGACACTGGGTAAAAGGGGGCATATATAATAGGAAATCACAGTTCTTGGACTTTTGCCCAGCTGTTGGGATTTGTTGTCTGGAACATGAGGAATACTGAAGGCAACCTTACTCTGACTTTAGAGAAAAGAGCCAGGACTTGTTGCTGCCCAGCCCTGTGCTCCCCTGCTGAACACTGAGATGCAAACTTCAGCTTAGGACTGGTTGCAAAGGAGTCTTCATGCCATGTTTTTCTGCACTCATTGTTATTACATTCATACCTAGCTTCATTCTCTGACTTTTCTGTGCTTTTCCTTGGTCTTGTGATTGTCAGTCTTCAGTGTGTTGGGAGATACTGGGAAATATGGTGGACCTGTGTGGGAATGAGTGCTGCTGCAGAGGTTAGTGAAGAATTCAAGGCTGCTTTAGGGTAAGATAAATACTTCTCTGAGTCTTAACCCTTCAGGGCCTCTTACAAGCTCTGTCAAGCCATGATCACAGTGCCTTCAACACAAAACTCCATACTCTGTAACAAGGTGGGATTTATGCTACTGCTTTTTCCCATGGAGAGACAGCACTTATAAGGTTAATCTGCCAGCATCTACTTGTCCCAATCTCTATAATCAGGCAAAACATGATTATGGAGCTGCATGTCATTAGTACACAATGACACTTAACTGACTGAGATTGAATTAAAACCCTAATGGCAGAGCATCTGAGGTAAATAAGAGACAACCAGACCCAATGGTGAATGACTCGCCTATCACTCAGCTTGGATTAGAAGAGCAAGAGCTCGGGGCTGACCAGAAACAGCAGAAGCAGAGTCATTGAGCTGGATATATTGACTGGAGTTCAGCACTCTTATTGCTGTTAAGCGTGCAAGCGTTGGGGGTGTGAGGCGAGTGTAGGCGTGGGCTTCCTGCACTGGCCTTTGAGCTGTAAAAAACCCAGAGGCTTTGGACTCACCACGGTGGTGGATGACTTTTGTCTTTGCTGTATTCTGCTTTTTTTGCATCAGTTCCATCAAGCAGGTGTCAATGCCCTGAAATTATTTTCAGCAAATGTAAATCTGAGCATTCATTTTGAGTTGGGTGAACCAACTCTGTGATTTTAAGTGTTTTATTTCACTTTCCTGTCTTGCCTTCCTTTTTGACAATGTCAGATCAGTGGCTTCCAATCAGAATTTCACTTTGGTTTCATTTTGCCTTTCTTCTGAGTGTGTTTTCCAGATCTTTTAAATGAAGCTTCATAAATCAACACTGATGTCATTGTGGGTGTGTTTTTCATGTTGTGTTTTGGATGCCAGAAGTGCTCTGTCTTCAGGGACAGCCCTGCAATTGAGTTTCCTGTGGATGTGCTGGGGGAAGAGCTCCCTCTGACAGTGGGATAGGGATCAGAGGCTGCAGGATGCTTTGGAGTGATCAGGCTTGCAGTGCTTTGGAGTGATCAGGATTGCCAGCTCTGAGGATGGTTATTCCCCTTTTAACTCTGTCAGTGTTCCTTATTTTGCAGCTCTGGTTTCACTCAGTGCTTACATCCCTGCCATCAAATAAGATATGACATGAATATCTGTTGCTACTCTGGCCCCAGGGACATGATTATGAACCTCTGGCTTGTGTTCGTGCTGTCAGTGACATTTGAGGTAGGAAAAGCATTAGATAGTGAATTCTCTGGAGAAAAAGCAGGGAATGAGCAAGTAAACAACAAAAGATGGGTAGGGATCAAGATCTGTCAGCAGTGTTGAATTTGAAGAGTTTCTGGCATTGCAATTAATTTATATCCTCTGCCAGCTTTGTTGCTATTGCCCTGTGCAAGATCTGTACCTCAGAGCAAACTTTATTTTTCACCTAAGGGCTAACAACTTTTCATGTGTTTCAGAAATTTACATTTTAATGGAATAAATCTTATGCTTTCCCCCCAAAGCAGCAATTGAAAAATAAAGCCTCTGGGAAACTTTCTCCAAACACCCAACAGCTCAAGTGAAGTGTCCAAAGCAACCGTGGTGTATTTAGATGTGATGAGGCCCTGAATGTATTTGATTTGTCAGCATGGATAGATAACTTCTTGAGGCAAGACCTAATCCCTCTCACAGTGAGAGGAATCTCTCCTACGGCTGTAACTCAGGACCCCAAAATCCCCACTTGCCTTTGAGCTCTCCTGGGCTCTCCAGAGTGCAGAGGTTGCACTCGGACATTGCAAAGCACAAGGTAAAAATGGAGATTGTTCCAGCTCTACTGTATGAAAATGATAGATGTATTCAGTCTCCTATGGAAGGAAGTTGGGGGAAAATTGTATGCTGATGCTCTCTGCTGGATAAATCCAAAAAAGCTCTTGTCTCACTGGCACTGTGGTGACAGGCCACTGTTGAGCTTGTGTCTCCTGGAACTCTGCCCACACTGGAACACCCTGGTGGGTTGGCTGAGAGAAAGAGGTGTGTTAGGATTACTGCTCTGACTCCTCTCTGTCCTTCCCTTACAGTATGTTACTTGCTGAAGAGCAACATCAGCCCTGACCTGTGCAATGAGGATGGATTAACTGCGCTGCATCAGGTGAGGTGTGGGAGGAGGTCACAGCTCGCTGCTGCTCCGCA
Organism: Corapipo altera; assembly: GCF_003945725.1. Classification (NCBI taxonomy): domain Eukaryota; kingdom Metazoa; phylum Chordata; class Aves; order Passeriformes; family Pipridae; genus Corapipo; species Corapipo altera. The sequence continues at coordinate 12,894,843 of NW_020884893.1, read as the reverse complement.
CCATCGGGCCTTCCTGCTGCCCTCTGAGCAGACCTGTCCAGGTTAAACAGAGACACCTTCTGTATTTCATTTTTTTGCTCAGTTAAAGCAGTGAAACTTCACTATGTTGTGCTGGTAATCCAGTTTCTTGGGGAGCAAACTGAGATCAAACCCTTCTCTTTCTGTATCCCAGACGTTGTTCGGTGATAAGAAGAGCTCGGGAATCAGGGCTGGACTTCAGACGTGAACAATATTTCTCCCACCCTTTAATCTTTGTAGAAGTGGGCTGTAAACTCTTAAAGCAGATTAACTCAAGTTTAGAGACCTTGTCAATCCACAAGTTTTGAAAGTAGTTTAAATAAATGATGCACAGGGCACTTGAAGAGCCTGCTGCTGCTCACTGCAGGCCCACGGACTTCACCACTAAAATACAGATTTGCAATAGTGATGTGTAAGTCTGTGTCCTTCCTCGAAGCCTCTGTGCTGATCCCATAAGGGTTTTTCTATTCTACCCAAGGCCCGTGGGACTGGCCGTGCCTGGCAGCTGCCGCCTCCGCTGCAGGGAACAACAGTGGTGTGGTTGTCACACGCTCCGAGGGTGGAACAGACACTCAGGGGTTTTTCTGGAACAGACACTCAGGGGTTTTTCCCCATTAGTGCCTGCTGTAAATGCTTCTGACTTGGGATTTTGGATTCTTATGCAAGTTGCCTGCTCTCTTCAAAGCTGGATGAGGTGTTTGTTTAAAAATGCAAACTAGCTCCAACAAGAACAAAAGGTCCCCACCACTACCAGCAGCACCTCTCCAAAGAGATGTTATCCTGCACACAGAGACATGCTGACAGCCTCTTTCAGTACCCAGCTAGGTACTGAAGCCATGGAGAATCCCATCTTGCCCACTCAAGGATCGGTTATTGTAAAGGTGCATTTGGGAGTTAAGCTGGGAGCTTTACATCCCGTAGAATTAATTGGATCTCTGAACAGAGAGAAGCCCCTAAGCAAACAGTATTGCCCAGTACCAGTGGCTTCCACTGAAGGGCTCAATTACACTTCTGTGGTAACTTCGCTGTGTGACAGGAACGATTTTAACCTCACTTCCATGTACAAATAGTAAACAGAAATAGAAATACATAAAGGATCCTTGTCACTCAGTTGCTAAAATGCTTGTTGTGGGTTGGAATTCAGCCCCATTAGTGGCCCATACTGTGTGCTGAGCTGTGAGTCTCCTGCGTGGGTCAGCAGTAACACACAGACCACAAACAGGCTTCTTGCACAAGAATGAATCTTATGTGAATCTTGAGTGTCTTGATCACATGCACATTCATGTCAAGATGTGAGCACAAGGTGGATCAAAGAGCAAATTCCACCTTCTCCAAAGGGAAGAGGCTGAGGCTTTTCTTGCTGGCTGCCTCTGGGACTATGCTGTAAATGCAGGGAGAATGCTGATCTTTTTCAGGAAATGAAAGGTGCCCTGTGAAGTAGCTCATAATTCTAGGAATCCAATTTGCACATCTTCAGATAACTGTGGTAGGTAGTGGTGAACTGTTGAGAAGACTTTTACTAATCACATGCCAGTGTGTGGGATTTTCCCTAAGAAAAGGGAATGTCAGCTTGTCAGCTCATCCCTTGGTATGTGGTTAAACTGGTTACATTGAATTTCTCTTATGTTTTCTCTTGAATATGGAAGACCCAGTGGAATAGAAGCTGTGAGCATACTTGCTGTTATTCCCTGCTGGTTCTGCCCCCACACCAGAAGGCCCTGTAGGACACCAGTGACCTCTGGTCTGCCCAGTGTAGGTGTTCTGCATGGTGCCTTTCTGACCTGCTGCTGTTTAACTCTTGTTGCCAAACAGTGCAGGATAAAGTAGGTCTCCACATCCAGGTACGCCTTTATTATTTTACAGCTGAATAGATATAAGGCCTCATCTTCCCAAAGTCTAAAAAACCCAATCTGTCTGTATCTCTTCCTCACCAGTGCTGCATAGACAACTATGAAGACATAGTCAAACTTCTCCTCAACCATGGAGCCAATGTCAATGCCAAGGACAATGAGCTGTGGACTCCATTGCATGCAGCAGCTACATGTGGTCATATCAACCTGGTGAAGATCCTCATCCAGCAGTAGGTGGCTTTTTGTCTCTGTCCTTTCTGTAGATCTGATTCTACCACAACTTCTTGTGGATGGAAACCGAGACTGTTCAGTACCTTGTGAGATTGCAGCAGTGCTGATTATTCCCTGCTTTCAGGCTATTCGTGGGACTCCTTCCTGCTTGGGGGAGAAGGGGGTGGAGGAGGAAGAGCAGAAAGGCTGAGGAGGCAGAATAAAACCCCAAGTGGCTTGGCTCAGTTTCATGAATTTTCTGGAGACTGGGCCAAAATTTGCTGCTTTTTGCCTGTATTTTGGTGTGTCTGCGTGTGCTTGTGAAACCATGGTCACTGGGTGGGTAGAAATAGGAGCAGCCAGCAAGGGTCCACCTCTTCAAGCCCTTAAACACCACTTCAGATCTTCCAGCCCCAGTCAAGGAGACACTGCTGTAGGAGGGCAGCAGTGTGTTTGTATAGTTCAAATACCTGGGTGAACTTTGTGACCTGTCTTACTGGGTCGTAATTAATAACCAGTTTGCTTCCTGTAGTGCATTGGTTCCCCAGTGGTGACACAGGTGCTTGCACTGGACCTTCCACTTGATTTCACCAAGGCTCTAAAGCTCAAGTGTTTGCCCTAAATCACAGGTCTTTTCTAGACTTACCAGCAAGGTGGAGGAAGCCAAGTGTGTTTTGAGTTGTGCCATTTGGTGAGCACTTGCTGTGAATCCTACCTGGAACAGATAGTTCTGGCTCTGCATAGAGCCCTCTCCTCCATTTCCCAGAGTGACAGTGCTTTGGAAGTGTTAACTTGCTGCCTTGCACGGCAGTGTCTGCTGCTTCTCTCTCAGGGAGGCAGACTTCTCCCTGTGATGCTGTCATCTGGGAGATGAGTGTTGAAAATTTGCCCCTTCTTTGGCTGTAGAGTGAAGGAGAGAAGAGGATGCAGTTGGACATCCCTTAGAGGATGGTTCCACTTGGGTTAGGAAATTTTTGGATGGGGGAATAAAAATGGAGCAGATGTGGACCAACACAGTGCATTACTGACCCATGAAGGAGGTGTAGTGTGCTGCCTTTCATTCACTTCTGGAACTAATCTTCCCCATTCATAGCTCCTTGGCTTTGCTTCAAATCTTTCTTATCTCATATGTGTCTTGGTGGCATTTGGGCAACTATTAAACCCCTGTTAGTTTTTCCTAAGCATTTATCCCAGTATTTGGCACTGCCTGCTCTAGGATGTCTGAGGTCTTTTCTCATGTAACTGGGTTTCCTCTTGCAGTGGAGCAGACTTGTTGGCAGTAAATGCAGATGGCAACATGCCGTATGACCTCTGTGAAGATGAGCCAACTTTGGATGTCATTGAGACTTGCATGGCCTATCAAGGTAAGGAGATTGAGTTCACGTAAAATACAAAACCGGGTCAATGTGGTACTAAAAATTACCTTGTTTGTCAGCCTTTCACTGGCCTCTGGAGAAAAGCAGAGAGCTGCTGCTGGCATCATTTCTTGGAACCTGACTCTTGGAACTAGACTCAGAGTCTAGTTACTCTGATTCCTAAAGATCATGAGGGTGAAAGACAGCAGACAGGTCCCCTCAGCTCCATATCCTCTGAAAAGGGTGCGAGATCATATCAACCAGGATCATAAGTCTGATTTTACTCAAGAAGTGGAGATAAAACCCTTTCCAACTCTCCTCTAACTGGAATTTTAACAGGGATTACACAGGAAAGGATCAATGAGATGCGTGCTGCTCCAGAGCAGGTCATGATCTGTGACATTCATGACATACTTGCGACTGGACAAGACCTGAACAGGACTGATGCCCAAGGTGCTACGCTGGTGAGTGAAACTGCAGCAGCTTCAGTTTTGCCTTCGTTCAGCCCAGAGGTTATGAAATCTGCCCTGGGGCAGGAGTTATACAAAATCAACATGTACAAGTCACTGAGAGGAGAAATCCCACAGTGAGGAGTTGCAGAACATAAACATCTGCTAACCTCCAGGGAACTGGGACTGAAAGACCTCCCAGTGACCTCTTGCTTCTCACTAGTCTTGTAGATTGATCAGACTCCCACAGAAGAGACGTGAGAGTCCTCTGGTTTTCATGGGAGCAGGATCTGGTGTTGGGAACTCTGGAGAGCTTCTGCCTCCTTTCTGCTTTGCATAGCATCTGGCTCACAAGGAGCCAATGGCTGCTGTGTTTGCTCAGGTAGGATGGCATCGGCCCCTGGCAGAGGAGAGGAACCAGGACAAGTGTAGAGCACAAAGCAAGCTGCCATCTGATTTGACTGGACAGGTACCAAGAAGGCTGACCAGTCCTAGTCCTGTTCCCTTCTTTTTCACCTGCAAATGTGTTTCTTAAATCATTGCTTACAGCAGTCCCAGCTTAGGGGAAATTCAGTAATGAGGTCATATGTATTGGGAGTTTCATACAACCTTGGTCATTTGATGCTTGGGTCCAGACCTAACTGATATACAGGCACTTTGTTCATTTGTTTGATGACCGTGCCGTGGCATTCAGGTTTCTTAATCTAACTGTCACCTTTAGCATATACCAGAAGCGTAAGAGGAGGGCAGGCTCCCTCCAAGATAACCTTGGATGACTGAAGCTTTTATTGCAGCTTATTTTTTCAACACCTTTTTCCCTTTAACAAGGATTATATACATAACTTTAATCAGACCTCTTGGCTTCCCCTTTTGTATCACCCCAAAGTGATTCCCTGCTAATTCATGTGACCTCTAGAAGGTATGACTAAGTGGCATAAAATTTATGTAGAAATTAATTGAGTTGCCAGAAAGCATCAGAATTTATTTCCAGATGAGGGTTTAACTTTGTGTGGTCAAATCCACATGGAATTTTTTTGAAAATAAGCTTTAATTCTCCTTTTCAGCACAGTTGAAATAGGAGGATCTTTGGGTGCAGTTAATCCCTTCAGACCAGTGCATAGGTCAGTGTTTTGGTCAGATGTGCAACAGCAGATGGCAAATATGAAAATCTTCAGAGACATTAAGTTGGGGGACTAAAGGAGACTGTTTCTGATGTCTCCGAAGTGGTGGCTGTAGTTGGAAGCCAATACCTGAAAAATCATTCCCTTAACTAAAAGTAGCAAAGTTTTAAAATGTTTTTGATTTTCAAGTGGTGAAAATAATAATAGTGTGAGTGGAAGTGCAATTGCATGGAGAGAGTCCTGACTAAAGCAGGCTGTAAATTTGATTAAAAAATCACATCCACAGCACTTCAGTGGGGAAGAGAAGACATTCTTCTGGCGTGAGAAATGCAGGGTGCACAGTGGATGATGTACTCCATTGCAGGCTTGCATTTTGATTGTGCTGTTCCCCTGCAGATTAGGAAGCACTTAAAAACCCTTGATTTAAAATGTGAAAACATTTTTTTTAACCCATATAGGTAAGTTATTTTAAGAAATATTGAGCAGTTTCCTCTCCAAACAGAATTACATGCAGGTAATACTGAGTTTTAGTAACAGGAACAACCTGCTTTTGACCTGGTAGCATCTGCTAAATGTGAAATGTGCTGCCTGTTCAGCTTTAGGCTCAAACATTATTCAAGAAAATCTGCTGAAACTTGGTCTATAGAGCCATCCATGATCCTTGCAGGTGGTTCATGTTCTGTTCCTTATCTCCTAGCTGCATATAGCTGCAGCCAATGGTTATCTGCATGCAGCTGAAGTCCTTCTGGACCAGGGGGCGAGCCTGGACGTTAAGGACTGGGACGGCTGGGAACCTCTTCACGCTGCTGCTTTCTGGGGACAGGTAATGATTTCGCTGCAAGCCTCATGTATGAGGGTGACATTTCTTTCTGCCTGGACAAATTGTGTAGTACTCTGCAAATGGAAGAAATCTGTGCTGGGGCTGGGCTCTCTGGACAGCATCAGAGGAGGTCCTTTGGGTTCCAAAAAGAACTGGTTGCTGAGAAAGTTCAGACAGAGTATGTCTGTCTGTGCAGGTGAATGGTAGGAACATTGTTTAAGATCACACACATACGAGAATAATTTGAGGCAAGTTGAGCACACATGCCATTGCTTCTGATCTTATTCCAACTTTTCAGCTTTGGGAAGGAAAGCCTAAATTGCCTAAAATAGTTCTGTCAACTTGACTTTCTCTCTTTCCATTCTTTAGATGCAGATGGCTGAGTTACTTGTGTCCCATGGGGCTAGTTTGAGTGCCAGAACATCTTTGGATGAGATGCCAATAGGTGAGTTTACTAATCTTAAAAAAAGAAATGCCTAAGAAATGGCTGGAGTCTTCACATGGTGCCTTCAGAAGCATTAACGTAATTTCTTGAGTGTCTTTAGAATCAAAGTTTCAGTTACTGTAACTGGGACTGAAGTTTTGAAGCTCCTGCTTTACTGCTTCTCAAAGTGTTTCTTCCTGCACATAAAAACAAGGAAGAAGGCATATCTCAAGCACCAAGTCTTTCTCCTGTGTGTTTCCACTAGTGTCATCCCTCTGAACCTGTGCTTGGGAGTCTCCCTGCTGAGTACAACTGTAAGACATGGGTGTCTTAAGTAGGAAGGCACAGTTAGTAACATGGTGTCAATGGTACCACATGGGAACTGTCTCATTAAGGGCTTGGTCTGTGTGTGCCATAGATCTGTGTGAAGAGGAAGAATTCAAAGTATTGCTTCTGGAGTTGAAACACAAACACGATGTGATCATGAAGTCTCAGATGAGGCATAAATCCTCCCTGAGCCGAAGGACCTCCAGCACGGGCAGCCGGGGGTGAGTTGTGCTCTTCCTGCAGGTCACCCAGTGTGCGTTGGCTTGGCCACCCAGGGGTGGTTGCAGAGCACCCTGTGGTGGGTGTGTAGGACCCCATCTGTCCTTTCTGAACAAACTCTGAGAGGCAGAAGCTGACTTTGGTTGCTCAAAGCAGAGCTCCCTTGAAATGTGGCTGTTTTACTAGAAAGAGAGGCTATTTCTTGGGGGGGAAATGGCTTTGCACTGTTGTGGTTTAATAACTGCTCCGAGCAGAGGACCAAGTGGTGAGAATTTACTCTATTAAACCACTGGGACTGGTGTTGGACAGTCAGTGCTTCAAGTGGATTAACTTGAGCTTCTCAATAATAAAATGGCATGGCCAAGATACTGTGCCCAGATGGAGTTTGCACAGGTCTTTATAAAACATCTACTAGACACCAAAGCAGTCCTGCAGACCACAAAACTCCCTAAACAACCCGTGGGCCATTCCTCTATATTTTTACTCCACTGGTTGCAGAGTAGATCAGTCATTGAGCTGTATGAGCTTTAATGCAGATCTGCAGTGCTACTTTAAAACTCCTTAAAATTCCTCCCACCTTTAATATCCTCACTAGTGCCTTTGCTTTGCATGGGTGCCAGGAAGCTAAATCCATGTTCCATTCCAGAGGGAGAGGCTGTGAAGTGTGAGGCAGAGGTGAGAAGGATTATGGAGTAAGGGGAATTGTCATGTCCTGCTCACAGCTTTGATGCCCTTTGTCCCTGTCCCACAGGAAGGTGGTGAGGAGGGCCAGTCTTTCGGACCGAACAAACCTTTACAGGAAGGAGTGTGAGAAAGAGGCCATCGTTTGGCAGCAGCTGGGGGCAGCAGAAGAAGGAAGAAACTCGGGTTTCATTGGAGAAATTGGGGAGACTCGGTCTGACCAGGAGAATACAGACCCTGTAAGGAATGTCTTCTCTGTTATGGGAGTCACTGGGGGGGGCTGGTAGTGCAGGTTCAGTAGCAGTGGGTGCCCTGGGGTTGAAGGTGGCTAAAAAATTTGTAGACCTCATCCATCAGATGTAAGCAAAAGACCTAATTCTCATTTGGCATAAACTGGGATAACCCTCTCTAGTGGAAAGACTGTTTTGGATTTACAGCTGCATAAATAGTTTTGAGATAAGGTCCTGGTGAACCAGAGATTCTGAAAAGATAGTGTGTGCATTTCTCTTTATAGCTAAAAGTGGTAATCACAAAAGAATTGTAAAGTTGCTTTGCAGTTACTTGTTTTCAATTCAGTTACTATCATATTATATTAATATGCTTATCTATTTGTTATTTCTTTTGTGAGTCCTTCTGACTTAATGTTCCATGTACCTGGTTAGGGCTCACAGCATTATAGGGTCCCGTTAGTGGGTGAATTCAGTGTTTGTGCTGCAGTACCTGTCTGGTTGAGAGGCTGAATGGGAGTAGGCTTAGGAAGTTGTCACAGGGATAAACCCTGCTATGGGGGACAGTGGAAGATGCTCTTCTTTCATGTCTTCTTCTTCCAGAACTCAGTGCTGGAGAACTCCTCCCTCCTTCCGGAGTTAGCAAACAAAAGCACCCAGTGTGACACTGAGATCCCACTCCAGAATGGACTCATGGCATCTGCCAGCCCTTACCAGTACACCTTTTCCAACGGGGACGTTTGGAGCATGCACGCTGAGCCCAGCAGTAACCCTGGCCACGTGCTGCCCTACGGCAGCCCTGGGCTCCCCGACACCCAGCAGTTCTGGGGCACCTACAAGGAGCACAACCACCAAACGCTCTCAGAACTGAAGAGGCAGCGGGCTGCAGCCAAACTCCTCCAGCACCCTTTCCTCAGCACCCACTTCAGCAGTGGCATGGCAGGAGTTGCTGAGAACGTGGGTGAGGCCAAGTCACACTTAATCGAATCCAGGACTTCTCCCTACAGCTCAAATGGGACCTCAGTGTATTACACAGTGTCCAGTGGTGATCCGCCCCTCTTGAAATTCAAAGCTCCCATGGAGGAAATGGAAGAGAAGGTGCACGGGTGCTGCAGAATTTCCTAGTCTTGTCTGTGTCTCGCCCCAGAGAAAACAAGATGTGAGTGGGCTGGTTGGATCTATCTCAGCTGCCAGGTTGTTTGCTTTCCAAAGGGAGAATTTAGTTATGGACATCCTGACTGTGGCAGCCTCGTTCATCCTGAATTGTACTTTACCCTGCCAATTACTTACATTGCAGCTGAATGAGTAATGCAGGTGGAGCAAAGCTTTTAGGAGAGGAAGGGATGCACATCAATATGATGTAAAAAGTCTCCCTCATCTTGCTCCCAGGGGGAAAAGGTATCATGCACTGCCTCCCCATCCTTCGGAAGTCATGAGATGCCTTGGAACAAAGAAAGGATCTGGATTAAAATCTTTGCATATGAGCCTCTTGCTGCAAGTCACCAAGGGGCTGGAAGGTGACAGTTCAGACCTGCATTTTCACCCTTGGGTGATGCACATACCTTGGAGGGGAGGTCAACCCCCACATGGGGTTTGCAAGAGTGGACAGAGCTGTTTTCCATTCAGCTGGATCCAGCACTTCCTGGGCCTGAGCAACAAGGAAGTGTAGATGCTGTGCTGAGGAAGTTTGCAAGGTATTATCTCCTTGCAGTGACAGCTCACCATCAAGAACTGTGCATTGGCTGGGTCCTGTTCTGCTCATATCAGCTCGTCACTGCAGGCTGCCTTCAGGTTTGAAGCAGAACTTTTCCTGGAACAGGATTCACTCATAAGGCTTTAAAACTGATGTTGCAATAAGGGGCCCTGGCAATAGAATTTTACTGCAATAAAATACTGGCAAAGGTCTATATTGGGATAAGTAATTTAAAAAAACCTTATTTGTACTATTTAGACTCTTAATTTGTTAAAACTGAAAAGACTTTTGTTGATCTCACTTTCCTATTGATTCTGTTTGTTTACTCTATATGCTCAACACAGATAATAGGGGCCGTATGCTTTGCAATCTGATTTTTTTTCTGGATTTCCAGAACCACAGGGCTCGAGAGGAGTGAGGAGGAAAGGCTTGTCAACACTAATCTAGAAATGCCATGAAAGCATTTCTAATCCCATAGGTATGATGACACTTGCATTAACCTGCAGTCTTCGGCTCATAAATAACTGTTAAACCATTGCTATGGTAGTTCAGTGTTGCAGCAGGACAGGAGATTTTTTTTTTTGGTCTGTTTTCCAGCTCCCATGCTGAAACCACTTCCACCAGCAGTGGTTAGCAGCTGTCAGCAGAAGGTTTAAATGCCTCTGTGTCTGAAGGAGTTGCCTTGCACCATGCCGTGCTTAGCAAAGCCTCTCTGCTGTGGATCCGCTGGCACACCACACTGTGTTTTGATGCACTCCATGTGAGCTCTGAGAGACCACCTGAGAAACACTAGCATGGGCTTCTCAGCAAGTTCAGGCTTTGTGTACCAGGGGGAGGTGAGAGGAGAGTGCCCCATGGGACACAGCTCCGAGGAACTGGCCACAGTTCAGTTGTATCTACAGCAGTAACTGTAAATCTTCAACCTCTTTTCTACACAGAGGGGCTGTTGCACATGTAACTCTTTGCCTGCATGAATATTTGTCTTCTTGGGCAGCTTAAATTCCAGACTCTGAAGATATAAACCTGTTTGGGTCTCTGTAGGCTGTCAGTGGATTCAATCCAGCTCGTGTACTTGTACTTCAGCCAAGCAACAGCAAATGCAGCTTCCACCCATCTTCTTTTTATTTGGCAGCTGTTAGACATCGATATTACCCTTCACATGTACATTCCCTCTGTGGGAATCCTCACAGCCTTAACTTTTTTCTAGGGTATAAAGAGTTGACTTAGGCTGCCAGTGACTGTTAAATTCTACCCTCTGCTCCCATCAAATCTAGCCCATGGCTGGGGCTGGATATATTACAATACAGGGCTCTGGGCTTCTCAAGGCAGCAGCGGTGGCTGTGCGTCACCACCACAGCCACACTGGGCAGGAGACACTTCTGGACCTGTGAGGTCATTACCAGAGTGACAGTTTACTCTTTCTTTCCTTACCAGTCTTAGGAGCAAATAAGAATATGGCAGCAGCTGACCCAACTAATTTAAAACTTCAGTTCTGTTAAAGGTAGGGTTTGAAGCATTCAGAGAAGTTGGGCTTCCTCCATTGTTGAAATACATATGCTAAATATGAGACCTAAAAATACTTCTTGTACTTGACTTTAAGGGATTTTTGAAGTCATTCTCTAGTAGAAAGAGGATGATTTGGTAACTGGAGAGACTTTACTGAATCTGTGCATGCTTAACAGTGGGTCGTCTGGTTACCCTGAGTAAATTCTTCTGTGATAACACCAAGTGTGGCCTGGCTATAATGGAACATAGGGGAGATGATCTTTCAGGTGCCTCTCTTCTCCCACAGTGGTGAGGTTTGTCTCTCCACATCCATCCTAATGAGATTTTTGAATTCTCTGTAACAGATTTTGGTGCCGCTCTCCACTGGGTTGTAAATGGTGCAAACTCTGGGCCCAGAATTGCCTTCCCTCCCAGCGAAGGAGGATTTGGGCCCTTGTCCTTCTCAGAGCAATTCTGTGCTATCAACTGTGTTGAATCCTATCTAACTCCAAGGAAATGAAAAGGTGATTATGAAATGCAATAGTATGAAGTAGTTTAAGGCTTACTTTCACTGAGAGTTGCTAAAGCATTAAAACTGTGGGAAAACAGTTAATTTTAGACTAACAGCTTTTTTGTTTCCATTGGTATTTCACTGTAGGAATAAGGCCTTTTATTGTAAAATTTAGCAATGTTACAACAACAGCGGGGGTTTGATATCTATGTGTTTTAAAGGGCAGTAACCCAAAGGTTGTAATTGTTCAGACTGTGCAAAGATATGAGAACATGAATGTATTGATGGATCTATTGCAAGCAGAACTCCACAAGAATAACCCTTTTGCTCACCACATCTTCCTGTGTGCTGAAGTCATACTATTTCTAACAAACAAACTGGTTGCTGAGAGCAGCTTTACATTCCACATTGAAAGACATTTTTTATATGGAAAAAAAGGTGTCTTTCAAAATAATGTCTCTGTCAGCCAAGAAAGTCACAGCACTGAAATATTACATAAGGGCTTAAGTTCCACTGCTGGGATCTGTTTGACATCAGACCTGGATTTGTGATGCGATTTCAGCCCACTTAGTCTCACTTCTTTGGTGCTCCTGAATCTTAAAAGCTTCCCACTTTTGGGAAGAACTGACTGTAGCTGATGTGATTCTGTGCCATCTTGCAGGTGTGGTTGAAGAACCACGTGGATGAGGAACTCCTGGTAGGGAAGGAGAAGAGCATGTCAGGGCAAAAGCGATAATGACTTGGTGCAATACTCAGTGGAGGCAATGAATTCTGGAGTTTATTGAGCAGAGTCTTATTTCGTGGGATTGAAATCACTTACAAGCTCCCAAATGCATTACAATTTCTGTATAGTGCCCTTTTGCTTCAGTCTTGGAGCTCTGATTACCCAAATCTTCTCTGCTGAAACTAGATCAGCAATTCCATAGAAAAGGGACTATCGTGTAACCAGGAAAGCAATAGCACTGATCTCCAGTGAGCCATGGATGAACTGCTGGAAGGTGTTCTCCCTACACCTGGGTATTTCTGTGCCTTATCGTGCTTGAATAGGTAACCCATCTCTGGAAGGTTTGTGGTGACTATATAGTGTTGTTCTTTAACTTTAGACTGTTTGCAAGGGGATAAAAGTTCACAGCATGCCAGATTTTGACATTATTATTTGCTCTTTCAGTTTCTCTTGTGATCACTACTTCTCTCTTCCTAAATACACTAAAGGAAATGACAGGGTCTTCATTCTATTTTAACAAGTCATGTTGACTACTTTGTATTAGTTGTCTACAGGCAGAATCCAGAACACACTTGTAGCAGCAAGGTCTCACCTCTTATTACAGAATACAGCTAATATTTACTTCTTTTGTTCTGTTTTGCCTGTGACTGTACAACAGAACATTGTCCCTGGTTGTTCTTTCCCCTTATTCTACTGTTTTCATGTTGGCCAAACTGGTAATGGACTTCTCATTTCCCTCACACAATTCAAGTACCACTGGGCTCTCCAGGCAACATCTGCCATGGCACAAGTACAACCTAGAATATTTTGCTTTATTTCAGCTGTGGAAGCTGTAGTAGAGGAGACTCTGCTCAAGATACCTGTTCCCAAAGCTACACCAATGCAATGATCTCCACCTGCAGCTGAAGGAGGGTTAGGGATTTTAAAACAGTGCAGATGCAGCCTTAGTATTGCCACTGCTATGTCTTCAGCCTTTAGATTGCAGTGTGAGAGTGGATGCAGGAATGTGGATAACCCTGGTACAGCTTGGCAGGGCTGCTGTGTGTACAGGACATTAACAGATGATGACAAGCCTTCTGCAATAACTCATAATTCCGTCGATCAGTAGTAAACGATGTACAAATAAAACTTGATGAAATGTATTTTATGTGAAAAAAAAAGTAAGAACTGTATATTGTATTAGCAGCTTTGTGTATAAAATGGCATTTTGGCAATCAGAGTCTAATATATTTAAACTTTTTTTAAAAAAGGATATTTGATATTTATGGAATTGACTTTATTGCTACTTGTAAGTATGAAGATGGTTTAACATACTGAAGCAATGCATAAAATCTTAAACTTTATGTAAAACTCATGCCAAAAGGGTATGTCTGACAGTATTAGCACCTGACTCAGTGTCTTTAATAGATTGAATTTTTTAATTTAAAAATTATATTAAATTTCTTTTAATAATACAAAAATGCCACTGAGGTCTTTTTAATCGGTTTACGTTTTGGGACTCTGCTATATGTCTTGCCTCTCTCTCAGCTGTCACTGCAGCCAGAGGATATCTTGGAAGAGTAAATCTGGGCAGTGGGTGAGTGTAGCTTTTTGTTTCAGCGAGTGCGGGTCTCAAGAAGCGTTTGGACAACGCTCTTGAGCGTTGCCACACGGTGGGATTCTTGGGGTGTCCTGTGCAGGGACAGGAACTGGACACTGCTGATGCTTGTGGGTCTCTTCCACCTCAGAATATTCTGTGAAGTAGCGGTAAATCGTGCTGGGGACAAGCGGGAGGGCCAAAGCTGTGCCTGGCTTTCCTGGACTGGGACATGCCCGAGGCATTAGGTCCAGCATTTGTTCAAGTGCATCATTAAGAGGGTCCTTCTCAGGGGGGTTGATTCACGCGAAGGCGAAGGCGCCCCGGAGGGACGGCAGGGCTGTGTCCCCAGCGGGGGAAGTCCCGCGGCTGCGCTTCCCGGCCCCGGCCCCGCTCCCGCCGCATTCCCGGCCCCGGCCCCGCTCCCGCC
>NW_020884893.1:12880554-12880713 GCF_003945725.1 Corapipo altera | reverse complement strand
GCTCCCGCCGCATTCCCAGCCGGGCGGAGGCGGTGCCGTCGCTGCCCGGAGCCAACCGCGGCGCGGGGCGGGCGGGACGCGCCAGTGGCGGCGGCGCTGTTTGGATTCAAACGCGCTATAAAGGAGCGGCGGGCGGAGCGGGGCCGCTCGGGCCATGGC
>NW_020884893.1:12723477-12880544 GCF_003945725.1 Corapipo altera | reverse complement strand
AGGGGATGGGCCAAGAGCTCCCCGTTCCCCAGGGCCGCGCGGCTGCCTGGAGCCACTTCGTCCTTCTCCCCTCCACTTGCTCTTAAATACGCTCCCGTTTTGACTTACTATGCTGTTTCCTTATTTCTTTCCCACCCTCTTTTGTATATATTCTTAAAATAGGTTCAGTATTTGCCAGCTTTTCCCCCCCCATATTGATGAAAACGTAGTCCGGGTTCTCTGGGTACTGCTAAGCTCCCTCGGGTACTTGGCACCTGTGAGCGATACATCCCGAGCGTGCCCTTTCCCAGCTCTCATAAGCAACTGTTGCTTCCTTATCCTACGATGGATCCTGGGGTTCTGCCCGTGGGGAAGAGCAGGAATGGCTCTCAAGGAATTTGAGAGAATAATCAGATCTTGACTTGAAATATCATGAGAATAATAAGTTAAAAACAAACCTCACTTTGATCTTAAATAGAGAGGTGAGATGTAAAGAGCAGTCAAATTTTTTTTTTTTTAGTGTTTCTTTTCATATTTGAAAAGTTTGAAACACTGTGGAAAACTTTAGTGTTGGAAATAGGCTCACCTTTTTCTTCTGGCAATGCTTTTGAGGAAAAGACATCTGTTCTCAGGAAAAAAAAACCCTCTTGCCTAGGAAATAGAAACCAAATTTGTCTAACACAGAACTAAGAGAACTAGACTCCTGGTTTTGCCATATCTCAGGGTGAGGAAGAATATACCATATCACAGAAGACTGTACCATGTTCCATAACCACCAGGAAAAAAATGTGTGTGGGGAAGTAGTTAATTTGAAAGTCAAATTCCTCATGTGCTGTCGTCTCCTTTGGGATGCTGTGGAAATAGCCTAATGGTTTCTTCTAAAACTTGTTGCAGATGATTGCCTTGGTTATGGATTCCTTCACAGACACTGATATCTTCAAAGACTTCATGGAAGCTTGTAGCCAGCGGCAAGTTAAAGTGTATATCCTGCTAGATCAGTCTTCGTTTTCCCACTTTCTAAAAATGTGCAAGGATCTGGGAGTTGACCTTGAACAGGAAAAGGTGAGCCTTGTCATAATTATAGGGGTAGGGAGCTGTTCCTCTTACAAGTGTAATCTGAGCTGTTGAAAGAAGAAACTATTATACCTGCTGCCACAACTTCAAATGGGGGTTATGTACCTCCACCTCACTCTTGGAAGATTTGACTATTCTTGCATAAGGCAGCAATTAATAGAAAATCTGAAACCTTTGTAAGTGGATGTTACAGCTGCTTTCTGAGCATAAATACTAGTTGAACATTCAAGGAAATGCAGGAGGAATGTCCAGTTCCTAAAGCATGACTAGAGTTGCTTGGGCTCACCGGGACTTGGAAGGCTGATGGAGAAGCAGGTTCTTGGGAGTGTGTAGAATTTGGATCCCTACAGGATTAGGTGAAAGGAGTTTTTACAGTCACATTCTGCACAGTCAGTTTGTGTGTTTGCCCTTTTTTGCCTCTTTGACTATTAAACAAGACAAAATTATCATTTGATTCCTAGAGAGTGGCTCTTGTGCCAGTGCACAGCAACCCTTGCTAGTTCAAGGGAAATCAGGGATCATTATTGGGGTGTTACTCCTTTAAACAGAACTTTGAAATCCACCTGACTCTTGCTGTATCTTTAACAGTTGATGAGAGTTAGAATTATCACTGGGAACACATACTGCACCAGGTCGGGAACCAAAATTATTGGAAAAGTCCGTGAAAAATTCATGTTAATTGATGGCATCAGAGTGACGACAGGCTCCTACAGGCAAGTGCCAGTTTCTTTCTGTTGTTTAGCATGATTTCTTTACACTGAAAGGAAAACTATCAATGCTGCAGAACTGCTTCCCTTATTGGATTTTATGTGTAACATTTATCCATAAAAGAGCCCACTGCTCATCAGCTGGATTATAAGAACAATGTAACTAATGTGATGAAAGTGAATTTTTAGTTAATACTTTGTTTACTGATTTTTTTGAGTTAACTCACAATTTTCTCATTTTTCCACTGCTAGTTTTACATGGACAGATGGCAAGCTGAACAGCAGTAACATTTTGATCCTGTCAGGCCCTGCAGTTGCACACTTTGACCTGGAATTTCGGATTCTCCATGCACGGTCAAAGCCTATCAACCTCAAAGAGTTATCCAGCTGCAAGAAGAACAAGGTGTTGGACCAGCTGGTCAGGATAACAGTGGCTTCCAGAGACATGACCAGGGAAAACTTCCTGAGAATGGATTTTTTGTATCTGAGAGCATTTGTGGGAAATCTGAAGAGGAAGCGCAGCGGGCTGCATGCCTCGAGGGAGGCAGTGTACGTGCCAAACAATGCCATGCACACCTCCCCTCCGCTGACTAAGAGGAATGGCTCTCTGCTTATGAGGCCACACTGGATCATAGAGAGATGAACTGCACATCTGTGCAGGGCGAGAAGCAGAACTTTAGGAACCACATCCAGCTGTCCCTGTCCAGCACTGTCTTACAGTGTGTTTGTGAGAGCAGCTGAGAAACAAACTTCAAAGGGAGAGAAAGTGAAACTGGAATTGTGATTTTGTTTGAAGACAGACCAGTATAAAGCCGTTATTGTCTTCTAGTATTCTGTTAGATTTTCATTTTTCATGTTTTGAGCTGATGGGTTGGCAGTGTCTTAGCTCAGTCACTCAACCCTTTTAAGGAATCTAGGTATCAAAAATCATATTGCCTAAAAGTCTTCCAAACATGAAAGCAGGATAAGTGACTCTGAAATCAGTCTAAGCTTAATCTTAGTTGCATGAGCTCTCCACCATTTCATGACCCAGAACTGGAGTAACCCTAATCTAGAAACCAGTAGGTCGGTACCACACTACTAGTTCACGTGAAGCTGTGCTGGGAGGCAGAACGAGTTAATGAGTTAATGTGTCAGGCAAACAAGGCTTTTGTAGTGACTGAATTTCAAGTGACCTTTGTATTATAATGTATTTGGATTGTTGGACATCATGCAATAAATGTGTGCAAGGGATAGTATTCCTACGGACCTACTATGTTTGTAGTAGAGACAAATGAGACCAATCCCTTAGCATTACCAGGCATACTTTTTGGGTTCTTTATGGTTGTTGCTGCTGTCTGATCTTGTGGGAAAAGCTGAGTAGATCTGAAATCTCTGAAGCTGCTGCGTCTTCTCAAAAGCTCTTCTTCCACCAGAAATGCAATGATATGAAACTCAGCAATAGAATAATTTACTTTTAAAGTTTCATGCAAGCTTGATTAGTATTATTTTTTTAAATCCATCAATTTCTGGAGGAAAAAAAAGCTCCAACAAAACCAAAACCAAAAAACCCAAACAAACAAAACCCCAACCCAAATAAAAAAAATCCAACTCAAATGAATAAACTCTCCTCCCAAGCAGCTGTACATTGAGGCACTGGAATTCCAGCAGCCTGCCAGGGCAGAAACTCATTAGTCCAATCCAACCATGGCAGCTGTGGGCAAAGCCCAAGTTTATTATTTCTCAAGTTGTTCTTGAGGCTCTTCTACTGCAAAGCACTTGTGTATATGCTTGTATGAGTGTCTTGTGGGTTCTGGGCTTCAAAGGGTAAGGTTCAAACTTAGCTGGGGAGTTTCATAAGTGTCTCTGGTAAAGAGCAGTAGGATAACATTAAATTGGACATGGAGAGGTTACAAAAATGGTCTTTATAGACAATGCAATAATGTGTTGCTTGGATACAACTAATCTGGGCCCTTTTTCTTCTGCACTTACAATCATGGAAATGGAATAATTCTGACTCTCCTAATCTGTAAATATTCAATAGTTTATAGTTTCGTAGTCTTAACTTTCATGCAGATATAAAGAAATTTGAAATATGTATTTTTATTTTAAACTATATATTCCATAGACTCAAAACCCACAGAGTGTTGTACTCTATGCAAAATATTGTTTATACAATCATATTTTCACAATAATTATCTGTATATATTTTCTCAAATATAACTTTTTTCCCTTTGTTAATTATCTCATTACTTTAATGAGCATCTCTTTCAATGTGCTATTAGTAGGAGATTTTCTCAACAGTTGCTAATATATTGGTGATACAAAATACTGTGGTAAAAGTTGTGTTCGTTTTTAATAGAGTGGGCTTAATCTAAAACCTACATTGAAATGTATAGCTAAAATTTTAAGAACATCTTTAATTAGAACTGAATAACCTCTCTTACAAGGGGTTACCTACAGACTTAGCATAATAAGGGACCATGGAGGTACAGCATTGTGAAGTGCAGTCTGTGTTACTCACCATAACTGCACTGTTAGCATGACAAGTTATTAATGAAGAGAATTATTAATAAGAATATGAAATGTGATTAGATTTTTTTCCATAAGTGTAAATTTTTAGCAGCATTACTAAACTTATTAGAACCTGTTTATTTGGGCTCCTTTTTTTATAATTCCACAAACTCTAAGTCTACATCAAATTTGATTCAATAATAACTTTCATGACTGTATTTTGGTTAAACAGTCTGCAAGGAGCCTGTGGTAGGGCATAGCTGGATCTTTTAGCTATTACTGTGATTTTTTTCCTTTCTAGTCCTTCAGCTGCCTGGTGTAAAGTGAAACAGTTGTGGTGCAAGTAGTGCAGGGACATCTGTCATTGGAGAAGGGAAGTGATCACCTTTACTTAATTAATGAGCAAGAACTTTTGGGAAGTGATCTTCCAATCCTGTTAAATCCTATGTGCTCCCCCACATAAGGGGAGAATGTTACAGAATGACAGAATGGTTTGCATTGGAAGGGACATTAAAGCTCATCTCATTCCATCCCCTGCCATGGGCAGGGACACCTTCCACTATCCCAGGTTGCTCCAAGCCCCGTCCAACCTGGCCTTGGACACTTGCGGGGATGGGGCAGCCACAGCTTCTCTGGGCAACCTGTGCCAGGGCCTCCCCACCCTCCCAGGGAAGAATTTCTTCCTAATTTCTAGTCTAACCCTCCTCTCTTTCAATTTGAAGCCATTCCCCCTTGTCCTGTCACTCCAGGCTCTTGCAAATAGCCTCTCTCAGTTTTTCATGTAGAAAAAGAAGGCCACTGGAAGGCCACAGTTAGGTAACCCCAGAGCCTTCTCTTCTTCAGGCTAAACAAACTTATACACTTTGTTCTAATAAGAGGACCAGTACCTGAAAGGCTTGGCTTATCCTGGGCCTTTGTTCTCTGTATTTTGCTCTTCCCTTCTTTTTAAAATTTATTTATTTTTTGATGGAACTCATTTTGTACCGTGAAAAGTGTGGCCAAAAACATAAGGAAGACTTAAATACTGGAAGCGCTTGGGTGTTCTTATATCTCACCTGCAGATTACTTCCTTGGCTTCCAGAGTACTCTGTTCAGCAGGGAGATGGACGTGCAAGACCCAGGCTAAGAGTATTACTTGGAGTTTTATAAACCTGATCCAAATTTACACACTATTGCCCCACATAAAGGGAGATTAGACATCGGAATGGGCCATCCAGAGAGGTGGTGGACTCACTGTCCCTGGAGGTATTTAAGAGAAGATTGTACGTGGCAAGTGTCTGGTTGACATGGTGGTGATCACAGGTTGGGCTCGTTGATGTCAGAGGTCTTTTCCGACCTAACTGATTTTGTGATTCTTCATTCCTGTTTATAGTTAACTGTTACTCAACCAACCATTGGGCAATGCCAACACACCCACCCACATCTCAGTTTACTGGACATTAGATGTTATTAGGTGCTAATAACAACTCGGCTGCCTCTCGAATGCAAAGATTTGGCCATAAAGCCCAGCCTTATGAAGAAAGAAAGGAAAATCTGCTATTTATCTTGTGAGGTGGGAGGGGCCTCGGAAGGGACCGGGGGGGGGGGTGTCGCCATGGCAACTGGGAGCGTCACGTGGGCCCCGAGCGCCGCTTCCGGCCGCCCTCTCACCCCAAGATGGCGGCGCCCGTGGGCCCGGTGAAGTTTTGGAAGCCGGGTGAGGGGTGTGGGGGACAGAGTCCTGGGCCGGGCCGGCCGTGGTGTGAGGGGTGCGGGGGACAGAGCCCCGGGCCGGGCTGGCCGTGGTGTGAGGGGTGCGGGGACAGCCCCGTTCCGCCGGCCCGCCGCGAAAGCAGGCGGCGTAGCCCCTCTCGGCTCTTTGGGGTTGCTGGAGCGTGTCCAGCGAAGGGCATCAAGACTTGTGAAAGGACTAGAGAATGTGTCTTATGAGGAGCGGCTGAAGGAGTTGGGTTTGTTTAGTCTCGAGAAAAGGAGGTTCAAGGGCACCTCATCGCTCTCTACAACTACCTGAAAGAAAGTTGTAGAGGGGTGGGGGCCAATCTCGTCTGTCGTGCCTGCGGTAAGAGGACAAGGGGAAATGGCCTTAAGCTGAGACAGGAGAGACTCAGATTAGGTGATCATTCCCCTCAGCGTCGGGAAGGCCATTACAAGGAATGGTAGGTGGGCTCGGGAGGACATGGACTCGCAGAAGGAGAGCCAAAAAGTGAAAGGCCTTGAAGATAGTTGAGAGAATGGAGTGTGCAGCGTGCAATGGGAGACTGAGGGAGCTGGGACTGCACAGCTTGGAGAAGAGTAGTCTCAGGAGGATCTTTTTAGTGTATATAAATACCTGATAGGGGGTGTAAAGAAGGTGGAGCCAGACTGTTCTTGGTAGTGCTTAAGCTGAAATAGGGGAAAGTCAGCTTAAACAGGAGAAAAACCTCTTGTGTGGCCAGGTTCTGGAACAAGCAGTGAGGCAGGTTGGGAGGTCTCCAACCCCACTGAAGGAGGACCTGAGCACTCCGTGTAAGTGACCCTGTGGTAAGCAAGGTCAAGACCCAAGTCCAGAAGGTCTCCAGAGGTCCCTGCCAGCCTCTGCTGGGCCGTGACTCAGTGATCATTCCCTCAGGATTTGGGCAGCTCTATGCATTCCCCTTATCCCACAGGGGAGCTTAATGGGTCTGAGTCTGGTAACTTTTTTAAATTGGTCACCTCAAAGCTTTTCTGGAGGCAAGATTAGTTTAGCAAACACCTTCTTAATTATTTAAACATTATGATAATATATGTATATATACTATATATACATATATATATAGTAATATGCTGACAGTGATGTATTAAAAAAAACACAGAAAAGGCTGTGAAAGAAAACCAGTGGGTGATGAGAAGCAATATCTGTTAACTTAATTGATTTGTCAAGATCCAGATATTCAAGTCCTTGGCTCTTAACTTCCCCATCTGTCCTGGGGAGTGAACAGTAGTTGGAATAATTGCTAATCACTCTTAAAATTGGATCAGTTTGCTATAAAACTGCTTGGCAGCTCTGAATAGCGACTAACTGTTTTTAAACAGTTGGAGAAGCCCAAGTAAGCAAATCCTGCAAAACTGGGGAATCTTTCTCTTTGCTCTCAGGCTTTCCCAGTTGAATCTGCAGTTGGAGATGACACATTCTGTTATTGAGATGAGTTTTTGTTTCTAGTTCACTTTCATGATTCAGCATTTTCAGCTGTCAATAGTTTTAAGATAACCTGCAGCAGGAATAAATCAGGTTTCAGTGCCTGAGGTAAATTCAGAGCTGAAGTGAGGGACTTATCCCAAAAGTGGGCAAGGCTGAATGTTTATGCAGTTGATGTTAGTCAAGGGAAGTTCTGTTACATGTCTGACTGGCTTAAAATCAGTGGACATGCTTCTGAGAAGGATATTGAAGGTATATCTGAACTGGTGCACAGAAAAAGAAGAAAGTTCCGAAGATCTTGCTCTATATTTTACTTATGTGCTTTTTTCCCTCCTGTTTCTTTTAGATAGAAAGATTGGGGTTTTTTTGTGCTGCCACCTATGATTCCTCCTTGTAAGAAACATGTTTATTTTGGCTGTATTGTGATGCAGTAAACAGAAGTGTTTTCTTCCAGTTAAAATTTACTTCTGCCATGTAGGCACGGAAGGCCCTGGTGTCGGTGTGTCAGAGGAGAGACAGAGCCCTGCTGAGAGCAGTGCCGTGACCGTCATCTATAATCCTTATGCATCCCTTTCTATTGAACAGCAAAGACAAAAGCTGCCTGTTTTTAAGGTACAGGAGTTCTTTTTGTTTTATTGAATCTGTTGTATGATGTCTGGCTCTTACATCTTTATTTTGAAAGAGCAGTATAGAATCACTTTGCAACATAAAATAATAATTTTATGACCATAATTTTATGCTCTCTAGTGGAATTGATCGTTCTGTTTGACAACTGTAACTGACAGTTTTAAGGACTTTGTTGATGTATATTATTTACTAAATATTCTACATGCCATTTATAGATTTTAAAGGACTGTTTAGCTTTTGGCAGTGAGCTCCATGTAACAGGAAGTTACTGTGTCTGTTAGATATATAAATATTGTAATTTTAATAATTTTCTTATTTTTATACTGTTTTTTATGTTGAAACGTCATCTTCTCTTTCAGCTAAGAAATCATATACTTTACCTAGTGGAGAACTATCAGACTCTGGTGCTTATTGGGGAAACAGGTTGTGGGAAATCAACACAGATTCCACAGGTAAGTGTCTGTTTAGCTTGGTAAAATCAGGTATTCTCCCAGGGGATTTTACATGAAATAATAAACAGGACCAGGAAGAAGCACATATTGTGAAGAACTAACACCTCATTGTATCCACACCATGAGCAGTGCCTTTCTTACCCCCACTGTTTGTTGCAGTACCTGGCAGAAGCTGGCTGGACAGCTGAAGGAAGAATTGTTGGAGTGACACAACCTCGTCGGGTTGCTGCTGTTTCAGTGAGTGTCCAGATTTTCCCACTGTGTTGTTCATTGTAACCTCCAGTTTATTTGGTTTTGCTGAATAACAGGAATCACAACTGCATGAGGTCCTGAATGAATAGACTATTCTGCTTATCTTCCTCACAGAGTTGCTGGTGTTATACTCTAAATGCAACCTGATTAGTGGGTCTTGCCAAACATTCCAAGTCCAAAATTGCAGATGTAGAAGCTTTGAAGTAAAATTGAGTGATGTCAGCAGAACTGTGTATGGAAATTAGGGCTGCACAGGGCTGAGCTGTTATTGATTTGGGACTAGAACTGTGCTTGTGTGACCCTTATCTTCTTTTGCAAGGTGAAGCAGTGGTGTAAAGCTGTGTGAAGTAATGGGTTGTGTACCTAGCAAATCATAGTTTTTTGAATCTTTGTTCTGTGTTTTTTGTTGGTTTTGTGGGGTGTGGATTTTTCTCTTTCCCCTTGTAAAAGTGTTGGGCAAAAAAAAAACAGTTTTATTGTGAGAAATCTTTGCATATACATGGTATGTCTTGGAGAGCATAATGTCAGCTGGATGTGCTTGGAGAAGGAGGAGATGCTGAGGGCAGTGACTTGTGCTCTCTGCTAATAGTCTGCATCCAGTGCTCCTTGTCTTCATAACTGCTGCCAGACACTGACTTCATGGGTGAAGTTTCTGCTGCAGTGTTCTTTTTGTACACAGAACTGAGGTACCATCCTGTAACTCTCATTTTGCCTGTTCTTTAGAATATAATAAAGTGTATCTGCAAAAAATCAGCTTCTACCTCTGGTAAAAATGTAGTAGATTGAGCAGCTGTACAATTTGCCATTTTAAATCATCCTGTATTTTTTGACCAGATCCAACATGGTTAAAGGAACACTCTCTAGGAGTGCTCTGCATCTTGTGCTTTCAGTCTGCCTGCAGTGTCCTCCCTTTTCTCCTTCATAGGACATCCAGCTGACAGAGCACAGTTCTACAGGAGATGTTGTGTGTGCTGCAATGAGTTCTCACAGCAAACTCAACTCTCTTTTCCCTTTCATATCTTACACATTATTTTTAAGCCTGAAATAAAAAGATTATTCAATTCAGTAGGATTATTCTTTAAGAATGTTGTTGCAAACAGCCTGGACTCTGGCTGTTGCAGGGAGATGAGAAATATAGTTGATGATTTATTGCTTCATCTTGAATTGAAGGTGATCTTTTGTCTTCATAGGTGACTTATCTGCTCTCCCTTGGGGGTTGTCAGAAACAAAGATAGGTCATTGCAAAGGTATAAAGGATAGTTTAGAAATTCCTGAACTTTTGCTTGTGTTACCCAGGCTGACAATTATCCTGAATTCTTGGGCTGAAAGTGATGGAGTGATAAGATTCCAAGTGAAGTAATGAATTCACTCCCTGTTCATATGGCTTAGAGTGTCACTCAACTGAAAGTAGCTTGTTCTTGGAATTCTGCTGGGATTAATGTATGTATTGTAAAGTTTTATTTTGTATTTAGATGTCTTTGTAGCTTGTAATGATACAAGGATGAAGTGTGCTCTGAGCTGTTTGTTTCTTGTTTATGATAACCTCTTCTCTCAGGTTGCAGGCCGAGTTGCTGATGAAAGAGGTGCAGTGCTGGGACATGAAGTTGGATATTGCATTCGGTTTGATGACTGCACAGATCCAAAGGCTACAAGAATTAAGGTGAAACATGAACAGTGTGTGGTTGCTCTGAGAGGTTTGGCTGAAACTCTTCAAGTACTTTTGCAAAATTAATGAGAACTTTGTGATGCCCAGTCAAGAGAATAGATAGCATTTCAGCTTTCCAGCTGGGTACCCTAAAAGTGTGCTTGAAATGACTGTGGCTGTCCAAACCTTAATATGTTCTATTCTGATAGTCTGACAAGCACCATCTAAAAGGCATTTTCAAGGTATGGCCAGCTGTTGGTTCTGTGCTGGTGTGACCTGCACATCACTCAAGGGGATAGTGAAAGGCTGCAATGAATCACAGATAAAAAGTATCCTCCCCACCCTAAAAATAGATTTGGATTAAAAGCACAGATAAAACCCAAGATGAGTAGGCTAACTGAGATAATTTGGTGTTGATTGAATACAGCTTTGCAGCTGTTCTTCAGTGCTGTGAGCAATGTTAATGCTGCTTGTGTTGGTACAGAAGAGGGTTTGTGTTTTAGTTGTGCTGGAACAGCAGTGGTGATGAATGAGAAAATTTGCTTTTTGATTTTTTTTTTTCTGAGGCTGGTATCCCTTTTACAGTGAAAGAAATTGAGATACTTGTTCACAAATTGCAGCTTTTTTTTTTTTTGGCGTGTGATGATTATTCATTTAGATTTTGAAATTTGGAGCGTTTTACCACCAGTTCTTGCCTAGTTCAAGGCCACAGTTGGAGTCACAGTTCAAACTACCTTTTGGTGGCTGTATAAGGCTGGTTTGTTTCCACCGTCCAGTAGCAATAAAGTATTGAAATGTTGCCTTTTGTTGAAATGTTAAGGTTTGTGTTCTGGTCTGGAGTGTGTGGCAGACATTAAGGAGGCAGCTTTGAGAGGGTCCAGACTGGGTTGGCACACAGGATGTTACTGATGGAGCAGGTTTAGCCAGGTACAAACAAGAGTGAAGAAACTTCTATTACCATCCCGTGCTGTCAATCTGATTTATTTTTAAGAACAAAAATAACTAACTTTAGAAATTCCATACTGATTAAAAAGCAGTCACTCTGCTTGTCTCTGTGTTAGCACTCAGAAATACGTATTTGGCTTCCATAGCTGAAAACGAATCAATTTAATAGAACATGAGAAAATTAAAGGCAAGGAAAAATTTAGGCAAAACCCAAGAAAATCATCTTTAAAACTTACATGGCTGATCAAGGCTACCGAAGAGGGATTTTTTTTTTACATTTTTCTTTGTATTCACTTTCAGTTTCTAACTGATGGTATGCTGGTGAGGGAGATGATGGCTGATCCTTTATTAACGAGATACAGGTAAGGAAACATGGAATGAATGCTTGCTGAAGTGTAATTTGGTAAACAACTGCATTCTTTTAGCTCTTATTATAGTGGTTATTATAGACTATTAGTGGCTATTAAATACCTCAAAATGTGAAAATTATTGTAGATGTTTGACTTTTTATGTTGTAAAGACTGTTCGAAAATCAGTTGATCATTGTAGCACCAAACCCAGTAGGATCTTATGCTGTGGTTTTGGAACAACAGCTAAATGGGCCTCATGGAGCCTGAATTGCTTAATTTGATAGTTCTAAATTCACTTTTTCTTTCCGATGCTAACAAATTTTTAAAAATCAACAAAAAACTCAGACTTTTCTAGTATCCAGAAAACCGATGCAGTACAGTAAACACAGACCTTTTTTCTTCTACCTTTTTCCAAAAACTAAAGAGCAGTGTGTATGTACCATGTGGTGTTATCTACATTTTTCTCCCTGTTTCATTGCTGCAAGTCTTTTTAACTTCCAGCTTTTTAAGTGGATTTGAACAGTAGTAGTCCGCCAGCAGATTTCAAATAATGGTATTTCTAGAAGACAGGAAGACACTGATTCTAGTGTCAATCAAATAATTTCCAAAATCTTATCTTTCTGCTTTATTCACAGTGTCCTCATGCTGGATGAAGCTCATGAAAGGACTCTTTATACAGATATTGCCATTGGCTTACTAAAAAAGGTTATTCTCTTTTAATTCACAGTTCTCTGTAATTTTTATTCTTTAATTTTAATACAGTTCTCTGTAACTGTTTTAATTTTCATACTTTTCGTGAAACTTCTGGTCCTGATGGCTAATAAGTGAATCCATTCGAGGGAGGGTGATTGCTACTTCCTCACTTATCCTGCAGCTTATTGTACATTTCAATCATCTGACACTCAGGATCCTCGGTGTCCTCCCCCTGATGCTGAAATCTCTCCTTAGATGATGACATCAGAAAGACAGTGTTCATTCTGCTGCTGCTGATCATGTGAAGTGATCTGATAGGGGGTTGTTGCCAACTTTCAATCTACTAAAGATCTGACTCCCACCAGAATTTAAGAGTAAATTATAATGATAACAGACTGAATTCCTTTAAAATGAAAATATAAAACTCCAAACAGTCATCAGGTTTTTAGGTCTATGGGGTGATATGGGTGCTTCATTCATCAGCTGTCTTGTAGTTTCCAAGTATTTTTACAGAGAAGTTTCTGGTAATCTGGATGCTCTAAAACTTGGTTCTAACCTTGTGTCTTAGAAAATAGTTTTGACTCTGGTTGTTGTTGGTCTCTGTCCCAGGTTCAGAAGAAGCGTGGTGATCTTCGACTCATTGTGGCTTCAGCCACCTTGGATGCAGAGGTACAGCTTATGGATTTGGTGTGAAATGAAGTGACCTTAAATGGCATCTCCACTGCTTTTTGTTCTCTGTGCTGCTTGTGAAGCATCACTGTGAATTGGAGAGGAAGGAGTGCAGGAAAAAACCCTGCTGTGGTTAAATTGCTATGTTTGACTTTCATTTATTAGCAAACCTGGAATTGAGTTTGAATTTGAATCTGCTTTTCATATGTTGATACCTCCTTTCTTCTTGGTGGTGGTGGTGTATAAAAAGATGTTCTCTTGGCTTGATCTTGACATCAGTTTAGTTCTGATTCGAGTGACCACAGACCAGTAAAAATAAGTGATAAACGAGTAGATTTAATTTCACTGAGATCTTACTAGTTCCCTGATTGGCTTGTAGCCTGTAGAAACTTAAATAATGTACTAAAAAGATCGTTAATTTAATTTTGAGTGTGAACAGAAGAAGAATTCTCTTAGATCTGAGCAGTGTTTCATCCAGCCCTGTGTTCTGTCTGTCGCGGCAGCAACAACAGGAGCTGCTGTTTAGGGAGAGCACATGAGCCTGTGCACCTGCTGTGGGTCTGTTCTCTCTGAGCTGCCTCAGCATCTGCAGTGGTTGTAATAGTGGTATTAGGCAGCACATTCCTGCTGTTTCCTTCTAGTATGTGTTTATGGACCTGCTGTTTGCTAATTTGTCTTTGCTTCTGCTCCATGGAGCTCTAAGTCTCCAGGACACCATGTGAGAGCAGTTTTCAGAAGTTTGCCACCTGCTGTCTAATGAAGTACTTTATTTAATTTCTTTCAAACCTGCTAGTATCATCAAGGATCTCCTAGTTCTAGTAGTGTGGGATTTGTGTTTTAAAAAAAACCCACCCCAAACCCCAGTTTTACATTTAGTTTGTCACCTTTGATTCTGTAAACCTCTGCTGTGTCTTCTCAACCTTCTGATCCCCAAGCACAGCCCCAGCCTTTTCAGTCTCTCCTCATAAGGCAGCTACTCCATCTCCTCTATCACATCCGTTCCTTTTTTTCCATACTTCTCCTAACTCTGCTGTCCTTAATGAGATGTGGTGGTCAGAGTGCATATAGCACTGAAGATGTAGGTACCCTGAGATTTCCTTAAGTGGGAAGTACCACATGCCATAAATGTTGATAATATGTTGTGCTTTGGTAGTGCTTTGCATTATAATGCAAAATTTTAACTGCCAGAAATCACCTTTCAAATAACTTACAGTTAATATGAAAGTAAGTTAAAAGGAACAAAATGATTGGTGCGACCATATAAACATTTGTTTAATACAGAAAGTTTATGGTTATCTTTATAGTGGTTGTAAAAGTTGAGATGAATTATTTGTGTACTTAAGTTCATTCTTTTGCTGTTATTTATTGAAAATACTTCATGGCAATAAATCTAAATTTGTGAAGGTGTCTCACAAAATAAATAGAAAAATCAAAAACTTACGTAAATCTGCCTAACTCTGCTTTTACTAAGGGACATCTTGGTGTTCAGTAAGAGCTGGAAAATCATTCAGCCAAAAATGGGTGAGACTATACAAGCTCTACCCAAAACTTTTCTCACCAATCATTTAAGTTCTTCTTAGCTTTGACTTCGTTAATGTGATAGATCCAACAAGATTTAAGTATCTGCTTTTTCCAACTGTATCAGCTGATACAATTAATTTTATTATCTCTTTTGGATTTTTGCTTCTCAAAGTAATAAACATGCAAGACTGTATTTGTTCTATACACCTGAACCCCAGGGAGAATAGAAGGCAAAAAAATCAATGTTTCACATTTTTTAGTTAGTACTGTCAAATTTATGAAGTAAACATCCAAGTAGTAATTTAACTGCTTCATGGCTTTAGGTTTCTCCCTCAATTCCTCGAATTCTCAAACTGGAAGTGGTTTTGTTTTTATTTTAACACAGAAATTCAGGGATTTCTTTAATCAAAATGATACCAGTGACCCAAGCAAAGATACCAGTGTGATCCTTACTGTGGAGGGGAGGACATTTCCAGTGGACATCTTTTACCTACAGAGGTGTGTTCCTGTCTGATCTTGTCAGTGGGGAGACTGCAACTGTGGTATCGTTTTGTCTGGGTTAGAGCTCAGAAATTCCCAGACCAATCGTAAAGAAGGCATACAATTCAATTTGGGAAACATTGAATATTGCTCATACCAGGAGACACCTTTTAAAGCTTGCTGTGGTATAAAAGAAATAAATCAGTTGCTGAAGGCTGGTTGCCAAGGATGCACCATGAGCTAAATGTGATGTGGGGGATGTCTGGTGTTCAAAGCTGCTCTGTTCTTTTTGGAGGGAAGAAGTATGTACCCACTTTTCTGCTCATGTCTCTGCTGTTTTCTCTCCCTGTAGCCCTGTTCCAGACTATATAAAATCAACTGTGGAAACTACAATGAAAATTCACCAGATGGAGAATGATGGTGATATACTGGCATTTTTAACTGGCCAGGTATAGACATCATCAATTCTTTCTTGTTTTACTGTGCTGAATTGTGGGCTTTGTGAAGCCTCCTCAGTCTCCTGCTTTCCTTAGTTGTGCTTACTTTAATCTTGTTAAAGATGACAAACATTTCTGCATTGATGGGGGCAAAATTAGATGAGTCCCAAAGACTTACAGAAAAAGTATGGCCTAAATTTATCAAAGCTAGTGATGGATGATAGTTTTTCTCATTTAATGCTGTATTTTTTCAGCCTTGTTACTGAGTGGAGCAGTGTATGGTTTGTTGGTGCCAGTCACACATACACAGCTGTTAAATTGACAGTGAGTTATCATTAATAGTTAAAGTGAATGGAATTTACATTTGTTAGGCTTAGCATCTGAAATGTTAGACAGGAAAACAAATTGCTATGAGATAAAAATTTACTGGTTTCTTCTGTTCTATTTATGCTTGTCAGCTCACTTTGCAGCTGAAAAGAGCAAATGGGAAGTAACTTATCATTTTTCCAGTGAGGAACCACCTTGAAGAGCTTCAAAACCATCTTGCACATTTTCAAAAGAAAGTCCTTATTGCCATTATTGATTTAACTTTGGAAGAATGAATTTGATACCTCATGAGGCAACATTTGAACATTTTGTTGTATGTGTTAAAGAGTGAGATGCCACAGTTCAGATTAAATGTGAAGTTGAGCAATAGGTGTCAGTGCTGTTCCTGTGTCATTCCTGATCCAGTCCCACAGCATTCTGCACTGTGAGATAGACAGGAAAATATACCTGCTTTCTCCTGAATTTTGTTCAATCCTCCCCTTGTGATTTTGCTCATGTATTTGTGGTGTGACATTGTCTCAAATAACAAAAAACATAAGTATTTATATATAGGTATATTTAATATGAATAGCAATTTATGTAAGAACATTTAAACATAGAAGGAGCTAGTCAAATCCTGGAGTTTGGGCAAATAAAATAATAGTATTTTCGTGTATTTAGGTGATAGCTATGTGATATTAAAGTGAAACCTCTCTCTTTCTGTGCCCCGTGCTGCTCTGGCTCTAGGAGGAAGTGGAGACTGTTGTTTCCATGCTCATAGAACAGGCTCGGGCCCTTGCTCGCACTGGAATGAAAAAACACCTCCGTGTTCTCCCCATGTACGCTGGGCTGCCTTCTCCTGAGCAAATGAAAGTGTTTGAGAGAGTCCCTCACACTGTCAGGAAGGTGAGGCTATTGTTGTGTCTCAGTTTCTACCACCCAGAAGGGTATCTGCGTCACACAGATTGGATTTATCAGGTTCACATCATGGGACTATTGCAAATGCTTACTGAGGGAGACTTTCTGCATCTCCCAACACTGCCTGTCAGTTTTCAAGCTGGTGAACCAAGAACACGTTCTCTGGTTTCCCTTTTCACATGTCAGCTCTAAGTCTCCCATCTACCTCATCAACTTTGCAATTTTTAAGTGTCTTCATACAGCTTTGTAGTTGTCTTCATCCAGTTGCATCTTCTTACACTCTGAACTCCTCTGCTTTTACCTTTTTTTGTTTGTTTGTTTGTTTGTTTGGTTTTTTGTGTTGTTTTTTTTGTTTGTTTGTGGTTTTTTTTGTTTTTTTTTTTGTGGTCTAAAAGCCTGGGGCTGTTTTCCACCAGTAATGGAAGATTTAGTGCCAGAGCGGGTAAGTACCGTAGTTTCACCTAAGAAACAAGATAAAACTTGATTTTAGTAGAAAAAAAGCTTTGTTTTGACTTCTGCAAGTCTTGTTTGGACATTTAATGTCACAGGAGTGTATAATTGGGTATGATTAGTGCTTTCTGCTTAGGCAGGGCCTGTGTTGGGGCTGAAATAAGCTGACAAAACTACACTGGGGTGACTTGATAAAATTCTTATACCTGCTGGAGGCTGACAAGTGAAATTGTTCATTTGGCATGGGAGAATACTGAGTATAAATACTTCTTTTCTCTGCAGGATATGACATTAGTCAATTAACTTTCAAGACCTACTTCTTAAGTTCAGGTGAAATAAGGATTAAATTTCACACTGTCTGGGAACAATTATTTTTAATATTTTAAGATATAACTATAAGTGAATGTCTGCAGGAATGCTGAACAAGGAATGCTTGATCAACTTTGTCCCCTTTCTATCCCCCACCTCACTCCAGTGTACAAGGAACAGTTCAGTATAACTGAGAAGCAGAAAGAAAATATTTTTAGTTTGCTACATAAGAACACTTGATTTACAGTCAATCTTTTTCTCTGCAAACACTGCCAATGATTTTCTCTACAAACTCTGCCAAGTTCTTTTTATGAAGAGAGAAAAAAT
Source organism: Corapipo altera (assembly GCF_003945725.1). Classification (NCBI taxonomy): domain Eukaryota; kingdom Metazoa; phylum Chordata; class Aves; order Passeriformes; family Pipridae; genus Corapipo; species Corapipo altera. Next base: position 12,862,756 of record NW_020884893.1, on the reverse strand, counting down.
TTGAATAAGAAACTGATTGTGAAGCTGTGAAAACTGGGCTTATTTCAAGCCGACAGCTCCTTCTGCTTCTTGTGCTATATCCTTTTGTACTCTGGAGTGCTTAGTGGAACTGTCATGTGTGAGGCCTTTCACTTGGCTTGTATTTGAGCCCTGGTGCACTGGTGCAAAGGCCTGCTGCTGTAATGGAGGTTGGGGAGTTCACAGTGTCCTCGCTGTGTTTGCAGGTGATCGTCGCCACCAACATCGCTGAGACCTCCATCACAGTTCACGGCATTGCATTTGTGATTGACTGTGGCTTTGTGAAGCTCCGGGCCTACAACCCCAAAACAGCCATCGAGTGCCTGGTGGTGGTGCCCGTGTCCAAAGCCTCTGCCAACCAGCGGGCAGGACGTGCGGGGCGCAACCGCTCCGGGAAGTGCTACCGCCTGTACACAGGTCAGGGCCGGCAGGGGGAGGGAAGCTGAACTTGCTGCTCTGACTGCCATTTTTAGTCACAATGGTTTTAATTTTAGGGTTAGATTAAGGAGAACTAAACTGTGTTTGTTCTTTCATCAAGAGAAATAAATTTCCCTTTGTTATTCCTCTGGCTTATTTAGAAACACACTGTTCATATGTGCTAAGCATTGGAAACTGAATCCTTTTATGAATCAGAAGCACAAATTGAGCAGGGTCAGCAATTAGCAACCTGTTATGTTAATGCAACTCTTAAAGTGGCAAGTCTGCTAAGAAGTTTGTCCTTTAATGATTTTTGGTTTCTGAGCGGTGGCTTCAATTTATAATATTCACCAGGGATGCTTTCTTTACTAAAGTCTGCATTAGACTGTGCATATAACGAAAAGGCTCTGGAAATACTTTAGATAACTGAGGGAAAACTTCTTTGTGTCCCTTTTTTTTCCTAGGAATAGCAGCCAACCCCAAATTCTTCCCTTAAATCAATGACCCTGGTACTGTACAAAAATTACTGTTACAAATAAATCTCTTGGCCCCTTGCAGTGTCCAGAAAGCTGCAGTCCAAGTGTCTGTTCTCAGCTGTTTGATGAGAAAAGGCTTTGCAGCTGAGCACTGCCATTGCTGATGTGCCTCAGGTCCCCTTTAGTTCTACTGGAGCTTTGAGACTGAGAGAGATCAAGCATTTTCCTTTAAAATGTGTATGTGCTTGCCAGCAGTTGCCACATTAAACCAAGACGTGACTTATAGTCTTAATTTATGTGTCAAGTAAGAATCAGGAGACAATGTGTGCTGAATAACATCCCAAGCTTACATAGCTTTGTAAGTGTTTTACTGGAGAAACCATGACTACACTGAAGATATTTTTGTGTGCTCAAGAACTGGTCTAGTGAGTGTTTTAAGGAGCAATTTAAAGGAGGAAAAATAGAAAAGAGAAGAAAGTGCACTGAATGGAAAACAGCAGAGAAACGTACACTGTCTTTATCTCAGGGAAGGTTTGAGATAGACCAGAGACAGAAAAGAGTTCTGTAGAAATGAAAATAATGTAGCATGTGCCTTTTTCTTCACTGCAGAAGAGTCAATGGAAGGTAAAAGGCTTTTGACCTTATATGAACTATTTTTCCAGACTTAGGCTTTATAGTGAATGTGCTTTTAAAAAGGCATTCTTAAATAAAATGTTTTTTTAATCCTTAATCTCGATTTTAAATATGTATTCTAAACCTCCTTTTGTTTGAGTAGTTACTAAAAATAGTGTCCTTATACTGAAAACATGCTGGTTTTGAACTTGTCCGTGTCCCTTCTTTAAAAATACCTTTTTTGTAGCATTTTGCACTCCGCCTTTTATTTTCTGACAAAAACATTACACAGAAGAGAAATAAAGCATTTCCAGATTTCTGCAAAGAATTTATAGCATTTTAAATTGAGATAGGGGTGGGTCAGCTACAAAAAGAGCAATGTAGCCAAACCTATTGAATTTCTTTTTAAATTAAAGTATCATAAAATAAAATTGGAGAAAGATCATCTTTGGGTTAGAGATCGTCTTTTAACACTTGTTAAGTATTCATTTTTGAGTTCATGTGTGTAATTTAAACTTGAAATGGGTCTGGTTCTGTCGTGTTGAGTGCACAGAGTGGGAGTTGAAGCTCAGTTTCCAGTTGCTTTGTTTTCTCTCACAACAGAGGAGGACTTTGAGAAGCTGCCCAAGGCCACGGTGCCGGAGATGCAGCGCAGTAACCTGGCACCTGTCATCCTGCAGCTGAAGGCTTTGGGCATCGACAATGTCCTCAGGTTCCCCTTCCTTTCGGTGAGTCCCAGGCTCTGTAATCTTTCCTTGGGGTGAAGAAAGATCAGTGGATGACTTGCTGATTATCCAGAGAACTATTCACTGTACAGATTTGGAAAGCACAGCTCACTGTCCCCTGTCAGGCAGCAAAGTGGGCTTCTGGGAATCAATAGTGCCAATAACCTGTGTGACAACTTAAAAATGACTGTTCGTGTTCCTGAGTTTGCTGTTAGAAGTGTTGAGAAGTCAGGCAAGTCTTAGAAAGACAAACTGTGAGGTTCTGTAGAACTGTAGCTATAGTCCCTTTGCACTGAATTTGTGAAGAAGGAAGAGAATGAAAGCTCTTTCTTCATTCTGCAGAAATAGAAAGGTTAGTTGTTAAACAAGGATTTTGTAAAAGAGGAAGATCTATGAATTTTTATGAAAACTCATGTGTTTTATGCTGATAACTTTAATAAATGCACATTTTCTCTTCACAGCCACCTCCTGCACAGTCAATGGTGCAAGCTTTAGAGTTGCTGTATGCTTTAGGAGGTGAGAACATTATGCTTTGGTTTATTTGCAGTTTTATTACAGGGGTTATGAAAAAAATTGTAATTTGTATTTGGTGATTGGATGGGCATTAATCAAGCTTTCATTTGAGCGCTGTGCTTTGAAAAAGAGGAACACAGCCCTGACTGGGGGAAGCTTTTTGTTGGTGGGTTTTTAAAGTGTACCTCAGTCTCTTCTGGATTTACTTTTCCTTGTAAGCAATCAAAAGGCAGCAGTAACATTCTTTGAAGAACTGGAACTGTATTGCATAGAGTATAAACTAGAATTGAACTGTTTAGATTGGGTACATGAGTATTTATAGCTATCTTCTGTGTATTTCCTTGCAGTTTCGTGGGGGGAAACCAACTCCGTGGTAGGAGCAGGACTCTGAGCTGATGGGGGTGTTTGTTCACAGGCAGATCCTATTTGTGTTTCTTTGGTCCATACAGAGTGTATGAAGATACAAAGGGAGTTTGGACACTAATTAGACCAGTACAGGAACCAGACACTAAATTTACCTGCATCCAATTAGATAAGATGTTAGATACTCAAACCCTCGGTGTGGTGGTCTTTCATTTCATATTACTGTGCTGCTGATGGAAACATGTACACTTGCAAGTATAAATAAAGAAAGGTTGAAAGTAAAGGTTTGACTGCTCTTTCAGGATCAAACTGTTTGTAACAACGCAGAATTTAACAAGGCTAATAGAATTGGTTCTTCATTTGTTCCTTGGTGGGACTTTAGAAAGCGTAGTGTGTCTGTTGTAAATTTTCCTGTTAGCACCTTTCACTCATTATCTGATCTTGATGTATGTGGTAGAACTCGGCCTAAACATTGTGAGTCAAATCTGATGCCTGAATTTGGGAGAGGCCATTCCCTGGAGGCTCTGCGTGAAACCCCATAGGAAGGCTGATTCCCCATGGCTTAGGAAAACAAGTGTTAGTTATCAACCCTTCTGGTTGCTATGATTTTGAAGGTACTGACAAAAGTTATTAAGAGCTAACCTAATTATAATTTTTAGATGGATTCTAGTCTGTGTCTGCTCTGAATGCAGGATGACTTTTGACTGTAAAGCTACACCTGCTGCAGTGTAGTGCTGTTGATGTGGTTGGTCCTGCAGCTGAGGCAAAGTTCAAACCCACAGCAAGTCAAACTGTTATGATTCTGTTAGCTGTGATTACGTGATGCAACCACTAAAAAAAGAATCCGTGATCATTCCTAAAGCCATCACATTTTCTCCTGGATGAATTGGAACTGTTTCTCACAGACAGTGTGTGTGTTTCAGTGCTGGTTTTGTGCTTTAAATACATGCAGCTTGCAAAGACTCTGCTCTGGTTTTAGTATTGAACTTTTTAGTTATGGACAAGTGAACAGATGCAGACAAACTTCTAATGAAAAGAAGGAAAAATAGACTAACAGATCCTGGGAGCATAATTTAAAATGCTTTTCTACTATTTAGCCATTTAATAGAATATAGTTTTTTTTATTCTGTTCTCTGAGTTGCTTCTTCTCCAATTCAGTAGAGTCCGAACAACATTCTTGGCGTATCAGATAGTCCTGCCAGGAGCAGGGAGTTAGACTTGGGCCTTATGGGTGGGTCCCTTCCAACTTGAGATAGTCTTTGATTCTAGGTGTGTTCATTTTGATTTTATTCATTAAACCGTGGTTGGATGCTTTTAACACTCAAATCACACTGTAGTAATATTTTTTATACACAGTTTTCAGTTCCTTTTACTTGTGGTGAGTTGGATGTATGCTGCCTAACTTTGTTTGTAGGAAGAACTGTTATTTTGGGGGGTTTTCTGACAGCTGTTTAAACTTTTTGAATGCAAGAAACTTAAACCAGAACCTTGATGTGAGACCATGTAATCAAAATGAAGGTCTGTTTGACTTTAGCTCTGTGCTTGTAGTTAATTCAAAGTTAGCAATATTTGCTCCATAATGTAAACATGAGGCAGCATAAAGGAGATTGTGTAAGTTTTGGAAGCTTCCAGAAGTTTGTGGCTATTTTCACATCACTCACAAATGCTGTGTTGTAACTTGTGGCAATCTGCTTTCTTCTTGCTCTCATGGGGCTGTAACCCTGCTTGGCCAGGATTTTGCCCTGTGCTGGTTCAGTTCCAACTTGCAAAGGAGGGTTTCACTTAAGGCACTTGGTTCTTGGCAACCTTTTTGGGCTGGGAACAAGGACCATCACAGCGGCTCAGAAGTGTGTTGCAAGGATGCCAAAACCACCTCAGGGAAATGGAGAGGAAATTTCAATAAACTCCCTGATTAACTGGTTGGTGTTTTGGCAGAAGTGTTCTTCACAGAGCTGTTACTCTCTTGGCTGCCCAGCTTTGCACCAAAGCAGAGAAATGCTGATGTTGGTGTTTCAGATGGAAAGAAATGCGTGTGCATGTGTGTGATGCATGGATTCATTCTTCAGTTTTTGCTGAAGTTTAAGGTTTTTGGTGGTTTATTTTGAAAATTGTATGTAAGTAGCAGAGGTGAAGCTGCCCAAGCATTTGCAGGTGCAGTGAGAATCAAATTTCTCTTGTGCAAGTAGGAACATGTATTTCATCATTTGCATTGCAGTAACATGTAAATGTGGGGTCAGGCCCCTGTTGTGCCCATGTGGTGCCAACGCGTGCAGGGCAGATGCTCTTAAGGCTGAGATAGTTGTGTTGAATAAACACATGACTGTTTTTAGAGGGATTATTTTTACAGTGCTGCAAACTGATTACATCAGGACTATCTCTCCTCCTTTGATGTCCCATTGAAAGTCCAAGTTGTCAGTTGGAGTTTATTGCTTTTAAGCGTAATTTAAGTGTTAAATAAGCGAGCTAAAAAGTGGATTTATTTTTAGCTTCATTTCAGGTTCATGATTTTGTTGAAGATTTGTTTGTAAGTTGTCACTTATCTGAAACAACCACTCTACCTAAGTCTAAAAAGGAGTGTTTGAATCCCTCAGTGCATCACATACTAGTGGTTGTTACTTGCAAATTTTTAGTGCCCTAGTACTTGAATAATCTCTCCTGAGCATGTTCAATTAAAATCTTTGTAATATCTTTTTCTAAGATCTTCAATTTCATATATATATATATATATATATATATGGATACAGTGGTTGATTCCAAGATTATCTGAAGGAAACTTTTATGTATTCCAAACTAGTACCCATTGCAAGCCTTTTGTGTACATTCAGGCTCACTGCTACAAAGACATCTGTGCATATATGTAGTTCATGCAAAATTGTATTGATATTTGTAGGATTCAGTAGAAGGCAAAGGATTCTGGTTTGATGCACATGTAGAAGGTTAAAAAGATGATCATTTCTCCTTTTTCCTACTTAGGAATGCATGTGTCTTTCTGTAGATGAAAGACAGCCTATTCTAATATTCTTTAATAGCTATTAATTGTGGTAGAACTTAACCTTCTCATATGGCAGTAGTCAAATAAACCTTCAGTTTTGCAGTTTCTCTGACTTTGTTTATATTATTTATTAGTTCATCCTTTCACATAAGCTGCCTTTTGCACCAGTTTCTGAGGAAAGTACTGTGACGTGAAAGGCCTGTTAGGTTTTGTTGAACAGTGTAGGGGTGTGGTGAGTAAATTACTACATTATCATAAGTGTGATGATAACATGTCAAATAATAAAGTAAACACTGGATAGAGGTATCTGTGGTTTCAGATATACTGACACGAGTTATAGAAGAGCTCATTCCTTGACTGGATTTGAGGTTTTGCTTTTCTCTGTGAAGCAGAGCTGAAGTACAGCTGTGGGTTTGTTGCCAGCACATAGTCTGACAAATACTGTGTTTATATAATGCATGGGCACAGTTGTGTTTCCTCAGGTCACTTTGCTGTAGTTAGTTATGCAACCTACAGTGCCCTGCAGTGCTGTTCTTGGGCTCTTGTTAGTCCCTCCTTGTGTAGCCTTTGCCTCGTGGTTTGCCTCCATGTCACAGATCATACAACTTGGCTTCTTGCTGTTTTCTCTTTCAATTTTTACTCTTTGCTGTCTTTCTTAGCGAGCTTTTTTCCTTCTTATTGATTCCTGTGTCTGTATTCTTTTTTCTAAATTCTATTTTTATGTCCTCTTGCGAAGGAAAGGCTTTTCCCCGAAGTCTCAGCATAAAGCTGTGAGTTAGAATACGGCCTGGTGTTTGTATGGGTCACCCTTGCTGCAGGGGTTTCACTGCAGGAAGCCATTCCACTGGAATGGTAAGTGTGCAGGGTTGCTCAGTGAGAACTGGGAATCACAAAGCAAGCTGTCAAGCCTCCCTCCTGTACTACTTCCAGGGAAAAGGTTACAGCTGGAACATGCCTGATGGTTTGGTTGTTCACACATAAGGCAGACTAAACTCTTGTTTAGGTAATATTAAATTATTTTTCTCCATTATTTAAGTAGAGGTGATTCATGTACTACCTACCCTGGCAGTGCTTCCTGTTTCTGCAGTAATGCCTGTTACACAATTATCCCTGTTTTCCTTCTCCTCTGTTCTCCTGCTTTACATCCCCATTAAGTGAGATGCTGCTAAATACTTCAGAAGAGATGTGTGAGACTAACAGCTAATATCCCCTCTGGCCATGACATTGACTTGGACTGCAGTTTTTCTAAATCATCGTCAATAACCGTGGAACTTTGTTAAAATTAAGAAACCTGTGTGTTTTAATATTTTGGGAAAAAAATTCTGGTGACCTGTGGGAGAGTAAATGGATATCAAGGACTGCATTTAAGCTTGGTGCAGTGTACATTCAGCGACGCTTAGCTGCATTTGGGATATTTTAGCTCATAATTCTGCTCTTTAGTACACAATAAATTCTTAAAGAAGCTTTTCTGTGCTAGTTTGCCTGTGTCACAGATTTATTGATGTGCTGCAGGTTTGGATATGCACTGCCGGTTAACAGAGCCTCTGGGAATGAGAATAGCAGAGTTTCCTTTGAATCCTATGTTTGCAAAGATGCTTCTGGAATCAGGTAGGAGAAAAAACAATGGCAGTTTCTTTATAGTCATGTAACTGTAGTGTAGTATTAGACGTTTGCTAAATTCAAGACAAACTATTTCATCTAGGTGTGGTCCTTAGTGAAAAGAAATGGTTAAACTCATGAACCTCTCTAATAAATAGCAAGTCTAACACATTTGTTTCTTAAGTTTTCCATTGAAAACACTCAATCTTATGAAAAAAATCCAGGAGTTTATGTATTTTGCTTTTAAATATTCTGCTTCTTGTCCTTTTTATTCTACATGGGGGTGAGTTGAATGAAAGAAGATTTCCTTTACTGAATTTCTCCTTTTACTCCTCAGGAAATTTTGGCTGCTCCCAGGAGATTTTGACAATTGCTGCCATGATGCAGATTCAAAACATCTTTGTGATCCCCCCAAATCAAAAAGCCCAAGCTGTAAGTTCAGTTGTATCTCATTTTCTGTATGTTAGTTCGAAATTTCTGGATTTCTGCCAAGTAGTTTCCTGATACCTGTTAGAAACTGCAAGTTTGTGTGAAAATGAAGCAAGGTCTGGAACTGTACCTATTAATTGTAGGTAAATGAAGAAACCAAATAACAGTGGGAATCTTGGAGTCCTTTACTAGTGGTAAAAACCTCCTTCTGAGGACCAGAAACAGGAAAGGTTATAAACCAATATTGGTCAGTGTAAGGGTTTGGAAAAAACCCCCAAACCCCAAGCCTTCCCACACACTACTTCCTTTTGAGATGAATAAACCAGAAAGTAGTAGGGTGTAACAAATTCGTAATAGGTAGCAGGAGCTTAATTTTAATGAAAGGAGGTTCTTTATCAGATAATTTTTCTAATTTTATTTGCAAAAGTGCTCCTGAATAAAGGGGAGGCTAGTGAAATATTGCTGTTGCCTGGAGGAACTGCCCTAGATGGTAATAATTTTAAGTCACCAGGAAATACAGAGCTGATGGGAACTGAGGATATTGGACATGATTTTTGCAAAAATCTGCCTCTAAAGTTATATTTATTCTTCTCCAGGCTAGGCAACACAGAAAGTTTGCTGTGGAAGAAGGTGATCATCTCACTATGCTTAATGTTTATGAAGCCTTTGTCAAAGTAAGTCAGTTCAAGTGTATGTGGATTTGCGTGAATGGGAAGAATTTGAGATTCTCAGTTCTGAATCTGGAAGTTCTCAGAGTCACAGCACCCTCAAAGCTGAGGACTTACTAAGTCTATGAAGTGTTAGTTCTGCTTTAAAAGCGATTCTGGTCCTATTTTGTCACAGACCTTCTGTAGTTCCTCGGAACAGGGAATGAAGAGAATTTTGTTTGGGTTCAGCGTGGAAATCTTACGGGTAGACAGCTGTTTTCAAGGAGACTGGGATTTTTAAAAGGGCTTGGGGAAAACAAGTATCCAAATTTCTAATATAATATTTTGTCATGTTTTACTGATGATAAACTAAATCTAAATCTAAACCTCTTTTTATTTTTCTCTAAATAAACTCATTGATCATCATACCCTCTTTTTCATTGACCTTATGTATTCATCCTAAGGTTTTACATCAAGCTGAGATTTCACTTAACGATTTTGAAGTGCTGCACCTATTTGGGAGCAGTATATTTTGCTGGTATATAGCAATTGTATAATAATATATTTGCAGCAGTGCTGAGTTGAAGCAGTATAACCACTCAAGTGTTTAAACGTGACTTGCCACAAAGCAGCCAGGCAGGCACCAACTGAAATGATCCCCCTTAAATTTTATATCTGTGTGATTCTCTTAGAAACAGCCAAATGCAGAGATCATGGAGTGGTGGCTGCTGGAGAAGCAGTTCTTTGCATAGAGAAGACTGAAGCCAGTGTACAGAAAAGGCTGTTTACTTTTTGAGGTTGAAAACAGACTAGTTTATGATCTGAGAGGATGAAATGGAACAATTGATGCTGTTCTCTTTCACCACATATGAAGAAGTGCAGCACATCTGTTTGAAAATACCCCACAGCATTTGATCTGCTATTATTTAGTAATTTTTTGAAACATGTTTTGTAGTTATCGGTGCTGTGTACCCTTGTTGGGTGCTTATGTAAATAGGTAATTTTCAGGGAAAACACAATAAATATATTGTAGGAGGCAGAATTAAAAGAGAGCAAGGCTATCCAAAAGAGGGTGGGGTTTGTTTTGCTGATGGTATCCCACTGCAAGTTTCTCTTCTTCTCACTGTACAGCACAGCAAGAGCTCCCAGTGGTGTCAAGATCACTTTCTGAACTACAAAGGGCTTGTTAGAGCTTCTGTTGTAAGAGAGCAACTGAAAAAGCTTCTGGTCCGTTTTAAAGTGCCAAAGAAGTCCAGTGAAGGTGAATTATTTTTTTTAACCCATTGTTCAATAAATATTGAAGGTAGTTTCCAAATTGTCAGTCTGCTTCCTGCTTTTCTAGTAACTCTTGAAGTATTTTCTCCCTCGCCTAAAAATAATGTTAATTAAATCCAGATTTTTTTTTCCTAAAAATGGCTGAAGAAGAGCATTTCAGCATATTTGTACAATTAAAATTTAATCCAATGTTCATTAGCTAAGTTTTCCAGCAAGAGATTTTAACCACTGATATATATTTAAGGGAGTGATTTACCAAAGAGAGTCATAAATAGGTCCCCTGTTCCCTCTTAGACTTTTCAAAAAGTCATTTTTTGGTATGTTCAAAATGACGTTCAGTCACTGATTTCCAGCTGTGCTGTGTGTGCACAGGTGCCATGACTAGTTCTCAGCACTTATCTCTTAACTCCTCTGAAAAATCAGACTTTAGTACTCGGTGGCATGCAGGGTGAAGGACTGTGAAGCTCTCTGCATGGAGTGGCAACGGTAGTTTTTTAGGTAGTAATTTTCAAATTGCTGTGAGAGTGAAGACAAATGAGATTGCAGGGTTTGTCTGCCTTCACACGTTTGCTGTCAAAGTCTGATGCACTGTGAAAAGTTGTTTGAGGTGATTAAGTGGTATTTTAGGGATTTTTGCCATTCTATTGACTCATTTTACAGAAAATTTCTTCTATTCAGGTGATCCAGATCCTGTTTTGAGATGTATAGTTTCTGGATTCTTTGCCAATGCAGCTAAATTCCACTCTACTGGAGCTTACAGGTAACTATATATAGTTCCAGTACAACTGTTGATTACTTGGAAAGCTCCTTTGATGAATAAATCTAAATTTAATCACCAAACAGATGCTTCTCTAGACCCTTGCAATTGGAAACATGTGGCAATTGATTTACTAAATATTTGAAGTTTTGTATTTGCAAACAGCTTCAGTGATTATCTCTTCTCTTTGACAAATATAACTGAAGTTATTAATAGTGGGAAGCTGTTACTAGTAGTAATTAGCTTGTGTTTATTTAAACAAGTTCAGTAGCAGTGCAACGGTAAATAAATGCCTGAAATGCTACTTTTTCATTTAATGTAGGCATAACTTCTTTTAGGACATTAAATTATCAATTGTTCCTTTGGCCAGGATTTAAGCCTGGTTTCATCTGTTCATTAAATGCAAATCTTATTAATTTACTCCAGCTCTTTCATTCTTGCTTTTATTGACATTCTTACTGGGGAAACGTTAAACAATAAATAGATGCACAGTCTGAAATAGTATCTTGCTTTCAAGGACTATCCGTGATGACCATGAGCTTCATATCCACCCCACCTCAGTGCTGTATGCAGAGAAACCTCCACGCTGGTGAGTTAAAGCTGCTTTTACTTGTGTGGGCATTTTTTTAAGGCAGCATCCAGACATGTTCCTGAATGACTTCTCTCCACCAGTGGATAAATAGATGTAGAAGGTCACCGTTCTCACAGAGAGAATCCAATTGGCATTTCCTTTGCAACATTTTGTAGGCAGTATCCAAATAAATCAGGGGAATAGAGTGACATTTAACTGCCAAAAATACCTGCGGAGTTTGGAAAGCAGAGCCAGGTGACCCTTGTTTAGTGGGCACCATATCTTGCACTGTGGATTGTTCTTTGAGTAGTCTCTGTACCTAGACAGAACTAGGATTAATTTACTTTTATTAAGGCTATTAAGGAAATATCCTGTCAAGCATGTGCTGCAGTAATTGCAAATGGCTTGCTGGGAGAGGGCTTACACATAAAATGCACGATGTGAAAAGTTATGGCTGTCCAGCAGATTGAGGAAAGAAATGGTTGTACTTTCCCATCAGCTGGGATATTTTCATTCTATTTGCAGGTCAGAGATGCTCAGATAACAAACAGAAATGTGTTCCTAACTTTCAGGTCACCATGATCAGCCTGAAGTATTTGGACTTTTGTCCTTCACTGCCTGTTGCTGGGACTTTGAAGGATAAACTTGGCCCAGTGTCATGGCTCGTGGCATCTTGTAAGACAGGAGTAATTAGCAACTTGAATTTCAGTGCTAGTGCATCCTGGGCAACCATCCTCTATTGAGGGCTTCAATTCTCTGTCTGTTACAGGTGTATCAAAAATGTGTTCTCATTCTGGTTTATTTTCCTCAGATTTCTCTTTAGTTGTATTAGTTGGCATGTCTCATGGTGGCAAAGAGAATTTTGGACTCACTCCTCTTTGCTTTTGAGAGCAAAATACCAATTAATAGGAGCCCACAAACCTCATGTGTTTGCAGCTCTGCTGCATATAGAAGGCAGATAGTGACTTCTGGCTTTGGTGACTAACCCTTCAGCGTGGGGGTTTGTGCTTCCATGGGGAAAAGGACTTTCCCTACTAAGGGTGACCTCAGAAATAGGCTGTCTGTGGTGGTATCCTGTTCATGCTGGCAGCAGGGATGAGTCCACGTGGTTGGCTGTTTCTGTGTCTCTTGCCAGGAGATGTTCTGGCAGGAGTTAAAGCTGATTTCTCCCTCTAATGCTTATCTTGCTTGTCTGCAGACTGGTGCCAGGGATATTTGTGCTGGGATTCATGCCCTGCTTGTTGTGGGCCCAGGATTTTGGTGCTTTTGACATCTTTCCTTATGATATTACAGAATAACTAATATTCTCTCTTCCAAAGTATCAGTTGTGAGTCCCCCTTGGCCCCATTATAAGAAATATTCTCTCTTCTATACCATATATGCATATGTCTTGGTAGTATGTGAAAGTGTTTTCATGGCAATCTAAAGTTGTCTTAATGGAGAATACTCTGACCAAGCAGAGGGAAAGAGGTAAGAGGCCGAGTTACAACTTAAAGACTCTCTCAACCCTCTGTAAATGCCACCTCTGGCAGCACGTGTGTGAAGCTGCATAAATATGCTCTAGCTCATCTCTCCCTCGTTACTTTACAGCAAACACTGTTTTTTCTCCTTCCTCCTAGGGTAGTCTACAATGAAGTCATACAGACTGCTAAATATTACATGAGAGATGTGACTGCTGTGGAATCTGCGTGGCTCCTGGAACTGGCTCCTCATTTTTACCAGCAAGGAACGGTACGGAATCGGCATAAATCCCAAACGGTACCATTGCTGCAGCAGCAGCTCTTGTATCTGACCTTTCTAAGTGTTTATGTTTCCTTTGTTGTCTATTTCATGGGACAAAAATTAAGTTGGTTTTGTTCATTTGTTCATTTATTTCTACTGATTTTAGTTTAAAGGAAGAGGATAGTAAGTTGATGCATGAAAGGTTTTTCCCTATTATCCAGCCAACAGACAGGATCTCAGAGATACAAAGTGGTTCATTTCCACCCTGGTAAATTGAGTCTTCAACCATTTTACACTTGAATATATGCACTGGACTTGATGATGAGCCAGTGCTGTATCAAATCTGTTCCTGGAATAATTAGTCCTTTGATTCACATCCCATACACAACACAACATCCCACAGTGATATGACCTCTACACAGGCTGAAGTTTGGGATGAGGTTTTCCTTCGGGTAGGTGGTGTTGGGAAGTGGGACTCGATGGTTTGTTCAGATAAAACTTGAATTGCTTTTTGTAAGTGAAGAATACTTGTCTTGAATTTATTGCCTACCTTACATGTTCTCAAGGTAGTGCTGCACCTGTGTGGATATTGTGTGAAATTACATCAGAACCTAATTTTTACCATTACCATTCTTTTGATTTGATAGGGGTGAACTCAGTTTGCAGTATGACCTAATCATTGCTTTCATCCTGAAGTGAATGGAAGCTCTGGAGGATGTTGCTGGTTTTGAGGAAATTTGTCTTTTCCAATTTGGTCAGTTATCCATATCAGCCAAAAAGCTTGGGTTTCCTTATAAAATGTTTAAAAATTAGAAATGTTTCTGTTGTGTAAAGCTTTGAATCATACATGTAAATTTTGAATAAGCAAGCCATTGCAAACCACACAGATTTATGTTAGTTTATAAACATTCAGACCCTTTTTCTACTGAAGGATACATCTTTGTGCTAGGAAGGGATTCCTCAAATATTAGAGTTTTTATTCCTATATCAAGTTAAAACCAAATCTCCAATGAATAGGATTCTGTGTTAAAACATGTTCTTCTACAGCTTCATCTTGGTCTCAGTCACTTATTTCTCATTCCAAATTTTGCAGAATTTCCTTCATATTTTTATTCCACATTTCTGTAGGTCTTTAAAAGCACAGAGGTCCAAAGGTCTAGTAACTGCAGGGTTGATACAGTAGTTAAAGTCTTATCCTTCATGTGCATGCTCCTGGTGTCTGTGCAGATGTATTGTTGGGAGCACATCTATCTCTCTGTGCATTTTTACATCTGGCAACTTGCTTCCAGTAGGAAATTGTCCCTTTGCTTGCAGTTAGTGCAGAACATCACTTTGGGGTAGATGTGGATTTTTATTTCATAACTTTATTTTAGCTGTATCAGCAACAGCAGAGGTTGGGAAGGGATATTTGTGTAAGAATTTATATAATTTGGGATTAAAGACTGAAAGCATTCTAATTGATTTTTTGTTTTTGCTAATCGTGGTGTGCCTGCTAAGCAGACTTTATGTTCTTTTCTTGCAGCATCTTTCCTTGAAAGCAAAAAGGGCTAAAGTAGATGACCACTGACATGGCTTAAGTTTTGTGACATCAGAAGCAGAACTTACCAGTGATTCCAAGCTGGCTACAGTCCATTCAGCAGTCAGTTCATTAGCAGTTTGATCTTCCATCAACTTAAATGTTTAAATGCCTGCCAGGATCTGTAGGGGTTTATGCATGACCAGTACACTGTAAACCTGCGTAGAGTTTGCATTGTGGACATTTTATTCTTTGCCTACTTGACCACTGTTGTTAATCTGGGCATGTTGCTCCTTTTAAATAGGTAGAAAAACAATTTAAAAATTAAGCAGACATACAAGACCACAAAAAAATGGAAACCTTCAAGAAAGAAACAGATTTCCTGGAGTGGTACAACTGCCTTATGAGTGTGGGGAATATGGTACCCTGCCTCTGTTACCTAGAGCACTGTGACCTACACCAACAAAACTGAGCCTGACTCCCGCCAGCAGGAGCTCAGGGCAATCCACTACTCCTGGAGGTGCAAGGTGCTGCCATGGAAACATTGATTTCATGTTGGACCATCCCAAACTGGTGCAGCTTGTGCTCCCAAGCAGTAAAAGTCTCCCTCCTGAGGTGGAGCTGCCCCGTTCCCTGTGCTGAGCAGTCCTTCTGTGGGCAGCTCCGACTGAAATGTCTTGATTCTGCACATGAGAGTTGCTGTTTGGGGAGGGGAGGAAGAGGAGCTCAGTATTTTTAAGAAGGATTAATTTTTTGTTCAATCAGGAGACTAAACATGTATATTCCTAAACCGTCAAGTTCACTTTACTCTTTTTTTTCCTACAGGAGAAAAATTGGTAGTCTCTCACTGCTTGGCAATATCAATAAATTTCATTAGGGAGATATCGGGGAACACTGTTTTTTTAGTCTCTGTTGTTCAGTATGGAAGGAAATGTTTTGTACTTTCCTATAATGAACACAGTCCTATATATTTCTTTTATTATGAATCTGTTCTTTACTGCTTGGGACTCACCTTCCGATGTTACTGAAGAGAAGGATGCTCTGAACAGTTTCTGCTTTAATCAGGATTCCATGACTACTTTTCAGTAAGGAACTATGCTTATTTGTGTTTTAACAAAATAGCTTGGATACATGTATTTAATTATTTCCATTTTCCATTTTTACCTATTAGCATTTATTTTAGAGAGATATTGTTTGAAAATTTTATTTTTGTAAGGCAGCTGATTTGATAATATGTTTTTGGCATATTAACTATTTTATTTTCTTTTTTTAAAAAAAGTATATAAATAGGCAAAAACTTCTGCATAGAACAAATGCCTTCCTCATTACAGGACTGCCTCGAAAACTTTCTTGAGAACTTCTTTACCTTCTCCCTTCCAAACTCCTGCAGAGAGAACATGTTGTGCCATGTGCACTGTGTATCTCTTCAGCGTCCCGACTGCCAGCACAAACAGATGTACCAGTCTCCAGGAATGGCACAAGCAGCATGAAAAGTGTGTCACCTTCCTCCCTGTTGTCCCTGTGACCCTCACCTTTGTATGAATCTCTTAGAGTGGAAGCTCTTCGGGGCAGGGACTGTCTCCCAGCTGGAGCTGAGAGCAGTGCTGGCACTTACTAAAAAGATTCTGTTTGCAGGTTTTTTTCTCCTAAAGGCCTGGAGAAAGAACTGAATATGAAGACTTGTAAAATGTCCATGTTTCTCTGTCCTCTGGAAGTATTCTTAAGAAAAATAAAACCATTGAATCGAAGCAGTTTGAGAATTCATCACTTCAGTGGGTGATTTCCCAAGGTACTGTGTTTGTACTGGCCTGGGCTGTCACTGGGTGGCTACTACATTTGCCAGTTCTGAGAATTTTGGGTGGTTCTGGAGAACTCTCTTCCCCAGATGTTCTTTTACGTGGCTGCACAGCTGCAAAAATTTTCTGTAAGAAAGACTGTGACTCTTGTGGAGTTCAGGACCCAGGGATGTACAAGCTTTGTCAAATGCTACAAGCAATTTTACTTCTGTAAGAATGGGTGCAGTAGGTCTTTGTAAACAAAAAAAGAAACTAAGACTTGTCTTTTTAGCAGTTTTACAAACTATTGAGGTATCACCAGCCACAAAACAGGCAGACTTTATACTAGAGATGCAGGCTAAGAATAAATGTTTTTAGGATCCAGATTAAGGTCACCTTTAGAGAGAAAGTCCTGCTTGCATCAGAGGTATGGACCCTTTGAAAGTGTTTGAAGATAGAGACCCGAAACTTAAAAAACCCTGAAAATCTCTTTGCTTTGTCAAGCTTTGGCCTACAGCTGTGCTAGATTTGTACAGAGCATTATGCTTTAAATAGCCTTGATTAAGGAGGTGGGTTACTGCCTTGTTGTTGGCTCTTTCCTCCATAAACAGTCTGTTATGGGGGAGGTTGAAGTCATTTGAAGATGGTTGTCAGTAATTTATGAAACATTTGAGGATTTTATCTCTGGCTTTTAGAGAATGAGGTTAAAATATTAGTCTGTTGAATCAAAATACTGCTTGAAAAAAAAGTCATTCTTTCACTGGCAAGGAAACAGATTTTTTAAAAGGTAAATTTACAATTCATTGATGTCAAATGACTGTGGAGAAAAAAGGAAGGTACACTCCTCAAGCCCATCAGAAAATGCTGTCAGTGTTTCTGCTCATGACTTCAGTACTGTGAGCTCTAGAATAAGATAAAGCTAAATTGGAATAAAGGTTCAGCCAAGATAATTATCAGTTGAAATATATTTCTCATCTTGTAGATTAAAAGTAATTCTGATTAAACTGATGAGAAAACAGTCACAACTCCTCCTGGTTAATCTGAAGAAAGAGACAAGTAGTTAAAAGTCTAAAATGAAAAGGGACAAAAGTAAGGGAGGGGTGAGTGCCATGGCTTCTCCATGGTTTGTGATAATGGAAAAGAGGATGTGTAACTGAGCCGTGCACACACAGCAATGTTCTCTGCACGTACATCAAAGTGATTGGACAGAACCTGTTTCTAAGGTGAGTTAAGTTTATGTGTTACAATAAGCACATTACAGACAGGCATCGGGAAAAAATGATGGGAAAAAGTGGTAAGTCAGGTAACAGGTGCCTTTAAACACAATGAAAGTGGTTTCCCAGAATGGGATATCTGTGAGACTCATTCTACATCTGGTGGGTCAGAGCTCTTCTGGCTCGTGGACAAGTGGAAACAGTGAAGAGTTTCTTGTTACAGCAAATGGAAAAGCAGGAGGGAGATGTTAAGATGGGGAGAATATTGGAGCAGCAGTGCTGCAGGAAGGGTTGGCAGGGCTGTAAGGCACTAGAAATGTTTTAGTGATTCTAAAGTGTTCTGTGAAGAGGAAGGGCTGGGTTTCTTTGGTTGTAGGGAAGGAGGGAGAGAAAAGAGCAGGGAAGCAGAGAGGTACCTGCAGGGAAGGTGCACATTGGTGCAGGGTTTCTTCATCCTCAGTTTACATGGAATTTGTTTTACAACAGTTGTTTGTGCATTGCTGGTTTGCTCCTCTGGCTGCTGAGCAGGAGGTCACTGAGCTGCTGGCTTGGCTGGTGGGAGACTAAACTTCAGGAGCTGGTTGGGAAATGATTAGCTGAGCCAGTACTGCTGTGCTTTGTGTGACTTGCAGTGAAACTCCTGACCAGCCATCCTGGAGTCAAGGACTGGGCTGTGTGTCTGGGGGCCAGCAGCTGCTGCTGATTCCCTCTTCAGAACCTCTTCCTTTGGAGCATCAGTGAGCACTGGAAACTGTGCTCGTCCCAGGATTCTGGTAAGTGTCACTTACTGGACTAATTCATCACTTTTGAGCAATCCCATTGAAGGCAACTTGGAAGCAGTGTTTATCACTGTAATTTAATAACTTAATGTTAATCTCTATCAAGTGGCTGTACAATCACTAAATGGCAAAGAAAGTCAACAGTACGACTCAGCATTTGAAGTAAGTTCCTTTATTGGGAGTTGGAATAAACAAGTTGCAGGATGAACATAAGTAGCATGTGGGAAAACTGTCCTTGTATCCAGTTTTGGGCTTAAAACTGACTGCACTTTGAGAAAGGTGCCAGTAGATGGCAGGCACCGCTTTCAAGTAGTATCTCGGGGGAAAAAGTAATGGGCCAATTCTTAAAAGTTTTTCTTATTCTTCAGTTTTAACATTCAGTTAGAGCAATGGTGAGAACAGGGCTGCAGGTACACGGTTGGCAAGAGCAGCTGCTGCTCTGGATCTGCTCTATGTCTTCCTGCTGTTCTCCATCCAAAAGTTTTTTACAGACACATCCAAATTCTTCTCCCTTTGTCACAAAGTCCTTTTGAGTCTATTTAAAGGTTGTCTTGTCAGTGTGAGGAGTGGAATAAAGAGGGAAAATGTATTGTAGAAGGAGATCCCAGGGACTAGGAAAGCTGAAATATATGGGAACCCACTACTCAGTCACTTGAGTGAAGTTCCCATTAGGGTTTGGAGACTTTCCAGGAGCCCTTCTACCTAAGCAAGCAATAATTTCTGGCAAGACACGTGTTCTAGGCTTTGCCAGAATTCCTGCACCAGGTGCAGTGAGAGGAGAGTTGAGCTGAGCCTGACAGAGCTCTAAGCAGGGCAGAGCCACACTGATGGCACCCAGCAGAGCTGTGGAGGGAGCTCAGTGCCTGTCACCAGCACAGGTTTTCCCAAGGTGGCTTCTCCAGGGACAAAAACCTTCAAGGAGTCCAGAGGTACTATAGATCACTTTGGAATGGGCTGTTTTGTGTATTTTTATGAAAGTTAGAAGATAAACATTCTGTATCCACCTCCTCTCTCCAGAATTTTTTCTGGATTGACTTTTTGGTTGGAGACAGAAAGAACTAGAGCATCTGAATTTGCTGTTGACTTTGTCTCCCTCTTTGTAAACCCACTTGTAGTTTATTTTACTGAAGTGTAAATATGAAATTTTACCTCCTACCTCAGAAGGAGACTGCAATGTCTGTCAGACTTATTGACACCTACAAACAGGATGCTTTCTGGAAGGCAAAAATGGTTTTGGCAAGTGGGTTAGCGTGTTTGGAGTTCTCTTGCCAAAGCTGGCTCAAACAGTTTGAGAGAAAACTCTTCTCTCTAAAACTGGAAGGAGCAGATTGCTGACATTGATATTTCTCAGTGCTGACTGATCTTTAAATGCTGTGCTTGATTTTAGTTGCACTTTTTTCCTCACTTTGATTTCTCTGTTAAATTCTGGGGACTATTTATGTCACTTGTCTCCCTTTAACTCCTCCTTTGTGGTGACTGGAGGAATAGCTATGAGAGGAGAGAGCGAGTCTTCCTTCTGTCCCTTCTTCTACCATGGCTGAGTGGCAGAAAGTAGTTTGCTACACACCTCTCCTCCTGTGCTTTTCCATTGTGGAAAGATGCAGATCTGCAAGGGAGTGTTGTTTCCTCTCCTTTTCTATTAAAAAAAAGTGAAAAAGCAGGGTGAAACTAAAAACATGGATAAAATGCTAGAATATTCCTTAGGAAAAAAATTCAAAGCCTTTTTAATGAAAAATTTTCAGGGAAAAATCCATGAATTACGGTAATGGCCCTGTCTGCAACTGCCCAGCTGTTGATATTTGTCTCTCCAAACTGTGCTCTGCACACACACACACTCACAGCAGTCCGACTCACTGGGCCTTGGCAATGCCATGAAAATGCCCTTCTAGAGACTTCCAACACTTCTCATTTGTTCTGTGAGCCTGTGTTGTTTTGGCTGAGGGGTTCACGTGGCACAATCAAGGTGGGAAGCACTGAGAAAGCTCCTGCTGTCAGCAGGAACTGCTGTTAAAATCTTGGTGCTTACACGATGCTGAAGAGGTGATATGGAGCTCCTGAGTGGAGCAACACATGGCAAACACGTAATGAAAAATAGCAACTGAATCAAAATTAATTATTACAGAGAGCAGCTTTTCTAGACAGTGTCTTGTCTGAGTAGCCAGGATGGTTCAGAGGTTTGGAAGTTCTTTTAATGTCTTTAAAGATTAAATCCCTCCATCGCTGTAGTGTAAACTTGCATTAGTTATTTACAGCTACCTGCATGAAAGGGCTCTGGGCGTGAGTCAGGGATCTGTGAGGGCTGACTTTTGGACATCTGGCTCCTGCAGTGAACACCACAGCCTTGTGTAGGTGTCTAATCTTCCATGCAATGCAAAGGAACTATTGATACCAAAGGATAAGGTGCATGGCATTCAGTTTGCTTAGTGGGAAGCTGACTGAGATACCTGAGATAGCCAGGTAAAAGCGACTTTGAGGTGGTTGTCGTGGTGGGAGCTCAGCTCTTCGGGGCGCTGTGAAAACTCTCATGGGACTGAGTTTCTAAAATTCTCCCATTAGGTGATGTAGACATATGTGACCCAGTTCCAAAGCTGGAAACCCAGTTGTATTCACTGAGGAGACTATGGTGGGACTTTCAAGTCCTCTTCAGTCACAGTAACACTCTTCACCTCCAAGAGAGAGGCTGAGGGTGCAAATGGGGGCACTCTGCCCCCCCCGGAGTACAGATCAGCTCCCCCTTGTAAAAGGGAACCAGCATCACATCGCCTTGGGGGGAGGAGTGTGGCTGCAACTCTGCAAAAGCAGCTCCCAGGGAGCAGAGAGCCCCAAATCCTTGCACAAGTGCTGTTTGTGTACTTGGTGTGAGAGGGATATTGGACAAAACACCTTGCTGGGGGTTTGGGCCATGGCAGGAGCCGGGATTGGAGAGCCCGTCCCCATGAGCTGGGCAGAGCTCGGAGTGTCCAGCACTGGCACTGGGGTTAATGGTGAAGGCTGGGGAGCCTGTGATGCTGAGGGCAGGGACAGCAGGGCTCGGAGGCACTCAAGTAACAAATTGAACAGTGAGTATCTTAAGATGACTTTGGTTTATTGTCCAGATCAGGTCAGCGGAAAAAATATTGGGAGACTGAACAAAGAGACAGGCTGCTTTAGCAGATAAATGGACTGATCATTTCGTATTGAGGAACAATCTCTAAAACATAGTTTACTGCACAGCTGAGGGCTGAGGCATTTGCTGATGCCAAGAGCTCCTTCTCTGACCCTCGGCACGCGAGGAATTAAATGGCGCGGTGTTTTTTGATGGTTAAACTCTCCAAAGAAGACACTCCATTTGTTACCAGGGCTCTGATGAAGTAAAGTGTGGTTTATATGTACAAGGCCGGCCTTCAACTCATCTCAGAATGAATGGAGAGGTAAAATTGAATTTTACACTCCTGCTGCTATGATTAATGTGCGGGCTCTGGGATCCCTGGCCGGCCGCAGGAGGGCAATGCAGGCTCGCCCTGCGGGAGCCTCCCGCCCCCGCTGATGCGCAGGGATGCCGGGGAGAGGGGAGTCTGCAGAAATGAATGGCTGGGGTAAGAATAAACCTGGTAGAGCAATAAATTCCCCGTGTATCCATCTCAGTGCAGCCCTCCGATGTGAGGCTGCACCTGACAAAGGAATAAACTTGTTGGATGAATAAAAGAGTACATGTACATTAAATCAGAGAGTCTAATGGCAGGGACTGAGAGCTGCATGCACCTCACTGAGGAGTGGGAAAGGAGGGAAGTGCTCAGAGTTTGACAGGGATGTGCAGGGCTGGAGAGCTTTGGGTGGCCCTTCAGCTGTGTTGCTTCATCCTCTAGGATGGCTCAGAGGAAGGCACAATACGACCCCAGGGGGCTGAAAGCTTCTCACAGGCAGGAGAGAGACAAGCTGCCCAGCAGCCCTACGTCTGTGTGTTGTCCTCACCCACTCCAGGAGCAAAGGAGTGGGTGAGACCTGTCCATAACTTCCTTTGGGACTGAGTAGCTTCAGCAGAAGCGAGTTGGGAGGCCAGGATTTATGAAGCACCCTTGCATTAAGGAGAGGTAATCCCTCAGCACGTGCCATTACACTCTTCTTCCACTCCCTGGGACTCTGGTTTTCCCACTGGGCAGAGAGGCTTGCTTGCCTTATTCCTTTCCCGCTAGTCCCAGTGGGGAAACAAGCTCCCATGAAACCCTTCCTGGATAAAAATTGTTCCCTGGCCCTCCTGCATGTTCTGGGCAGTCCTGCTGCTTCATCTACAGAGTGGTGATCACCTCCTTTACCTCCATCCCCAGCTTCCTTAGTGAGAGCTCAGCTGGATGGTCTGCAAATAAATCCTCCCTTCTGGTTAATCCCTGGATGGAGGGTCTGATCCAGCTCCACTCACTGCTCAGTGCAGCAGCTTCCTTTTGCAGCATTTGAACCAGTGGTGAGATGCTCAGCTGTTGAAGGGTCATGTGTTTATTAAAAATAAACATTTCAAAAGGATTTGAATTCTGATTTCAATCAGGAAATTGTTGGACTAAGTACTGCAGAGGAATATTCCTATGTTAATGTATGTAATGGAATGTTTTTCCTGATTTGCTGTACTATTTTTCCTAAAAATGGATAAATTCAAGCCAATTATGTACAATAAAGGTAGAACAAGGTAAGCAATTGCCTTTCCCCATCTCTACATCCCTGAGCTCAGGACTTCAAAAGGCTAAAGATTAGAGTTGGTAACAGGAAAGCAACCTGGAAACCTGTTAGATCTGAAGTCAATGGACTCCCACCTGTGTGACTGACAATAGAACCTGGTAAATCACTGATTCTTTAATTTTCTTTTTCCTTGATAAACTGAAATTTTACATGTCAAGTATCACACGAAACATCTTTTACTTTGTAATTTCCTGTTGGAATGCAAAGTCAGAAATACTGTTTTGGACAACAACAAATTGTTGTTTGCTCCAAATCCAGGCTGGGAGGAAAGTTGCAGTCTGAGGGTGCCTGTTGCCTGAGCACATCATTCCTGGGGTAGATCTGAGCCCTCCATCCCGGACCGAGTGGTGGGACTGGGGGGGTGGGGGGCAGGTGGCTTTCAAACATCTGCTTCAACTCAGCATCTCTCCCCCAGCCGTCCCTGTGGGCACTCGCTGACAAACAATAAACAGCTGAAGGATAACAATGAGTCAGGTGAAAAAAAGGAAATTGTTTTTTTGACAATCTGCTGTTGGGAGCGAGGAGGCAAAAGACCCTGTAAGAATAAAGAACCCGGGAGAAAGGGGATAAGTTAACATTAAATGGGCATGTGGTGACAGGGAGGGAAATGGTGGGACAGCTGGAAATGCAGCAGGAGTGGGGAGAAAATCGATACGAGATAAGCGTTGCAGGGGTAGTGCTGTTCATCAGGTGACAAAGTTAAAGGCAGAGAGACACTAAAAGTGAGAAAATATCACTGACCCCCTGCAGTATTGATCAAACAGCTGAGAGACTCAAGGCCAAAGTCACTAATAAAGTGAGACGTATCAGCAAGAAGCCCATGAGAGCAGATGAGTTGGCTTCCGAAGGTCTTAAAAATAAAAATAAAACATATCTGCAAAAGTTCTTGTTAACCATCTTCTTTGTCTTGTTAAGTGCAAAGGAGACAAAGCAGCTTTCTTGGGAGGCACAACCAGGGAGAAGAGAGACCTGAAGATTTGCTGTGTTATTAAAAGGGAAGTTGAAAACTGGCTGGATTTTGTGGTGCAGAGGAAAGAGGAGCCTGTAGTGCTGGAGAGGGACTGCAGTTCTGTCAGATGCTGCTGCCAGCTCTGTCAGGACACCTGCAGGAGCTGACTGAGCTTTGGGTTATGGCCCAAAGCTTAAATGAGTGTCTGAGCACCTGCAGCCACACCTTTGCACAGCTGTCAGCAATGCCCCACAAAGCCTTCAATCAGCTCCAGAGGGAAGATCAGGTGATTTGTGTTTATTCCTTGCCTCCACCCCCTTAAAATGAAGTTGTGCCTGGAGGATTTGATGCCCTCATTTGCTTTTTGAAACAGGTTCAGGTCAGCTTGGTGTGGGCATAACTCACAGCTATTCTTGACCACCTCGTGAACCAAAACTTGCCCCAGAGCTGGCCAAGAGGGGGCTCGTGGCAGTGCTGTGTGTTGGGAACTGCTCCTGCTGCTGTGGAGCTTGACTTGTGGAAGCAGAGGTCTGTGGGGCAGAGAGAAAGCCTTGTGTGTGGGGTAGACCCCTGTTCCAAATCCCAGACACTTCAAAATGTCTTTTTATGCCGAGTGGACAGTGTGAAAAAAAGATAAGTGTTCCTATAATTTCTGGCTTTTTATACAGGACATTCCAATTAGTTTGTCTAAAGGAATTGAGAAGTGCAGGTGAGAGTGTGGCTGTCACATGCCCCCTTCTGGACCTGAAGTCCACCCCATAACTGCTTTCCCCATCCTTGTACCCCCTCCCAAAGGGCCACCCTCTGGTCTGCTGCTCACATGGAGCCTTTCCCAGTGCTCCCTCCTGGAAAGCACCACTTCCTTCTGCCTGAAACCAGCGGAACACGAGGGCCTGGGCAGTGCCTCATGGAGGCTGCCCAAGCAGGGGGATAACAGATGATGTGCCAGCTCTGGAGCCCTGTGGGTGCTCTCAGCCCCACACTCACCCTGCCGTTGGTATGGTAACAGCCTGGAACCGAGGGGAAGGCACCGTCCACAGCCCGCCCGGCTATTTGTACTTGTCTAATTATTATTACTCTTTGTGTTTGCTTCCAGTGGATGAGTAATGAAAGAGGCTTAGGGGGAAGCAAAGGTACAGGGGGAAGAGAGCAGTGGTTTGTGGGGTGGGTATCTGGTCTCGGAGAGGAGGACATTCATCTTCCCGGGCATCCAAGGGCAGCCCTGGCTGCTGGTGAGTGGCATTCACACGTGGGTGCCTGAGTGGGCCTCAGCCCACGGGGACTGACAGGACTTGGGCTGTGGTGGTATTTAAGATTGTTTTGATCCATAAGTGCCAGTTATTCATGTTTTGATTTCGAAATATTCACCAAGCCAGTTGTTCTGAAAGTAAGCCATCTCCCCATGAGACTTTAAGAGATGTTAAAAGACTTCTCAGATGTTGATCCAAGCTGTTGTACTCGTCCTTGATAGCTGAAATCTCCCCCTTTTCCTAAGAGTTAAACTAGATTAAACAGTCACTTTCTCCTCCTAAAGCCAAAGGTAATTCTGGATTTTTCAGGGCAGAAATCTTTATCCAAACTGGGACAGCAGATGTAGCTATATAACCAGACTTCCTTTGCTCAAGCACTTTGGTGTAAGGCACAGCTGCCTTTGGGGCACGGTGCTTTTGTTAGGAGTTCCATAGTCTTGTCTAGGCTGGGGGTAATGATGGGGGGAAACTGAACCCTGAGGCGTCTTTGTGTGTGTGTGTGCCTGAGTCCCCCTGCCTTCTTGCTTGTTTGCTTTTTCCTCTTGACCTGGCAGTTCCCAGAATACTGCTGCTGACCTCCTAGAGGGATCCCTTCTGTGTTTTCCTACAAATTTGGAGTCGGTTATCCTGTTTTAGTGAAGTCCGAAGTATTTTGGCCTCCTGCAGATTTAGAGGGGTGGGGAGAGGACAGGATGTTACATGAGAGTGGGGTATTAATTCCTACTTCATTGAGAGATGTGTAATGAGAGATTTGGATGTGTCAAAATAGGAGATATAGCCTAGAATCAGTTCAACCAAGCTTTTGTTAATTGAGCATTTTTATTTGTGTCTCATATACATAATCTGTGGTGCCTTTAAACCCTTGCAACGCTCAGTCTAAATCCCTGTGTCCATAATGGGGGTGGATCTCTTTGGCCACAGCCACGTAGCAAAGAGCAGATTGTACCTTATGTGGTAGAGTTTTTATGTGATGCAATAAATCTTCCCCTTGTTTTGGGTGATACTTGAACATCTAGAACCAAGAAAGCTGAACAATGTATAGTCTGGCTCTTTTTGTCTCACATATGTGACTTACATGTGGAGTATTTATAGAGGCATCCATAAATACACCATAGAATTCCTCCATTCCAATTCAGGAATTTTAGCAAGAGTCATTTTTATTCAGTGGAGAACATGCTTTTATGCAGTTTTTCTGTTTTGTTTTTCTTTTTCTACCTATTTTTTGCCAGCTGATTCCCAAGAGGAGGTTTCTTGATATATGCACAAGCTTATATCTTACCCTAACCTGTGATTATGGGGAATTTCATGCTTATATTACTCTCTGTGGCTGTGGGGGAAATGTAGGCTGTTCTAGTAGCCAAGGCTTCCACTGTTGATCAGAGCTGTGTTCAGCAAGGTGAGGCTTTTGCAAGACAGTCAAACACTTCTCACTCTGCTCCAGAGAGGGCAGAAGGTAAAACCAGCAGCTGATGTTTTACTGTTTAGTGTGCTCTTGGTTTGTACAAAAAACCAGTGTCTTCTTTCAGTATATGAACAGTTGTACGAGAAGGAAGATGCTGGATCTGGACTGGAATGCTGGAAAGTTAAGGGGTTCCTACCCCAGGATAACACAACTTTTCTGGTATCTCAAGCAGAAGCTTTGGAGTGTATTTGGAAACCAGTAGAGCCAAAGCACAATGTGATCAAATACAGGTTTACCACAGTGAAAACAAAACCTCTCAAAGACCTTTTCCTGCCTCCCCTCTCTTCTGGAGGTGTGCACTGTGTTCCCTGTAACACCCTAATCTTTGAGGAGCCTAAATCCATATTGGTGAAGGCCACCAAGGCACTCTGGTGGGATTTGGCTTGGGTGGGTTTGGGAAGCAGTTTTCCTTCTTTGTGCTTTGACAGAATAGTTCAGAATTACTGTAATTCATGGTGGGTAGGCACCAAATCAACATTTCTTTTCCTTGAGCCATTCTGTAAACTGCTAATGGTCTGGAAAACCAAAGCCATCCTTTCTTTTGGGAAGAGGAAGAGTTTTGAAGCTCCAGAGCAGTAAAGATATATTGTTTCTCACAATCAGAAATCAACACGCTCAAGCACAAGATCTGCTCGTGCTTGAACACTTCTGGGAGTTCAATTGGAAGATTGTTGGCTGAATTTCCCACCCATTCCAGCCCATGGCTGAGCATCCCTGCCCTCCCCTTGCCCTGGTGCTCAGGCAGACTGTGACTCAGAGAACCCCGAGGCCACACTGAACTTGCCTCTCCGGTTACATGATCTGGGAAGGGAAGAAACAAAAGCCCTGGGCTACAAAAGGCCCCAGCACAAGCCCGTCCAGGGGCACGGGGTGATAACAGCCAATTATGATGGTATTATAAAAGATGGCATTACAGCACTGGGAGTATTGATTGAACCTTTGGCCATACAGACACTGAAAGAGAGAGAAGGAATGAGTGTGAGATCAATATATGCATCTTTAGACCTATTTATCTCTGGGTGATTTTTCCACTCCCCTTCCTGTTCGATATGGCATAATTTACCTTCATAAAGTGTTCAGCGTCAGGGGTCCATTATCAGAGTAATCAGTTTTGATTAGTAGAAAAAGGGTACAAAATTGTTTAGCCTCTAGATAGAACTGTGAAGAGTGAGTAAACTATGCTTGACAGCACCTAATGCAGTTAGAATGTAGACTTAATTTGATTTCAATTCTTTATGGCTTTCCGTGATTTCAAGCATCTATTGGTTTGTTAGAAAAATATAATAGGAAATGGGCTGTGGCACGTGGGAGGGGAGAGGGAGGAGAGAGATAATTCAAGTTTGCAGGATGCAATTTTCCTCAGTATAAACATTCTAATGCAATTTGATGCCTGTTGTGTTTTGGTGTGCAGGGCAGGAGCTTTTGTTTTGCAGATATAGTTTTATCACTTTGAGGATACACAGGGGGTAACTCAGGCTGAGTGGCTGGATGTTTATTCCCAGCTCTTTCCCTTGAACTGTGCTCAAGCACTGGCACCTTCCTAACTTGGGCTTGCTCCTTTTAAAATGCAGTGGAAAATCCTGTAAAATCCATGAATGGTGGCAGAGCTCTTGGAGATCCTCTAGTGAAGTGAGGGTCCTGCTTCAAAGTCAATAATTGATCAGGATGTGATTAATGGTGCTGAGCATATCATTAGTGTCAGAAAAAAGCCAGTTAAGATTTTACTGGGCAATGACTTCACTCTGATTCTCAGGACAACCAGCAGAACAGCAGTACTGTAGGCTGGAAAGTATTAGCTGTTTTCCAAACTTCATTAATTAGATAGTTTGAATCCTCAGGCCATCTCAGTCCTGCATGAAGCAGCTGCTTCACAAGTAATGTTTCTACCTCTCCCAGATGGACACAGAGGGACACGTTGTCAGTTAACAACACGACTCATTTTTTTCCATCTCTGCCTTAGCTTTATGATGGCTGGGAAGAACTGGGAGTCTGCAGTCTGAGCAGGGTACTGATGCTACAATCCCAGATTTATTGGCTGCATTTTTGATTGAAACAATTAAGAGAAAATAATATGAATTCACAAAACACATTGGTTGACACAAATCTGTGTTTATTAATGAAAAAAAAGAAAAAGAGAGGAGAAAACCCCCAAAAGCTTTTGGGTTTTTTGATTCCTTTTATTTGCTTCTGTATAAGGCCATTCCTCCAGTGCTCTGCCTTCCCTGCTGATACAACACTGCTCCTCTCAGCTTTTCCCTTTCATCTGGAGTTGCTTCCACAAGCAGGTAACTCAAGTGGGCTTGGTAGCTTTCAGCACAGCCCTGAACTCACTGTTCTCACTGCTGTTCCTCAGACTTTGTTCCAATGCCCCAGGAGAGGGTTCTGGGGTGGTGGGATGTCCCAGTGCATCCCTGCAGCCCTGACTGTTGTGGGAGTGATGTGCAGGGCCAGTGTCCATCACTTTGGTGTTCAGCCCTGCAGCATGGCCCAGCTGGGGGAATCCACACTTTATTGGATGTGCTGCATTCCCTGCTGCTCCCTGCTCTCCTTGCCCAGTAGACTGACAGGAGGGTTTCATTTCAACCTTGTGTTAGATAAATAACCAGTTGTGGAGGGGTGAGATGAGGGAGCAGAGGGGGCAGCTGGCGTGTCACCTCCAGCATGTCTGCAGCAGGCTGGGTCATTTGCAGCTGTAAAATTTGATGTGAATGTAAAATTGACAATAAAACCTGAGTGTGCCAATTCTCACTGCATTTAACTGATGCTTTCAAGCCCTTCTCAGATACCCATCTTGTTCTAAATCCACCCCACTTTTTTTCCTTCTCTCTTTTTTTTCTGTCTTCCAAGAGAACCTGAGCAACTGGAAGAAAATCAGACAGAATTCTTCAAGTTGGCCAATAAAGCCCAACAAGGGAGCAGCCTGGATCTTGTGCCCCCAAAGCTGAGCTGCAGGAGTTCTAACCCAGCTGGCACAGGGCTTTTGGTATCACATCTGCCTCTGCCCATCCACGTGAGAGTCCCTTGCCCTGAGTGAATTATCAATAACATTTTACATGGCATATTTATTTTTTGAGCTTTATCTGTAAAATTAGAGCTGGACAAATCCACTTGAGTAATAGGATCTCTAGTCACAATTCCTGTAGTATTTGGTTTATACCCTCTAGTGACCAGAGCTTTTAATACCTTTTTCTGCTTTGAAATAGAGACAGTGTTGCCTGTTCTTGTGCTTTTATTGAGTCTTGGGATATTTGGGCTGGTGTTTATAATCCCAGCTCCTGGAGGCAAGTGACTGCAGGAGACTCTTGGCTTTTGTTTTAAGCGTTTCTAGTAATTGTGGTTTGTGAGAATGGCTTTAAAATGTGATCCGGCTCCACTGTAAAGACTCAGGAACCAGAAGGCAAATAAAAACTTAAGTTAAAAAAAGGCACAACCTCTATTAATTTTTGAGTTACTTGGGCTTTTTTTGTTTGGAAACTCAGGTCTAAGTAAGGAATTGGCAAGCAGCTACCATCAACTACAACACAAATGTTAGAAACTGCTCTCCTCCTCCTGTGTTGCTTCACTTGCTGCACATCCAATGCACATCAAAGCAGCTGAACGCTGGGCTTGAAAATTACTTTTCTTGGTGAACTTATGTCCAGCTGGAAGTGCCAGTAGGAACTTCTGCTACTGGAACTGAGGAAATGCATCTTAGGGTCTAAAGGGATGGGCAAGAAGTGACATGACATGGAGTGGTTTGGTTCTGGTAGTGGCTGGATGATGGTTGTGGTCAAAAAAGAACTGACTGTCACTACCCGAAAAGTTGTAACTCTACCACTGCTGGTTTGGGGTTCTGTTTGTATGTTTTCTTAAAGGCATGAAAATGGTATAAATTAATTTTTATGTCCTTTTTTTTTGGTCAAGCCAAAGTCAAGTTTTTGCTTTCTAAAGAGGAACAGGCTGAATTTGGGAGTTATTGCTGGAATGGGATGTTTCCCACCACCTTTTATCTGTGCAATAGCAGCTGGCCTTGCCCCACCATGTCCATGGGAGAGTTTTGTGGTGAATTTTAGCTCTAAAATTGCAGATCTCTGTCAGAAACTTCAGCCTAGGTGTGGATGGGCCAGAAGTACTAAACCAAAATTTCAGAGTGAATAAGAAGAATTTCTGTGACTGGTTTTTTGGTCCATAGCCCAGCAGAACTCTTAAACACATGTGCAATCTGAATGAAGTGTGTAGCATCTTAAGTGAATTTGTTTCAGCTGTGTTCACGCCTTTCTGTCAACTACTTCCCATGAAAATTTGGACTATAAAATCCTGCTGGTATGAAAGCTTTTTTTTCTATAAAGTTTAAGGTTGTGTGCAGCAGTATTCCATGTCCCAAAGTAATAGTTTGCATGTGCGAATCGAAGTATTAAGTTCACAGTTTTTGAGGAAAGCCAATGTTTATTACAGGACACATCCAGTGTGTCACTTACCTGTTTAATCACAAAGCTGCCTCATGTATTATGGAATTGGGATCTGTATAGTAGCAAGGCTTGCCACTGGAAAGAGGTTAAATTAATTGAGTAGTTTGAATGTGATAAATGATTAGCTGATTAAAGGCATGTAATTTATTTTTTAAACAAAATTAGATGATAGCAGGAGGGATGTCCACATATGTATATTCCTGGTCTTTCAGAAATTTCATCCCCAGTGTAAAGATTCACAGATTTCATTTCTTTGGGATGGGGTAACTCAGATTTCTGAACATGAAAGGAATAGCTAAAGTCTAAGAAAATGGATCCTGTTTAATAACTGAAGTTCATCAGATGTGATGGGGAAGGGTCACCACATCTTCTGTCCACCAAGCTTTAGGATACGTATATCTGGGGCTACATGATTTAAAGAGGTAACATTTTTCAGTAGGTAAAAGATACCAGCTGAGTAAATAAATCCAGACCATCATGTACAAGTTCTCCTGCTTCCCAAAGTTCATTAGTGATAACAAGACTCTTGGCATTTGGATAATAAATCCATGAACTAATGGTTGTTATAAGCAGGTTGAGGAGCTCAGATGGTGACATTAATGGTGCAAATACAATAACATTTGAAAAGAAACTTTTTGGAGGGGAGAGGAGGGAGGAGGAAAGGGCAGCCAAGCATGAGAGCACAGGATGGGAGTTTCATCATCACATCCCTCTGTGCAAATCAACCACTGCCACACACTGCCTGTGTTTGCTGTGCCAGCCCTTTGAGACAGCCCAGTGAGGAGAGCACATGAGATAGGAAGAGGTGAGAAATGGGTATGTTCCTGCCTGAACGAGTTTGTCTGCTCCGGTTAGATGGGTTCAGGGGTTACTCGTGTCAGGCCCAGGGACTGCCTGGGGATGTTCCCACTTGTCTCTTCCACCTTCACGTGTCTCCCTGCAATGATTTTCTTTGCAATGAGCTGCCTGTGTGCCTGTTTGGGTTGGGTGAACACATCCATAATTCCAAAATACTTGGTGAAAAATCCATGCAGAGAAACGCTAACTCCCCCCCGAGAAGCAGTTGTAGACTGTGAGATATTCTGGACCTCACTGAGGCCGGGGCTACTTGTGATTTTTGGTAATAAACCACATTTTTCTTGCTGTATTATTAATTTCCACCTCCTTCATCAGGTATAGAAACTACGTATGTCTGCTCTCTGTGCTGATCTGATAACACCTGGCTGTGCCACAGCCTTCCCCTTGGCCAGCAGAGCAAGAAAGTGCAGTCTTGAAGAAGCCTCTTTTGAAGGTTTCTTTTGGGAGAGAAGGGAGAGAATAGCACATGGGCTGAGCTGAGTGGAGGACCAGTTCTGCTGTCCCTGCCAGGGCTCCTTGCAGGTCAGTGCTGGCTGTGGGTTTAAAACCAGCTCTCCTGGGTGGCTGAGAATTGTGAAAATAATGCTAGACTTTAATATTTGTTGTTCTGGGCTTTAATTTTAATTGTTCTGGAGAGCAAGCGACATGCTAGGACAGACCAACTTGTTTTCAGCAATGAGAAACAGCGAATTTGCCCATAAAATGATCTAGATTAAAGATGCTTATCTCAGGAAAAATGTTAATTATTTGAATGCTTCATGCTCTGGTACAAGGAGCTTTATTGGGATTCAGCAGTAATTTAGCAACTGTTTAAAAAGAAGTCCTCCGTCCAAAATCAAAACTATTTTAACATCTTTGTGGAAAAAAAGCAAAGCAATGTATGACTTAGAAATAGTCCCAGAATAGTTCCTGTCTGGTAGGTGGAAAAGTATCTTGCCATAATGGGATTGGAATTTCGGAAGTGCCAGAAGCCTGGTTTACTGGAGAAATAGTACATGGTCTTAGATGCCTTCAACAATTGCTGTGGAGTGTTTACAGAGTGCCTGGGAGGATATCAGCATCACCTGGACACATGTTCTGTGGGCAGTAGTCAACTTTTTGACTCTTGCCTTCTGTGTATTGCAGCTGGATTAATTAATTTCAAAGCCCAAGTCTTTTCCTCCCTAGATTTCAGGCCAAGTGTAATTAGCAATGTGGGTGGCAGTTTATATACAAACTAATACTCTTGGCCTTCCCCCCAGTTTCTAAGTCACTTTTGGTAACAGCAATCCATGGCAAGTGTGATCTGCTCTCTGACCAGGTTACAGCCCAGGAAGGAGCCTGAATTGAGTTTTTCTCTCATAGGAATACAGTGGAAAATAGAATCAAAACTAGCAGATAAATGAATAAAATCTCAAGGACAATAAGTGCATAAACATGTCTGCTAAGCAATTTGCTAAGAGGAAAATCTGGCATCTCTCACTTAAGGAGAAACAGTGAGGAGGAAATGTATGGAGACATTTCTGGCATGGAGACATTCAGCTGAGACTGAGCAGAGAGGGAGAAGCTCTGGCAGAAGTAGATGTGGTGCTTCTTAACGTGGTTTAGTGGTGGACCTGGCAGTGCTGAGTTAATGGCTGCACTCGATGATCTTAGAGGTCTTTATCAGCCTTAATGATTCTGTGATTCTAAGCTGGTTTGTAATGTCAAACACCAGGCTCTTGGTCTCAGTAAATGTCAAACTTCACCCACCACAATGTATTTCTGACGTGGGGGTGATTTATCCATCCCTCCCTGGCACTCTGACCCCAGTGGAGTTGGCTGTAAGGCTCTGCTGTCCGTGGTGATGTCAAAATTACTAACATGAGCCCAAATCACATCGTTTAGGAGACAAGGATATGGGTGCAGTCACTGGCTTTGCTTGGTGAGATCCCAGGAGACGCTCTCTTTCCACTGTCCACACTGATTTAAAATGGAAATTGGAATAATGCTAAAAATCATGCATTAAGATATTCTTAAGAATAACGTGTGCTCAGGCTGGTGTGCAGGGCCCTTTCCAAAGGCAGTGCTGCTCTAAGGCAGTTACTGCATTTCCTGAGGTTATGATCCCACATTTGGAGTTATCCCCAGACTGTCAGCCTGTAAGTCAGCCCAGGTACAGCCAGTCCAGAGCCTCTCAGAGGAGCAGGATTTGGAGGGACCCATGAGGACCCTTTATTGGGCAGGAGCAAATGGCAGGATATGTCCTGTATTTCTGGGGACAGAAGAGAGTAAAGGGGCTCATAGAAATAAATGTATTTAATAGCACAGAATGAAACAACAGATTGAAATTGTGCTGAAATCCAGTTCTTGGGTTTTATAATCCACACAAAGTTATTAACTTCAGAGACCTGTGCAAGCTAGAAAAAAGTAGTGAGCTTTCCACTCCATCCCCAAAACACAGGAAATTTAGAGCACTTTTATGGTGCATTTTAGGACAATGACCTGGGCAATATGTTCAGCTGCTTCTCTTGCCTCATAAACCCCACTTTATACAGTCCTGGAATCAATCCTGTTCTGTTTTGGGCTTGCCAGAGCAGGGACTGCCAGTGGAAGCACTTCATGATTCAGAGATGAAGTGTCAAAGGGACATAGACCAGAGCCATGGTGGTCACCTCCGTGGTCAATAGGAAAGGGATATTTAGGCATAAATAACCCTTGCTGTGGGACAGGGAGAGCCTCTCCCTGCAGCCCAAAGTTTGAGGGCAACTTCTCTGCACCCCAGGATCTGATCTTTTGAGTTCGTTTGCACTAGGTAACACAAGTGGAGCAAGAGAGACAGCCCAAAATACCCCCAAAAAAGGAAGTTGAATGCCCTGTACATTTGACTTGACTGTGCAAGGGGTTGCTGCATTTTGGGTTTGAGTTTTCTGTAGCACTGTTTGAGTGCTATTGTGCATCTATTCCCCCCAGAATTTTTCATTTGGAAATGCCAAACGCATATTTTCATTGCTTTACATCTGCAATACATCAAGCTGCATAACTTCGTTTTTTTAGGGAATAAACCCCCTTTCTCCATTTCCAGATCTAATTCTGAATCTGTGTTTTAATGAGGTTTTCCAGCTCCCCATACTGAGTGTGCACCCAGAGCAAGAAGGACCAGACTGTCCAAAGGCTGGGAGGGTGCTGAATATTGCACACTTTGAGGTGAGTGAAAGCTGTGATTCCTCATCAAAACCCTCTCGCTTGTGTTTTCACTCTGGACCTTTGATTTTTTTTTTTTTGAAGTCTGGTTTGTTTTTCCGTGAGCTTCTGGAGAAGCCTAAGGAGGAAAACATCTGGGCCATGGGAGTGCAAGGTTTGACTTCAAGACGAAAAGATTGGTTTGGGAGAGTTAATTCTATTTCAGTCACACAAATAGACCAGTTTCTGGGTTAGCATTTGAACTCTTATTTTAGCCAAAGGTGTCTGTAATTAATATTTCTGCAGTTTTCTTGATTATTTAACTCTACAGAGCAACTTTTCTTTCCATTTCTTCTTGCAGTGACACAGTAACTGGCATTGTGGCCACAACTATTGCTGTGCCTTCAGCCCAGCAGGCACAATGTGTCCGTTCCTACCCTCCCACAGCAAAAGCAAAGGAGAAAAATTGGAATTCAGGTCCTGTCTGAAAAGTAAAAGGGACAAATTAGTTTCTTGTCGCTGCGCTGCAATAAATACATTGTCATTTTTATACCCCAGTGAATCATATTCTCCATTTCCCCCGTAACTATTATACAGTCTGCTGGCAGTACATCATTTTTTGGTAATTTTATTTTCACCAATTGTTTTATGAAATTTTTGAGTTTTATGGACACTAAAACAAATCTAGCCTGCGAGTATTATAGCCCTTTAAATCACTGGCAGGAAATCTCAAGGTTCCTCCAGACTGTGAGAGAAGGAAGCTTTAGGAAAGAAAGATTGCTCCTAGCTTATAAACTGAGCAAAAACCCAGAGATAAGTTTGTAAAAGGGACATACATCATCACTGGCAAAAAGCAGGACGTAAAACAACATCTCTCCACTCAGCTCCCTTAAGAATAAAAATGGATTTTTATTTAGCAGAAACACGAAAGTAGTTGGGGAAAGGAACACAAAAGCTTTTCCATGCTTTCTTAACCATAACAATCCTTATTTCCTACTGAGCCACAGTGTCAGGAACTACCTTGGGGTTAGTTGCAGTCCCAAACTGGGGAAACCTGGCAAAAATCCATAATTCTAAGCTGAATGCTGGCACCACTGAATGTGGTCCTCCCAATGCTGAGGAAGTGCTGGCACCAGGGCACAGGGAAAAGGGATCATCCGGGTTCTCCTCTCTTGTCCACAATCTTTGTTGATGTTTTTATGGCTAAAACATCTGGACTGTATTTTGAGAAGGTTTTGCCAGTTGCACAAAATTTCAGATGGCAAATGGGAGGCAGAGACTGCAGACCCACCCCAGAGGTGTGGGTGAAAGCCCAGCCCAGGGAGGACACAGAGAGAGCCAGGGAAGCTGCCGTGGTCCAGCGGCCGCCTGACACAGCAGGTGGCTCTGGCCCTTCAAACGAGTTTCTTGGCTCTGGCTTTCTGAGGAGCAGGGAGTTATGGTTTCCAAAGCTTATGCCAAAACTGACTTGTGATATAATAAAAACTGTTAATTTAATTTTTTTTTGAAAATAAGGTTTTTGTTCTCAATAGATAGCTTCATCCACTTTGCATATTCCTGAATATAAGAAAGTAGAAGTAGATGAGATGGTCTTGTCTGAGTGGAAAAATTGAACAAGAACTTTCTTAACTGTAAATCTGACAGAGCAGATGAACGAGTTCTCACCCCAGTTCTGACCTGGACTTTGCAGTCTTGAATGATTTACTCCTTTTTTACTTTTCCATTTTTTTATTCACATCTTAATATTCTTCAAGGCTCTGAAGATATATATATATATGTATATTAAATATTTGCTCTGTGAATTGGAAGAAAGATTGTTTTTAGACCAAATTGAATTGTTTTTCTTTCTAAGAAATTTTTAAAAATATATAATGGAAACCAGAAATTTTAAAAATGGTATAAAAATGGCTGTTCTGTCTCAGACCTGTGGTCCACTGTGGCCAGAACAGTATAACTGTATATTTATGTAATATTTACCTTGATATATCCTTCCAGCAATTTATTACATAGAACTTATGAGCCAACAGGAACACATCTGTTAATGGCCCTTGATGGATTTTTCCCTCTGGGAATTTATTGAGTTGAACGTATGTAAATTCATGACTTCCAGAGCATAATGTAGGGGTGACTCTGTAACATGTGATGTTATGGGAAAAAAAGCGCCTCCTTTTTCCTACTTTTAGACTCCCTGCCTGGCTCTTCACCTGCTGCCCTACTTGGTGCTTTGCAGGAAGCTGTGAACTATCACTGCCTGTTTCTCTGCCTGCTGATGCCCATGATCTTAAAGATTCCATCCCTTTCCCAGTCTGAGAAGCCCAGGTTGACTTCCATTTTTTGGACAGGAAAAAAACCCACCTTCCTCAGGGAATGAGGGTGCTGCTCCCAGAGTGGGCTGGGGTTCACATGCTTGGGAGGCTGGAACAGTAACTGGAGTGCATTGGCTACACATCAAGAGTTGGTAAAAGCACAGTTCAACACTTTTCTCTTAGAAGTCCTGAAAAAATTAAATCAGTAAAGACACACCCCCGAGTAAATGGTGTTTTGGTTATAAAAGGGAGCTTTCTGAAAAGTAAGTGTAAGCTAAAAATCCCTATTTGTGAATTTTGATATTCCCAGACGATAACATTCAGACCGTATATTCTGAATAAATAAGTAAAAAACAAACATGAGCGAGTTTTCCAGCTCTACTTTTCTATCACCTGGAAAGAAAGATCTATAGATTTGAAAGCAAACTTACTTTGACTCTCTGCAATCCTGGGTTTAGGAGCTGCCCTGCATTCTGTCTGTTCAGAACACAGAACTGCTCCACGTCTCCGACACATTGCAGTTTGAGTATTTCAAAGGAAGATATCTTTAACAACCTGAGGATCGCCCCCTGAGCCCATGGATGGGGTTATTTCTCCTCACTTTAGCATGAGAGCATCGTCTGTCCTGAGGATTTATGACTGGTCTCCATTCTTATTGTGGCCAAACGGGTGCTAGAGGTGAAGCACTGTGTGATTTGAATGGTGGGGAGGAAGAGCAGGGAGGAGGCCAAGGTACAGTCAAGGCAGGAATGAATGAGTAGATGTGCTTAGCATGCCTTGATCCTTCCAGGAGTTTAAAAACAGGGCATGATTGGACAGTAGTTATGAAATTTGCGATATAGCTGTATTGGACCAAAGGGTTTATATGAGTGTAACTTGTTCTCTGATGAGAGGGCATCAACTCTGCCTGTCTGAAGCATCTTCATGTCTCTGGTGCATTAGTCATGCTACTGGCATTGAATGTTTTGATGAAAAAATGTTCTCCATAGGGTTTGGGTCTCAGCCTTCCCATAATCTGGCTCCGAGCTTTGGAAAGGGCTCTGCAAAGCTACAAGTGAATTGTAAGGAAGGATTTTGCAAGGAAAAAGTGGCCATGAAAGAGGGGCCTGCAGCTCTGTTGACAGTGCTTGGCAAAGAACAGGAAGCAACAGGAAAGCCCCCCAAAGCTGCTGTGGTGGGTGGTGTACAGGGGGTGCCGTGTCCCTCCTCTGCTCCCTGGGGTCCTGCCAAGTTGTGCCATGCTCCTGCAGGAGATCTGCAGCTTCTGGGGCATGGGTGAAGTGCTGTGCACGCCGTTTCTGCTTCAGGAACGTTCATCTGAGCAGGTAACAAACACATATTGCAGTTTCTTTCTGTTGTACCAGCTCTCTGACATCTCTTTGAAAACAAACCCCGTCCCACTACCCCTCACCTCCTTCCTTGCTGCTTTCTTCTCTTTCCCTCTTCTCTTTGCAAAAAGTGCAGCTCTCAATTTTTTTATTTTTACTCTCTGTAGCTAAGTCTACTTTTAAATTTTTTTCCCTTTTATTTTTTTCTTCTGCCTGTTTAATCTCAACTCAGAGCTCCAGCACTGGTGTAGCGTTACAACAGTTTTGTCATGTTGGCTGTCACTGTGCTGACAGCCCTGTGACAGCTGGCAGATGTATGGATGATGGATGTTTTCTCCCTTGTGCAAGGACGATGGGATAAAAGTGCAAACAAACCGGGTAATAGATGGGAAAAGCAGAGCAATGTTGATAAGGCCTGGTCCTCACTCTGTGATGTATGGGAAAGCAAGCTGTGGGCAATTTGTTTCAGAGAAATGAGGGAGTCTTTGTAGAGAGGGACACAAGGAAAAGAAGAAAAAAAAAAGGGGGGGGGGAGAAAATAAAGAAATAATAATAAGGGAGGGGAATACCTAAAGCTTGTCTGTGTTGTGGCAATACCAGCCCATTGTTATGGCTGTAGGCAAATTTCAAGGACAGGCTTGAGGTCTTTGGCATTCATTAGGAACCCCAGGAGGAGGAGGCCAGGCTGGGAGCATAGGGTTTGTCTTTGCTTCCCTCACCTCCCCTCTGGCTTGCCAAGGCACCTCCTGCCTACTGAGGTGTCATCTGAAAGACCAAACAAATGGTTCCGCTGGGCATGGACAGACAAACTTCTCAAGAGATCACTGTGAGAGCTGAGAAGTTCATACACGTGTCTGGATTCAGGTGGTGGTGCTGCTGCTCTCCCAAAAGCTGGGGTGGTTGTGAGCCAGGCTCAGCTCTGAAGGCTCTGACCTCAAGGAGAACCCTACCCATGGGTGCATTGCCCTCCAGGCTGGGCCAAAGGAAATGCTGGTAGTGGGGGCTGACAGGATGCACAACCTGTGGGTAGGTCTGGATGTTGGAGAGAGTCAGACACCTTCAGCAAGGAGGGAGGAGGATGCTCCTTTCAGCTTGTGAGTATCCCTTTAAAATGCAGGGAATGTGTTCCAGGGCTCCCCTATGGATACTGAATATTAACCCCTCGGTGCTCTTACTGCTGGTGTGGAGGTTTGTGCCCTCACACACCCACTCCCCAGCAGAGATGTTTTCCAGATGCTGATGTCTCCCCTCACTTCCCTTCCACCTTTGGTTCTGTCATTGTCAGGGACTTATTTAGGCCCATAATAGTGCTAATTTATTACAGCACACTTTCTACTGTGAGTAAATAAGTCTGTCTCCCTTAAACTCCCTGGGCAATTAGAAGAATGAAAGACTGTGTCACGTATTAACATTTATTTTCTCCCAGCATTTATACAAGGCCATTTTCTTGCTGACAAATTGTGGGGCAAATTGTTCTCGAGGAAGTCTGTCAGATGGAAAGGTGTTATGATTAAACTGTTGGCATAAATTTAGATGACAATAAATCCTTTTATTGCATTAACTGGATTTATTTGCTTGCAAGTACCATAAAGGATTCAAAGAAACAATAATAAACAGGTTGATTTTGCACCTGCTTAAGGGTGATTAATATGCACTCTAAAAATAGAGTCTTCTTTAAAAAAAATCCATTCAGTGATCTAGAGGTTGCTGATCAGGAAACGGATGTAGAATCAGCTGTATGTGTATGGTAGCATTGCATTAGCAAAACTCCTGAAGTGAGATAATGATCAGTGTATCTCGGTGCCCACCCTGCTGTTGTGACCCACAGGCTGTCAGAGTGGGAGGAGGAGACCTTGGTCCCTATTTTCCACAGTGCCTACAGGTTTCCCTGCTTTATTTGTCCCAGCTGCTGGATCA
This sequence comes from Corapipo altera, assembly GCF_003945725.1. NCBI lineage: Eukaryota > Metazoa > Chordata > Aves > Passeriformes > Pipridae > Corapipo > Corapipo altera. Next base: position 12,821,990 of record NW_020884893.1, on the reverse strand, counting down.
CCACCTGCCACCTTTGATGGCCTGTCAGTCTCCCTCACGCCCAGAGCGAGTCAGAAATACTTTAGTCAAAACTAGTTTGGGGAAAATGCTGATAATTTGCAACAGGGATTTTTTTCCAGGAATGTATCAATTTGAGTAATACCTTCAGCTGGAAGGTTTCTTAGATATAGGATTGCACTGAATTAGGCTTCTGCCTTAACCCAGAGAGGCACTTCACAACCCCTTGGGGGAGGAGGTCTGGCTGCTTCAGATGCTCAGGGCAGGCTGTTCCAGAGTCCTGCTGTTGGAGGTTGTTGACCATTTTGGTTTCTGCTTCTCCCTGAATTTTACAGTAAGCAGCTCATGATTTGAAATCCTGAGCTTATTTATTACAGCAATGAGCAGAGCTGACACCCAGGACACCCAGGAGAAGGCTCTCTCCTTCCCTCCTTGCTCCCTGCCTGCTGGGACTGGGAAGCTGATCTGCTGCTTTTTCTCTCTTTTTTAAAGATTTCTCACCCAAGTGCAGAAAAGATTTCCTTCCTTCAACCCTGAACATTTTCACAGAGCAAGCACACCCATTTCTACACTATTCCACTCCCATCATTGACTTGTTGCATAAAATTTGTTGCATGTGAATTAATTTGGCACAGAAGTTTTCAAATGGGGACGTGTGGAGCAACATGGCTCCCGTCACGGGCTGACAAGGTTATCTGAGGGTAATGAGGTAAATATTTTTCATCCATTAGCAGATTATAAAAACAGTGCATTATGCTGCTGCTTGGCATCACAGGGGGATGGAGAGCAGGAGGGTGGTTGTTAACTTGAGAGGGTAGGGAACCATCACTCATCTGGCTGATCAGGGAAACGGGGCTCCCAGTGACATCTCACTTGTGCTGAATGTGTGTTTCTGTTCAAACTAACTATTCTGATTAAAAAAACCACAGCAGCAGACCTCTTTGGATTTTCCATACACACCCTTTTCTTATCTTCTTTTCTGTTTCTGATTCTCATTCTCTCTTCCTGAGGGTTTCCCTTAAATTTTTATTTATTCCAGCTCCATAAAACCAGCACAAAATCTTAGAAACACCATGGACTGCATCAGTGCTTGATCCATGTGCTCCCTTCCCTCCTCCCATATAGCCTGGCCTCCTTGTTGAAACCAAAAAGCATTTTTTTCTCATTCTGCATTGACACCTCATCATTAATTTAATAAAAATTATTAATGATATAAATCATAAACTATTTACAATAGTGTTAAATATAGAGAGCTGTAATTCTACCCAGTTATTCTGTGCCTTTCCTACAAAAAGCAGGACTCAAACTCTTTATGTGTAAAATGATACTGAGCTGTAACTAGCTTATAATATCGCTGCATTACAGTGTAGTTCTAGTCATGAACACCACAGCTTTTGTCAGTTTTGCTGGGTGGGTTTCCTTCTTACCATAAAAAAAGCACAGTAATTTTTAGTAGTGGTAGGTGGTGGCAGAAAAAAAAAGACTTAAAACACTTCTGATAGACTTGGCTGTGCAAAACTGGGACTCAGCGTCTTCCTTGCCTGTCTTCTGGAGGAATTAAATTCCCCATTTCTCTGTACTTTCAGTGATGTCTCCTTTGTGTTTTGTTGCTCAGAAGTGTTGGCCTCTAGGGTCTTTCTGGGTACCCCTGTGTTTGGGGTGTGCTTTGGATCAGGGAGGCACTTCTGAAGCAAATCTCTTGGCTATCTCCACCTATAGGGATCGGAACTAAATGATCCTCAAGGTACCTTCCGATCCAAACCATTCTGTGATTCTATGATTTTGGTTTGCTGACCTAAATTCCTTTAAAACTGAGTGAAATGGAAAATGTCCCTCAAGCATATGATGCAGCCACTGAGGGGCATTTAGACCATGGGACCATGGTGAGACTAATCTGGAGCAAAAGTCCTCTGAGCTGTGGCTGGTGTGGATGTCAGGCCCTCAAAGCCTGGCTTTGCAGCTCCTCTCCTCCTGGTCCACATTGCTTGGGAATGCAAGCGTGTCCCTTTTGGGGTGGGGACATCACCTACTGAGTTTGGACGTGGACAGGAGATGGATGGGGCCGCCCAGTTGCCTTTGGGAGTTGCTCTTGTCTGATTTGGTGCATTTTGGGGTGCAGGACCCATTCCAAAGGCTGTTTTTGAGCAGAAGATGTTTATGGCTCTCTGCTGGTTTGGAAGGCATTCCCCCTGGCTGGCAGGCAGCTTTCTCTGCAGACCTGCATCCCAACTGACTGCAGCCCCAAGCACACAGCATGTCCTTGGCCTCTGCCAGGCTTGTGGGACCTCTGGCAAGGTTTGACTTACTCCTTCATGGCACATGGAAAAGTTTTGAGATGATTGTTTCTCTTCTGGTTCCGCTCCCTCGCTCCCCCACTGCTGCACAGACAGACACTGTCCCTCTGTCCCTCCCCTCCCTTCCAACCCACAGTGATCTCCAGGTGCTTGGAGAGCAGCTCCATCAGTGGTGAGGACCCTGCAGCACCAAGGCTCGAGGTCAGGGGAACTCCTACCCATTTAATCAAGAAATGCTGCTCATACAGAACCGAGTGCACTAACCTCATTTACTGCTGTGGCCGTCTGTCTGTCCAACCTTTTGTCTCTCTCTACATCCTGTACAATTCTTTTTTACTTGAGCTAGGTAGATTCTTGCTTGGCTGAGCCGAGATCAAAAAGTAATTTTTCTTTTTGCAACAGCTGATTAGAAACTCATTTATTTTCACATTAGACATTTGACCAACATCTTCTTCCCCCAACTCCAGCAATTTAGCTCCATTTGTATAGTCTGCATAATGGAAGACAGTGAGCCTGTTAGAAAAACGTGGCCCAGGGCAAAAATTAAATGCAGAATCATGTATCAGAAATGAGATGCATTTACTATTGTTTTTGAAAATTAATGGTGCATTTTTAGTTTTTATAATGTAATTTAATGATGCAATTCATCTAATAAAAACCCACATTTTAACTCAGTCCTACAGACCTACTGGGGCAGGACAAAATGTACCTTTCAGATGAAGATTTTTAAAAAACCCTTTGGGCTCTTTTTTTTGCATGCAAAAAAGAGAAACTCTTTGCGTGCCTTGGCTAACAGCTGGGGCATCAGCAGGAATCCAATAAAAAGGACATTTTTCTTTCTAAATATTGGTGTTTGTGCAGCATAGAATAATATTATAAATGCAGCAGTGGGTTTGAAGTACAATGCTGCAGCTGATTATGGAAAGCCATATGGTGCTGGCATGTTAAACTGATACAGATTGAACACGGGCTGTAGCTTTAAGAGTCGTGGACCAGAGATCATGCTAAACTAGAATAAATATACTATGCAGTGTCAATATAGAGAGCTGTCATGTTCGGCAGCAAGAAGCAAACTGTGTCAAAATAATATGAACTGATTGAAGAAAAACACATAAAAGTCAGCACTGAGCACATGCTCCTTCCCAGGAGTGGCTCTGGGTAGGTCATGGGTTGGGGGAAAGTCTTCACCCACTTTTCAGAGCATTATTTGACTTCAGCAGCTCCAGAGCGAGGGCTGGGGGAGCCCCAGGTGCCCTGGCTGTGTTTCACAGATTGCAAAGCACAAGTTCTGCTCTGGCTCTGTTGCAGGAAAAATGCCTCTTTTTTTATGTTTGGAACATTAAAACCTTTATCTATTTTGCATCATGATTTTCATCTCCTTTGCAATGTTTTTGTATTACATGTGCTCTTGTAAAGTGAACACAGGCAGATTTGCCAGAGATTTTAAAACCTTCTAGAAGTTCAGCTCTGTAATTGGGACAGGCCAGGTAAAGGGGTGCTCCTTGCCCCCCACCCCACTGCTGGCCACCTGCTCTGCTGGGACCAGGATGATCCTGAAAGCAGAGCTGACCAGGACACAAAAAGGTGAGGATTTGCCTTAATCCCCGAGCTGGAGGTGAGGGGAGCACAAAGACTTGTGCCTGGGACTGCCTTTTTCAGTAGGAACAAACTTATAGCCAACTTCAACTGCTCATGATAATTCTCTCTTATTTTATTAAAGGTGTTCCTAGAACATAAGTCCGGGCTTGATTTTCAGCTTTAAAATATGCCCTCATCTGCTTTTTCAAAACCTTTTACAGGGAAAACTTGTAGTTGTAGCTAAACATATACCAATAGTGTTTTAAGATAATCCCCTTCCTATGGATGTTAAAAACATACATTTACTGGAAAGAGTTAAACTTAAGTATCTCAAACCTACCATTCTGACACTGAAGTAGATTTTGTACAAAGCTGCAGGAGGAGGAGAAGTCTATTCATTTGTGGGTGAATTAAATATCCATTTTTCTTTGTTTCCTGACTCTGGTGCATGATTTCCCAGAGGACACGAGGAGACAAGGACGAGGGGAGCACTCTCACACCCTGGCACGATGCTCCATGAGGGATGTCCTTTGCTGTTCCTGGGAGGTTTAGTAAAAGGAAGTGTGAACCAGTTTGGGTCTAACAAGGACCCACTGTTCAAGTTCCTGGTCTTTTTGGAGGCACACAGGTAAAATATTTAGATTGCGTCAAATTTTGGGCAGGTTTCACCAATTCCCAGGATTAGCTGCCTTTTCCCTTCTCTTTTTGGCCCACCTCTGTTCTACATATTATTTAGCCCGAGCTTTGGATCCAGTGGATGGATCTTGAGCCATCCCAACCAGCCCTGAGGAGACAGTCTCTGTGTTCTTATCCTTTACAGACATAAGATGCAACTGTGGAAAGAGGAGCACAACAGGAAGAAAGCATCAAGCCAGAGTGCCAACCATCCACAAGATTTCTGGTGGCTTGTTGAATGTTGAAACTCAGTCCAGGCATGTGAGCAAAGCATGAGGACCATGGTGCCTCTTCAGTGCTAAGTCTGTGTTTGAGCAGTGGCAGAAGTGGAAAGATTTGACTTTGTGCAGGATTTTCCTGTGCTACATAATCTAAACAACATAGAGAAATGTGCCCAGGTGACAAAGGTAACAGATTATTTTTAATTTTTGTTATTATTTTTAAATGGAGGTCTTTGGTAGCTTTCTGACCATCATGAGCTTTGCAGTGTGATGCACTGGAGCTGGGTTGATCCCAGCACTGGATTCACAGTTGGACAAGGAGATCCCTGGCTCCCACAGCACTGGTGTCCTGTGATGTTTGGTGGCTTTATAGGACCTGAGCTTCACTCTGCCTCCCTGATGGTAGGTGTCAGATGCAACTGGGACTAATCCAGTCTTGGCTAGCTGGTAGCAGAGCCTAGACTTTGAAAGCCTTGTGTATATTGTGGATTTTTTTGTTCACCTGTATTGGATTTAAAAATCTAGTGAGACAGAGTCTGATTTGACGTGGCAAAGCTTATATAGTGTTTGATATTGGGAAATCAGTGGTGCTCATGAGCTTGAGCTGGGACTAACACTTGTGTTTTACAGCTGAGTGGTCCCTGACTCGGGTTTGCAGAGTAGATAATGTAAAATATTTGATGTAAGGAATATCTCAGGTTGATCTGTTCAATAAAGAGGTAGATCCTTGCTAGACTCTGACCTCTAGGTGGTTTTTTATGTTGTGAAAGAAACTAAAAAGAGTTTATTGAGTGTTAGAATTTTTCATTGCTATGGCTTGGTGTAGGGTTTAGCAAATAAAACTGCTCAGGACAGAAATCCAAAAGGGAGCAGGCTGGAGTCACAGGTATGTTACACAGAGATGAGTTACTTGCGTGGGGAGACAGAGGTGGATGATAAAATAAACACATTTTTGGATTCAGGATGAGAAGGATGATGATGGTTTAGTTGTTACTGAGTGGTGCTTGCACTAAGTTGAGGACTTTTCAGCATCTCACACTGCCCAGACAGTGAGGGGATGAGGGTCACAAGAAACTGGGAGGGGACACAACTGGGACAGGTGACCCCAACTGGTCAAAGTGGCTTTGTGCTTAGTGGGTCAGGGACAACAGCTGCTGCTCAGGGACTGGCTGAGCATCAGTCAGAGACTAGTGAGCAATTGCACTATGCTTTGCTTCTTTTGTATATTCTTTTATAATAATTATTAATTTTCCTTCCTTGTCTGTTCTATTAAACTGTCTTTATCTCAACCCACAAGTTTTACCTTCATCCTGATTCTCTACCCCATCCCACTGGGAAGGATGAGGAGCAGCTGTGGGGTGTTTCACTGCCTACCCAGTTAAATCATGACACGAGGTGGATTGAGACAGACCTTACAGGAGAAAAGAAATCATTGGAAAGTTAAGCTAAATTGCTGCAGATCCCATTATTTGGTGCAGGCTGTGTATCAATAAACTGGCACTGGATTTCCAAAAAAGTATCACATAATTTTTCAGTGAGAAGCCCGAGTGCCTGGGAGATGATGTTCTGGTGTGAATTACACTGTGGAGAGCTGTCAGCTGTCCCTGTCAGCACTTCTGCAGATGCCACAATGTGCAGTAAATGCTGTGGCTGCAGCTATTTAGGTTCACTGTGGTGGTGGTTTTAAGGGAAGTGCCACAAATTTACAGCTAAAGGAAACCTAGGAGTCCTTTGGGAATGTTTTGCAGCCCAGATGAACAGGTCATAGAGGACATCTGAGTGTCACCCATGCCTTGATTTCTGAAAACTCTCCTTCCTTTTAAGTTGGACAGGGAATGAGACTCCAGATCCTGTGTTCGTGTCCAGTTAGTCCTTTTGGCTCTGAGTTCCTTCTTCTGAGCCCCTGCACAGCTTTGCTCTCACCTATATCTCCCCAGAGCACGGGGGGCACCTGCACAACCCAGGGTGAGGTTTGGGGTGAATTCTGCAGTGTGAGCTGTCAGCCAACAATGTGCCACTGCTCTGCTGGGTGTGTCTGGGCTTCCCATCCTTCAGACAGGAAGTTTTTGCAAGTTTTTGGAAGTTTGAAATATTGCTTTGTCCTTGTTTTGTTTTTTGAAATGTCCTTCCCATTAATGTGTTTTGGAGTGAAGGCAGCTGGTGCCTCAGCTGTGTGAGCTGGATCCCACCAGAGTGCACTTTGGCTGGAGTAAGAGTGTTCCTGGCCACAAGGCACATACTGCAACCTCTCCTGTTCCCTGCAGATGGTACTGTTTGACCATTTTGCAGCCACCCACCTCAGGTAGCACCTCAGATTTAAGGGGGATTTTACAAGTGTGCCCAGGCACGTGTATAGATCCAGCAGCACCTCAGCATCCACCTGCTCTCGGTGGATGGAGGGGAAAAAGTCTTGCCTTACCCATGGGATACCCAGTTTCTAGGTGCTTTTGGGAAGGTCAGGCACCTGCGTGGGAAGCAGGAGCCCAGCCCCCTTCTGGGATGGTGCTGTGTGAGAGGAAGTTTGTAGGTAGAAACAGCCCCTGTATGTGGCTTTTGATTCCCTCGCGGGCTCTCCTTGTGGATGAGGTGTAAAGGGCTTTGAACTTCCCCAGACTGGAGGCTTTGGGTCTTGTTTCTCGGTGCTCTCGTTGGTGCAGAAGCTGCGCTGGTGTGAGTCCCTCCCAAGGGGTGTGAGTCCCTCCCATGGCTGCAGGGAGCAAACCCAGCACTCCTGGCTGGATTCAGCTATGCCAAGTCAGAAAGATCTCCTGGTAGACCTGCTGCTATCTCTGCCTTGTTGCCAGGCCTTTCGTGCTTGAGCTTTCATCAGATCAGTTTTCTTCCTTTGGAAGAGAAGCAGCAGGTTAACCTGTGTGTGAGGGAGATGGGAAACATTCCTCTGTCTCTCCCCAGTGTGCTATGGAGGTGGAAAGGGAATAAAAGCAATTAGTCATCTGAGGAATTGAAAGAGAAGTAGCCTCCAGCTCAGAGGTTTGCCTGGGTTTGCTGTAAGCCTCTTAAGCTCAGTTCTTGGATGGAGTTTTGCGAAGGGTGGATAGGCCAGTAATGTTGTACTGAGTGAGTTTTGCAGGTTTCTGCTGTTTTCTACAGCCTTTGTATCTCCTATATGGACTTCTCATCCCCATCCTGCTTCAAGGAGGTGAATATAGGGAAGAAGGGGTAGAGAAATGAAGATTGATCTTTTGCTCATGAGAACTAGCTGGGTCTCTTGACTCTGGAGATAGAGAAGTTGGCATGAGCTCCAGAAGCAGGACTGGACTCAGAAGGTGGGTTCCCTCCCTCGGTGCTCCTGCAGGCTTTTGCCAGTTTGTGTCCCCAGCTCCAAAGCCCTCCCTGCCCACAGGTCTCAGTTTCTCTCCACTGACTGCTCACTGCTCTGAAAACCTCCATGGAACAGAGCAGCTCAAAGACAAGTGGCACCAGATAAATCATTCCTCCCCCACTTCTCCCCCCACCCCAGCCCGAATGGCTAAAGTGTCTTTATTATTTAAAAAAAACACACACACTAAAAAAGCCTGAGTGAGAGAGAGACAGACAGAAAGCAAAGGAAAAGGAGAGGTTTAGGCAGCAAGCCACAAATAAGCACCATCAATCATGGTGCAGTCAAAAATGTACATGTGTTGGTACCTGCTAGTTATTGGCGGTGCTCAAGAAGTCTCCTGAGAACAATCTTCAGGGCTCCTTAGATAAATAAATAAATAAATAAAATTCCATGTTCCTCTGAAAAACTGCTTGTCAGCACTGGAATGGCAGGTGCATTAACTCCCTAAGAACCAGATTATGCCCTGCATGGCAAAAAAATGCAAACACAGAAATAAGGTGTCAGTCAAGTCCTGTTTCCTCTCAGGTTATTTTGATGGGAAATATTTTGAAACACAGATACAGCCCATTGTATAAATGGGTCCAGGAAAAAACAGATATCAATATATGCAAGGTTTAGTTATCCTATTTGCATGCTTACCCTGAATTTACATCTGTCTGACAGATTTTTTTTTTTTCTCTTTTCATACTCCACCAGGGAGCTGAAAAGTTCTGATTTATTTAACTTTCTCTCCCTCCCATGACCCTCTCAAGCCTTGGTAAACACTATCCTGGTGTCACCTGGCTGCCTGCTCACCCCTTAGCTCCTCTGCCTTGTAGGTATGAAATGCTTCCTGAGAAAATAAAACCCTTCTCTGAGAGCTCCTGTCTTTTCCACTTAGATCTATACTACACTGTCCCTTCTCTTGGTTTTGCTTTTATTCTCCTTAATTGTGCATTTTGAGTTCCTGGTGCTGTGGCCTTGGCTATTCTGCAGAGGTCCTTTAACCTCTCCAGAGCTGCACCCCATCCTTCTGCTCCTCTCTGCTCCTTTTCATATACTGTGTTCTTTTTAATCCAGGAAAGTGCCATTATTGCCAGTGGAAGTCCTGAAGGAGCAAGTCCTGCCCCAGGATGAGTACAGGTTGCATGACCTAGTGCCAAAAGACAAATGGATTTGGGGAAATGGCCATTAGCGCTTCCCTGAACTTGACAATGTGTTTCCTACGATTCCTATCACACATAGGAAGAGGCTGATTATTTTTAGCTGTGGGTGAGCCAGCTGTTCCTGGGCCGACCTCCAGCTCTCCTAAGGACAGCAGAGACGTCTGTGGGCTCTGCTCAGCCCTGGGCAGGACAACAGCAGGCGAGGGCCGAGCTCTGTGTGGCGGAGGTGAGGGGGGATCAACTCCTGCTGTTCCTGCCGGCAGGGAAACATCCCCTCATCTGTGTGTGCTGCTCAGCACCACACCTTGCAGGACAGCTGCTTCTCTCTAGCGCCTTGATCTGATTCAGTAGGTCCCTATTTAAGTTTTGTCTGTCTCTCAGGGTCTTCTGCTTCGTTTTCAGCATAGCCAGTGTAAGTAATAAATGTTAGGGGAGAGGTTTCACTGCCAACTGGCTCCTTGCAGTCCATCACTCCCTCTCCTTCCTTGGTTTCTCCACAGTGACTCTCATGTTTAGCTCAATTCACAGAATCACAGAATGTGCCAAGTTGAAGGGACCCACAAGAATCATCCAGTCCAACCCTCAGCCCTGCACAGGCCCATCCCCAAGAGTCACCCCCTGTGCCCCAGAGGATCAGCCAAACCCTCCTGGAGCTCTGGCAGCCTTGGGGCTGTGCCCACTGCCCTGGGGAGCCTGGGCAGTGCCCAACCAGCCTCTGGGGGAAGAACCTTCTCCTGAGATCCAACCTGAGCCTGCCCTGACACAGCTCCAGCCGTTCCCTGGGTGCTGTCCCTGGTCCCTCCAGAGCAGAGCTCAGTCCCTGCCCCTCCTCTGCCCCTCCCCAGGAACTGGAACTGCAGTGAGGTCTCCCCTCAGTCTCCTCCAGTTGAACACACCAAGTGCCCTCAGTGTCCTCACATGACTTCCCCTCAAGGCCCTTCCCCATCTTTGTTGCCCTCCTTTGGATGCTCTCCAATAGCTTGATATCTTTCTTCTGCTGTGTGAATTCAAGTGACTCGTGCTGGGCTGTGGCTCAGCCATGGCTGGAGCAGGATTGGCTTTGCACAGCTTGCCCAGTGATAGCAGCCCTGAGTGGAGATTGGACCAGTCTCAAGTGGGTCACCTGGAGGCAGCAGACACTTTGCTTCACTGCAGACTGTGGAGCCACTTGCTTCTCCGTGGGGATTATTTTGTTGGGATGCACAGTGCACTATAGATCTTGGAATGGAGATGTTTCTAAAAGAACCCACTTCTGGTTTTTGCCGGCTTGATCTTAAATTAAGGAGGTTCAAAGATTTATAAGCCTCCCAAAAATATATCTTCAGAGGTGCCCCTTGATTGGTCTTGGCAGATGTGGATTTTGAACATGGCTTCCTGTGGGAAACAGCTCAATAGCTTCCCAAGGAGGATTCTGCTTCAGAGTGGGGAAACGACAGCTAAGTTGGGATTTGCCTGTTGCCAATTCAGGATTAAAAACACCCAGAAACATACTACAAAAGTCTACAGGAGCAGACTAGTCAGCTTTATCTGTGGCTGAGTGAAGCCTAAGCATCTCCAATGCAGCAAAACTGCATGTTGTGATATTGAAACAGCCCCATTCTGTGCCAGGGTTGGATTTACTCCATCAAATAAGCAGCTGTACCTTCTTAATTTTTATTTCTCTTTCATAATATCTCTCATTTTTCCCATAGCACCTATAAATTGACCTTGGAGCTTCTGATGGATACTGAAGCTGCAGGTGGGAGGCAGAGGAGTGAGCAGATCCGGAGCCATCCTTGTAGAAACCCAGGCAAGAACATCCAGTTCAGAATCTCTCTGGTGTCCTACTGCAAATGTCATAAATGGTAAATAAAAGATGTAGAAAATAATTGCAGGGACCTGCATGCAGGAGGCCTGGCCCAAATATTCTTTTCTGGGGGGGATTGGGGGTGTTTGTGAGAAGAGAAGCAATCACACCAGGCAGCTGCCAACTGGTTTCAATGGGGAGCTGTGTGGCCCCTCTGCTGGGTGCTGTGCCCTTCTCCAGCCCAGCAACTTTCTCTTTCAGACCGCAGGTTTATTTAATTTAGGTCCTGCTGCTGGCAATGGTTTTGCAATGGGTTGTGGGTTAGGAAAAAGCAAAGAATTTTTCCTTAAGCGAGAAAAGGAGATGACGTTGCACAACAAAATAGAGCAAAAGATGGCTTATTGGCTGAGTTTCTTCCCTGCCTGCTTCTATGTGCGATGCCAGCAAAAGAAATTGCATTTCTGAGTGACTTAAAAATAAAAGTAATTTTGTTATTAATTATTTTCCCCGGCCCAGAACAGAAAAGCCACAAGATGGAGCTCTTGGGCTTTCCAATGTAGCCAGGCTTAAGTCACGGTAAAAAGCCTTTTGGAGACCTTGAAATTATGTTTTTTATTAATTTTTCACTCAGTTTAATTATTACATTAATTTTAAAATGGTAAATGTTATTATGTTATAATTATAAAATGTAATTTATCATTGCTGCTTGAAGCGATTTACTTTCTCGATTTACTCAGAACTTCTATTTTCATTTACAATTGTAACAGGGCAGCATTTTTCTCTCTTCTGGGAGGCTGCAGCCCAGAGATGCTGTTGGATGACAGCATTCTTCTCCCCGACACCCTGGCTGTGCTGGGGACGCTCTCAAACCTGCCCTGGTCTATATGGAAATCTTAAGCACAGGTTTTCCTGCACTTGTAAGGGATGTTTTGAAGGGCTCCTCCTGCCTTGTAATCAATGAACACTGACCTGGTAAAATTTAAACCAGCACAGTGAATTATGAGAATTGTGTTCTTTAATTAAAAGAAAAGCATTTTAGATCCTAAATTGTATAGAAATTATAAAGACATGAAAGAAGTTAATATTCTGCTGTGTAATATAATGTATTTTCTTCCTTCTTTTTTTTCCCCTCTCCTTTTTCTCTCCATTTTCCTTTCTTTTTTCTTCAAAGGGGTGAGCTCTCTTCTGCAACGTTTCTTTTCCAAGTGAACTGGTGCTAAGGATGTCAGATCTTTTCAGCTCTGCTTGCTGTTATGACAGGACTTGAGTGTTTAATTATGACTGTGTTGCACAGACAGGGTGACTCTCCTGGTTTGCTGGAGTTTGGTTGTAATAGCTGTGCACACACGCAGCTTCAAGTGACAAAAAATGTATTTTTAAAATATGTTTTAAAACACACCCCAGCTCACATGCAGAGAGGACAATGAGATTCTGGTAGCTGATGGTCTCCTGAAACGTTGTTAGTTACTTAACTGACACAGGCAAACATTTTATAAAGGGTTCGTGAAACACTTCTGGGCTGGGGCATGTGATATCAGCTACTGAAAATCTGCTTTCCTCCTTTGCAGGAGTTCACATTTTTATTAGAAATCTGAACCACCTGACAGAGCCTTCCAGAGAAATTGGTCTCCAGTGTAAGAGCGAGCGCGGCCGACGAGCACCGACCACCCAACCCCGTTCAGAAGTGCCGTGAACTTTAGGAGGAGTTGCATTTGCTCCCGTGGAAGATAAATTCGGCCCAAGGTAGAGCTGATCACATCCTGAATAATTCATTAGGGAATTTATTCCCTTTCTATTTGCAAACTGTACGAGCAGTCTGGTTTTCTTATGTGCTCCTCTGTTCGTTCTGTGCTGGGTTCTTTGGGATTAATCCTTATCCTGTGCAGTTTTGACCCTTTCCTCCAGTTTGACTGAGGGATGGATCACCTGATGGTGCTTCTGACAGGACTGGTGCAGCAGGGATTTTTGTGTTCTATATCCAGATTTCTCAAACTGGTGATTCTTATAAATATTCGTGCCAGGAGGCTCCTGTGCTATGAGTTGTCACAAATAGCAAAAGGAAGGACTGAGAGCAGTGCTTGTTTAAGTTCAATTTGCTAACTCAAGGAAATAGAGGATTTAATTTTTTTTTACTGGGCACTTGGCTGAGGGCATTATTTCTTTTTATAACTCCAATAGCTATCTGAAAGGATTTGGAAACAGACCAATTTCCTTTTTTTTTTTTTTCTTTTTCTTTTCTACTTTTTTGAAATGTTAGGAAAAGAACAATTTGAAGGTCTGCCTGTGCTTTGGGTCATTAATAGAGATAATTGTCAGGGGTGGACAAGGTTGTAGCTTCCTGAGTGGGGAGCAAATGAAAAACGAGGTGTCACTTTGTTCGAACATTTCCAGTTCCTCTGTAAAACATCATTACTCCTTAAGTAGAACTGAACTGCTCTTACACCCTCCTCTCCTTCCACTGCAGCCTGTGGATAGAAAACATCCATGTGGCCAAATGCAGAGCGAGGCAGGGGCAGCTTCGGAATTGCACAGAGCATCTTCTTTAACAACTTCACTTTAAGAGTATCCAGGCACTTCTGGCTCTCAGTCATCATCTATTCCCCTTTCACACAGAGGTTTAGAGCCTCTTTCTGTCTCCTTGTTCCCTGCAGTGCTCAGGACCCCATTCCCTGGCTGATGTTCCCAGTGCTGCTCCCAGGCTGCACAGCCCCTGGTTCTGCATCTCTGCTGACGTTTCTGGGGGGTGCAAGGCTGACACCACTGAAACAAATAATTCCTCAGGGCTTGAAAGGTGGCAGGGAACCCGACACAACCCAGCCCAGCCCTCGGGGGGGGGGGGGGAACAACAGACGCTTTCCAACTTTTTAGAAAATGACAGCAGGGACAGGAATCTGATGGATATCTTAATTTATTTATCTCTGGCATTTTGGTCAAGTGCTGTGCTGATGGGAAGGGATGTGTTTGCAATTAAAGCCAATGAGTTAACTGTAATATTTTTCCCCCCATCTTCTAAAAGAAAATGTGCATTTAAAAGGAATTAGAAAGAAAAAGAACTTTGGGATTTTCAGTAGTACAGAACTGCTGTTGGAAAGGAAAATCTGTCAAACCAAGAGCAGCTATTTTGTAAGTAGCTGTAAGGAAATAAAAAAAATTAAGATATCCTTCCTCTCTTTTTCTTCTCCCAGTCATCAAACAATTTGATCACAAAAAAAGACTTTAGAATTATTAAAACCCAGGAAAAGAAATCCTACTAAATGTAATAATTATAATGTAGACATTAATCTGCTCTTAAAAAGTGTTATCTCTTCTTTGTACTTAACAATTCAAAGTTCTCATCTGTGGGGTTTCACAACATCCATTACAATATTTTGACAATTAATTTGTTACTCCTTTTCAAGAAGTAAGATAATTATTAATTGTACTCTTATCCAGATGTCTTAGTAAAGCTTTAAGTTAACATTTCCTGATAGGCATTTGATTCTGATTCAATAAGAAAATGATTGTGTTATAAACACAATATCAATTGATTATTAAACACATTTATTTTGGATTAACAGCAATTCCATAGATATGATAGCCACTAAACATCAATGAAAAGATTTTCATTAGCAAACTGATTTATTTACCGTGGCATAAGTGTCCTGTTCAATCTAAATTAAATATCTATTCGGGCTCCTCAGCCTGTAGTGTTACCAAAGGCAGCTTCGTGTTTGAACACTGCACAAAAAGCATTTCTAGTTCAGATTTGCAAGATGCAATCTCAAAAATAATCAATCTATATAAAAAAGACTTTGGTTACTGTTAGATAACTAATTATACAGACACAGCCTTTGTGCATGTCTGTATGAGATATTCTTTGTTATTCTCTTTCTTCTGAACTTTGATGCTATTTAAAAATAAATTTAATTACCCCGTGGTTGTTTACACTGCATTTATTTCTTCCATCTAGAATTCTTTTCAAATTTAAAACTTGAAGGTCACTGTCATTTTAGAGCAGTTTAGTATTCATGGATAGAGCAAGATTTCCAGGGAGAAAAAGTGCTTTATTTTAAAATTGGAGTGCAAGAAAAGAATTGTAAGATTGGCTGCACTGGGCATGATCCTGCACTATATTATCACAGCAGTTTTCCTAAACGAAAACTGCAGGCTTAGGACCAATATTTTTCTTCATTAATAGCAGCAATTTAAATACTATCTTTTAACAACTTGTGCATGTGTATGTTGTACATATTTATTAGAAGGTGGCAAGATATCTACCTTTTTTTATAAAGGTTTTCCCATATGATTTTATGGGGCTTAGCTGTTAAATTCACATGAGTAAAATTACCCCTGTATATAAGTGTTAGCAGGGATGCAATTCATGTCTGGTTTGATTTTTATTTATATTTCTAATTATTGTATAATTTAGAGTCACTTGCATTTGTTACATTGATGATTTTTAGAAAGTTTAAAATGTTTTTCTATATTGCAATAACCCAGTTGGATGCACAGATGACCTTAGAAAAAGCAACCAGGGTTTGCTACACAGGTGTCCCCAAACAAGGTTGTTGAGGTCAGGGCTTTGCTGCCACGTTTAGTTTCAGGTGTCTCAAATAAAGATGAGATTTGTCTGCCACAAGAGACACTTCATGTGGCTCCTGCAGGCAGGAATTCTCCTCCCCACTGAACAGCAGCAGTGAGGGACAGGCAGTGGGAGATATTCTTCCTCTAAAGCAGCAAAGGTGGCCAGGACTGGAGAAGTGGCAGAGGTTAAATGGGAGGTGAAACGTTTGGAGCTTTGTACTGTGGCTTTCTGGTTCTTGAGGTCACCTATAAACACAGTGGCTCCTATTTCTGGTCTCCTTCCTCTAGAGCTCTGAAAAATCTACTCTGGAAAAAAACCTGGTCAAAGGATGCTCATGTGGGGATGGCCCTGGCCTGCACTGGGGGCAGCAGGTGAGGGAAGAGCTGGGATGTTTTCTCTCAGGCAGGTCCCTGGAGTGGGTTAAAACTGCAATAAAACTTGGGGGTGGGTTACTCCTCTGCTGCTCACTCGTGCAAAGGGCTCAGCAAAGCCAGGGACAACTTTGCCTGAGAGTAAAAAGTAGAGTTGAGCTCCTGATTAATTACTGTCCCCTCTTCCCCTGGACATTTATATGTCGCAAGCAGTTCCGACTGCAGGATTTGTAACAATGTGTGATCTCCTGGGGGTAATGACTTGAGATCCCAGGATTGTTGCTGTTGTGACCTCTGTCACATCTGCACAGGCTGGGCAGGCTGTTCCCCACCTGAAATGTCCCCTCCTGGAGTGATCCTGACAGTCTCCTCCTCCCTGGATAATAAAAGACCCTTTTGAGATCTTCGTAAGTTTGAGGGAGAGGTGAGGGATTAAAGTGAGAACAAGTTGGGTGCAAAGCTCCCTCCTTCATCTCCAAAGATGCTGAAGAGGCATCATACCTGCTCTGAGTGTCCCTGCTTTCAATTAAGACTTAATGTTAAGTCAAATATTAAACTTACAAATGAGGAATTGAATAAAACCTAAATTGTGATAGGAGTTTTGTGGATGATGTGAGCAGGTCTGGAGCCAAGGCTGAGATTTCCATTAGCCAGAAACACCTTCCTTGTTTCAACATTATGGCTTTTCAGTGTGATTCCTACCCGGCCCTGTGTGAGCTGGTACTGACAGGGATTCCATCCTGACACCACTGACAGCTCTGCTTCTTGAGAGGCATCTAAATTTCTTTCCTATACATTTCCTGTATCTTCTGTATTATTACTTTTAAATAATTTTTCCTTTAATTGGCTCAGGAGAAAGGGCTCGTGCCTTTGCCTCTAACTTTTCTTTTTTCCCATAAAGTATTTAGGAAAAAAATTGCCAAGTATGTAAACTAAACATCGTTAGAGGTTGTGGGGGTTTTCTGTTGCCTTTTTTTTTTTTTTTAAAATACTAGATTCAGCAAAATATTGTTTTCTTCCAGGCTCTAGGTCTCTATTTAGATGATTTTTAGCTCATTTTTTTATTTATATATTTATTCATTAGATGGGCCCACAGTCAAGGAGAAGGGGAACACGGAGTTATTAATCTTTCCTGTCATCCACTCACAGATGTGAAGTTCCCAGCACAGCAAATGTGCAGTCAGCAGTACTCACCCACACGGTGAAACTTCCAGCAAAGCAGGCAAGGAACGGGGGTGGGAGAAGGAGAACAGGAGGAGAAGAGGGGGAAAAAGAGGGAAAAGGAAAAAGAAAAGGACAAGGGAGTGATGAATGACAAAAGGGAGGGGAGAAAGATGGATGGACAAGGGAAATGGAAAGAGAAATGAGACAGATGGAAAAGGCTAAAGAGGAAAGGCAGATAAGAGAGAAGAAAGTCTGAAGAAAGAGTAGGGGAGAAATGAGAGACAGTGAGACAGAATATTCCCGATAGGATGGCAACGGAGCTGGGCCTGTGTGGGGGTGCTTGGATGTCCTGGAGATGTAAGGGGTAATCACTCTCCCAGCATGTATTTGCTATTGATATGTTAATATCATTTTCTTTTTCATCTGAAAGCAATGAAGTTTTCAGACTGATTAACTGGGTCTGGCTGGTCCTGTGTACAGCCATGTATTCACAAACACACATCATACATAAATATTTATACCCTATACACAATATCCCATAAAACAGCAGCCAGCATTAAAAGTCCTCTTACTATTGATGTGACATTGGACAAACGTGTTTGTGCTGATATAACCTATTGCAATATCAATCCTAAGGTAGTTTTTTTTTTTTGAAAATAAAATGTAGACAAGCAACATTAGTAGAAACACTGAGTATGTGCTATTAAAAACAAGCCCATGATAGTGCAATATGAGGGGTCTGAGATAATTTTTGGCTACACGTCATTTAATATGGACAGTCTTCTTTACAATTATATAATTTATCATAGAGGGTTTTTGGAAATCAGTAATTTCTGTGTTGTGTTGTGAGACAGCTCCATATATATTCACATATCCTGCAAATGACTCGTTAATTAATTGGTTTACTTATTTTACAGTCACACAGAGAAATAACTCAAGAAATAAGTGAAATTACCATTTTGGGCAGCTCACAGAGGCAGTGGCAGGTTCACAGAGCAAAACCAGCCTGGAAAGAAAAGATTGCAGAGCTGCTCTTGCTTGTGCTGGCCACAGAGCTTGTACCTGTCTGCAGGTTGACGTTAAAATCTAATCCTAAAGCTGCTTTCAGAATATTTACTACCTATTTGCAAGGTAGGAAAAAACATCTAGTGTAGTTCACAGAAATCTCATTGTCTACCCTGGAGTACTTCTGTGAAACGGTGCTAATTTTTTTAATTTTTTTTTTTTAATTTTTATTTATTTTTAATTAAGTGGGCCCCATCCCTTATTCAGATACCCAGAGAACAACTTGTATTTATGTCTTGCATTTTGGTTGATTTATCTGATGATCTACTTGTTTACTGGATTGGGGGTGTTCAGATATTTTCTGCAGGCTTATGAGCTGTTGGAGATCTGTTATAGCTTTTTTGGCATAGTGCATCTGGGATCAGCAGCTTCAGGACTTGTATCTGGTTTTTTCTTATATTAGTGCATAATCAAAACATCCAAGATTTCCGTGCTTGGGTAAATCAAGGAAATAGCTGTTTAATTTATACCATATGTTAATATTTACAAGGTGACTGAGTCTTTCTGCTGTTGAGCTCATCCTGACAGTCAGAGCTGTGCAACCTGACTTGTCCTTTGCTTTATGCCCAATGAGCAAGGACCTGTGGGAATGTATAGGAGAGACCCTGTTTTAAGGTCTATTAAAATCTCCTGTGTAATATTAACATTGCTCATTAGGAACTGAGGAATATCCACTCTATGCTACTGGGATTCTTACAAAATGGGAACTTGTTATTCTTGCTTAAAGGTCCACACTCAGAGTGGATGTTCTCAATAATGCTCATTGTGCATGGGTCAGAAATAAGCCAGGGGATTTTTGGGTAAATCAGTGGAATTAACTTGACTTCAGTTATTTTGGTTTCATTTACAGAAGCTAGGAAGTTGGTTCTTTTTTCTTGAATACTAAGTTTCTGCAAATTAATTCAAAACCCTACAGAAGCCAGCACACTTCAGCTCTCTCCAGCCTAATTCTCAAATTCCTGATTGAATGCCACTTGCTTGTGAATTTCTGGCTTTGGTCTCTTGTATGTGTATGCAACAAAATAGATTTTCTTTTTCCTAAGCAGGGAAAAAGTAGAAATGAGAAAAACCTCCCCTCCCTTCTGCAAAGGTTAAAGACAGACAGGGATAAAAAAAAGAATAAAATAAAAATATAGCTGTATTTTTTCCCCCTTTGGAAGGACCTCCCACTGACTGTATCATTATCTGTCTCATGCAGTATATTGGATTCACGATCTATAGCAGAGAGCTACGTTAGCATTGAATCTCATTTGATTTAATAAACCTCCCTTCTCCCTTGCCTGCTCAGCCTTTCCAGCCTTTTTCAGGCATTTGTAGTCCCCCCAGAGTTTTTGGCTGCAGAGGGATACACAAAGGCATTGCCC
The DNA here is from genome assembly GCF_003945725.1 of Corapipo altera. Classification (NCBI taxonomy): domain Eukaryota; kingdom Metazoa; phylum Chordata; class Aves; order Passeriformes; family Pipridae; genus Corapipo; species Corapipo altera. The sequence continues at coordinate 12,802,423 of NW_020884893.1, read as the reverse complement.
TCTTTATATAGCAATGTGGGGACCTTCATCCTCCTTTGGAAATGCAAATTCTTCTTTTGCAAATATAGCCCCTTTCTCTTTCCTTCCCTTCACACATATACAGCATGTGGCCTACTCTGCACATGTGACATTTACTTATTTTTCTTACTTTTTTTCTCCATACTTGGGCCAATTTACAGCAAACTTGTTCATAATTAAATATTTATATTGAGTGGACTGAAGATCTGGAATTATTTTATGTTCCTCCAGTGTATGAAGCATAGTGTTGGAGATAATCCGAAGACTTTCGTGGAGGGTAGAGAACAGGGAATAAGATTCAATTTAATGTGAAAAGGAGCATCAAAAATGTCAATTCACATGTTCAATGCATTAAGAAAAGGAGGACATACAGAGTAAAATTTCAAACCTTGCAAAATTAACTACATAGCAAAATCTATGCTTCAGGAAGGGAAAGCTTTTGGAACCTGTGTTTAATTTTCAAATAGGAGTTCTTTTGCTGGATGTGATCAGGTTTGGCATGTCTCTTGGCATGTATATGGATAGGCAAGCTCTGTGTCTATAGGCTCTAATTTCCCTGGAAGAATTTAAATAAACCTTTCTCAAGCCAATAGGAGTTAACTGTGTAGTAAGAAACTGCTCTATGTCTAAATTAAACTTGTACAAAATGAAATGCTGCTCTCTGCTCTAATGTATCAGGCAAAGCTGGCTTTGTGGAATGTGCAGGGGCAGGATTTTGTCTTGAGGACTGGAAAAGGCTAAAGCTTGTTTGCAGGCAGGCAAACTGGCAATCCCTTTTAGCTTGTTTTAAACATATACTGTGAGTTGGTCTGAAAAAGATTAGGATTCTGTGAATTTTATTAAAATAGGGTGCTCAGTGTCAGAGGGTTCTAGCTGCAGAAAAATGCCCCCTGTACTAAGGAGGACAATGCCTTATTCCAGAGAATCCACAAGAGCAAGACAAGAGGAATATGCTCACCAATACCTGATTGGGGCCTGTTATAACGGGGAGAACCCAAAGATTTGATGGGAAACTTTAGGATATAATAACTGGTGGAATAATTTGCTTTGAAGGTAGAATCACACAAGCTCTTCTGAAAAGTTTACTTTGAGGATTTCCTGGGATTTTCTCCCAGGGAGCAGCCTCCAAAACTTGTCCTAAGTAAAGGGTGAGGAATCTCCAGTCATCACAGAAGCTCATTGGCAGCACAGTTTGGAGCTAGTTATAAAATGTAAATAGCTTTTTCACCATGAAATATTTCATATTTTAAAAGTTAAGAGAACATTATTTACTCTCTTTCTCTGCCCACCCCCCTCCATGGCTGATGTTGTGTATGTGTTGTTGGCAGATGGGATGTGGATCATTTTAATTAGATTTTATTGGACTGTTATACGGCCCATAATTGTGATCATTACTCATTTTCACTATGGTTCAGACAGATCCTCTATTTAGACATGATGATATTTTGATGAGACAAGTCCCATGTAACTTGTTATGTTAGGGGCCAGTAGCCAAAGCAGTGGATTAGGTGTTTCACAACGGAGAAATGGGAGTAGATTAATAAAGGACCTAATGGTCAATTTGTGTTCCTAATTGTGCCCAGATTGTGGATGTTATGGGCAGAATGTCTCTTTGGGTTCCAGGAGGCAAAGAGCCCTCAGAGCTGAAGTCCAGGGAGCAAATATGGCCCAGGGAGGGAACAATCCCCCATTTCACCCTCAGGGACAGGGGTAAACCAACCTTTTGCCAGATCAAAGCTGCTGTGCTCATGTTCACAACAGTTCTAGGTTTGGTTTCATAAGCTTTTTCTCCTTTTCTGCTGTGTTTTTTTTGCATGGCTGCTCTTCTACTTCCCTGCAAGGGGACTAGGAGGGGAAGCTCAGTCTGAATTGAGAATGGACCTGTTGTAATTCTCTACGACCGGGAGCATCTTTTCTTCTGCTGATGGACCTCTGCTGCTTTTTAAGCAGCTCTGCTAAGGCACTGAGATCTTCCCTTTACTTCTCACACAGCATCTCTCTGGTGTCCTGCCACACACCAGCAATGACAGTGTTCTGGTAAAGCCTTTTTTGTAGGAGGTATGTTTTGTTGTCAGGTAGAACCACCTTCTTACCTGTACCCCATAGTCTCCTTAGTGTCTAGTTTATCCCTCTTGACTTTCCAGAATCACAACTGTATTTGGACATAATACCTATAGGGAACAGACCCATCTCTCCTTTAGTGTTCTGAGGACAGCAGGAAAGTCATGCACCACTGCCAAGATTCATGGTTCAAGAAAACTATCAAAAATATTTGGAAGAAAGATTTAGATTTTGAGGTTTCCCCCATTTCTGAATAAAGTTGCCTTTTGATAACTCTGTAACAGACACATTTCTCTTAAAGAAAATAACTGCTGCCCCCAAGTTTTGTTTTGTGAAAGCTCTTTTGTCAGTGGTTGGTGCTGCCATCTCCCAGGGAGAGGGTTAAGAGGGAAATACTGAGATTAACTCTTGCATTACAGTGGACAAAGAAATGAGAACTCTCTTGATATCGAGTAGGTGATGAAGAGGTGGATAAAATTATATGTTGTTAAATGCAAAGGGAAGGAAACGTGGAAAATCAGTCCTAACCTTTTATTCTAAGTAATGGGCTTTGAGCAAGATTTTGGTGTTTATGGAAATGATTCCCAGATCTCTTTCCCCAGAAATGTCGCTACTGTCAACTTGCTGTTGGTATCTTTGGTGTGCCCAGGGTCTGAACAGCCCATGAGGTTTTTGTCCCCATCTCAAGAGGGTGGTTAGAACCAAAAAGGTGCAATAGGTGGGATCAAATGTATGATATAATAAGTAACTCCTTATGGATATGTTAACTGTGGATCCTTCAGCTTGGAAAAGAAAACCTGCCTGGGACAGAGGTGCATAAAAGCCTGAGGTGCCAGGAGAAAGTAAGTAGGGAACAGCTGATCACTGTGTTTCTCACTAGATAAAATAAGGACTATCAAAACAATTCATCAGGTCACAGATTTAATATAAGCAAAACAAGTTACTTTTTCATATGATACACAGTTATAATATGAAGCTGCTTGCTTTGGGATAATGGGATGCGTGAAGTTTACCTGGGTTCAAATGGCCTAATCCATGGAAAAATTACAATCACTGGATACTAAATACATTTCTACATATTTTGCATGGTTAGATCTACTTGATTTGTTCCTACACACTGTTTTTCCCAAGCAGGCTGCTCTTGGAGGAGGATTATGGGAGCAGCTAAACTTTTCACCTGCCCCTGTTTTGTCATTATGTTATAATGATTTCAGGAGGGATGTGAAAAGGATCCCAAAGGCCTGACATCTCCATTAATTCCCCTTCAGGGCACCAAGAACAGGTCAGAGAAGCAGCTCACTCGGAGGCCTGTGCTGGCTGTCACCTGGATGAATTTGTTTCAGCAAAGCCCTGCTGAAGGATCTAAGAAATACTTGCCTGCAAGCTGCTGCAAAATCTGAGTTTATTTCTGTGTTGCCCTGGACAGGAATGGAGGAGTGTAAACATTGGGAAGGCAGAAAAGAGGGGGAAACAAGCAAAGAGTAAAGTGCAGCTTTACGTAATGAGGGCAAATCAGATAAGGAAAGTCTGGCGACGTTCACAATAATTCAGACGGTGTCCCAGACCTTAATTAGTGGCACAGGCAACTGTGGACCTGGTAGAAGGGAGGTGGATCATGCCTGTGAGCTCCATCTGCTGCCTGCAGAGACAGGAATGTTCCAGGCCAGGTGTTGCTGAGCATTGCTCTTGTCTAGCAGCAAGATAAGTTTAATTAAAGGGCTAATTATTCCCACTCTGGAATGGACCTATCCTTGTAGTTGCAATCACATCCTAAGTCTTTTCTCTGGTATTCGTGTATTGTACATTTATCTTCCATTGTCACATTACTGACTTGCTTTGTTTGAGTGAGGAGAAGTCTTTGGTGTGTGTGAAAATTGGAAACAGAGGGAATTTGGCTGGACTTGAGTGTAGGTGATGTTTCATTGTTCAGCATTTGTCAGCACAAAAAGGCACTTCATGCTGCTTTTCTCTCTAGCAAAATAGGTATTTTACAGCTGTGGTAACTAAGGGCTTGCACTGGGAGGAATTGGACACAGATATTTGTGTTCTGTCACAACTATCAAGAGCATGAGGCAAAACTTCTTTCAGTTGAATCAGGAGTAACACACTCCTGATTTCCAAAAAGTTGCTGGATTTACTTCAGAATAACAGACAATGGGATTATGTCTTTTGAAGTTTTATCCTTTTTTACAGTCAGTTTGAAAGCTGTGGTGTAACCCAGGCTTGCTTTCTCTGGCTTTGTGGGTTATGGAGAGCTCTGGCTCTTCTTGCCACTAAAGGCAGTCTTCCAGCTCTAAGTGTTAGAAACTTGCTCTTCAGTATGTGATCATAGCTTTCTTTTGACACTTTTTGATCTTACCTAGATAATATGTCTTTAAGTAACACCTTAGGTTCAACCCAGGTTTTATTCCACAAACTCCTGAAACTGTCCTTCCACAGAGCAAAGGCTGATGTCCTGTTTCCACAGGGTCAGAGGGAGATGGATCCCCCCACTGTCAGCACTAGAGAGTCATCTGTTGGGGGAAATTAGTACTTTAAGGAAAGCTTATCTTTAAAAACAAGCACATTAAATGTATTTTCAGTTGACTGTTTTAAATAACACAGTGAGGACCTTGGGGTCTGCATATGCCCTGATTGCCTGGGAAGGGAGAGGGACTGCTCCTCTGCCTCCTTCTATGACTGTGAGATCTTAAACACAGGTGACCATTTCCTCCAGACCGGGACCTTTATTTTGTGTCATTTTGGACTCTGTTGGTTAAAACTTTGAGTCAGGTCAAACTGATATGTGAGATTCTCCCCCCTTCTCTTGTGGCCAAACTTCAAAAGACCTATTACTCACACAACTTTAGCATTCCAGGCTTGCATTAATTACCCACTAATGGTTCCATTTCTTTGCAGGAAGCACTTTATATTTTACTCCTGGAGCCAGGAGAAGTATCACTAGGATGGATAAGGATATGCACATAGTGTTTGTGAGTTTAATGTAATCTCTGAGTATTCCATTATTCTGTGATGTCTGTCATGCTGGGCTTGAGCCCTGCTGCTGCTGAACTGCCCGGGGCACTGTGCAGCAAACACATTCTTTCACAGGCTGAAACAAAGCAGAGAAAACCATCTAATGAATTCCAGTCCTATAACATTATGGGCAAAGTAGGAGTGCCACTCCTTTACTTGAATAGTTGTAAGGAGACATTTTTGAAACCACACAGCTTAAGTGATAGCAGCCACCAGCCAAACCCCAAACGTGTCTGCCTGTGGAACAGGCACATGTGGAATATGTGCCAAAGCTTTGGAGTATTTTGTAGAACACATTTGTGGAAAGACCATGAAACCTGAGAGACAGCAGTGCAAAATACACTGTGAAAATAGTTTCAGGAAAACCTAGAGTGAGATTTTTGGGCTGAGTGCTGGTCAGAAAGGCAACAGTGTGAGCAGTTCTGAAGAACCATCCTTTCTCACAATTTATGATATGGAGAGAAGAATGGGATGTTTTATGTCCTTTGTAAATAGGATCTGTTCATTGGCTCCATCTCCAATTATTTTCCTTTTACACTAGAAAAAAACATCTATGTATCTTCATTTTTTGGCTGTTGAGATCAAAAAGGGATAATCTACAACCTCTTGAAGCCTATGTAAGCTAGAAAGGATTTATTATGATTTGATAGGGAATAATTAGACTCTGAGAACTCCTACCAACGTTTTCAACATAAACATGTCTAACTTGTATCTCACAAGTATGATGGAAGGACAGGGAGAGGGAACCCCCCAAAAACCACAATTGAAAATGTTAATTCCTCAGGGAGACCTGAAAATGTAAAACAGTGTCAGTGGGACTCAGACTTGGCAATATTTATCTAAGGGGATATTCATTTGTGTTAACTCAAATTTTGAAAATACAGTCTTTCCTCAGGAGGATGGATTACAGCAGTGTGAAACCAAAGAAAAGGTACATGGTGTTCTTGTCAGGTAAAACATGGGAAGGGAAGGAGCAGCCAGGAGTGGAGAAACAACTATTTAGGAACTTATGGGAGAAGCTGGATGTGTTTGAATTTATAGGGTCAGATGGAATTCACCTGAAGGTGATGAAAAAATCAGCCAATGAGATTGTGAGGCTGCCGTGTATGAAATGTCAGGGTGATCTGAGGGGGGTCCCTGGTGACTCTAAAAAGGCTGATGTTACTCCAGTCTGCTGGAAAGGCAGAGAGCAGGACCCAGGCTGTTAGCTCAGTGTAGTACAGGTTATGGAGCACCTCTTCTTGGAACCCACTCAAAAGGACAAGAGGACAGAAAAATCAGCATGAGTTTATGAAGGGAAAATCATACTTGAGCAATATGACTGCCTTTGATTAAGAAATCACTGCTCTATGGTTATAGCACAGGACAGAGTGTTTGTGGAACCACAGCCCTGGCTGGCCTGGCCTAGCACTGGAAATAGTCCCTCTCCAAGCAGGAGGTGGGATCTGAGAACTACAGAGAGCTCTTTTTGACCTGTAAGGTGTATACCTGAGTCCTAAACAGCAAATGCAACTGGAAAGCCCTGTAAGCACAACTGAGTACACACTGCCCTGATCAATTCATCAGATCCTGCATGTGGAAGCTCTTAATGTTCATTATTCGTGAGCACAGTACGGTGTGAGGATCCATGAGCTTTATGGACAATGAATTCCCAGCTCCCTAAGAAAGAATATTTGCTATAGAAACCTGAGTCCAAGAGCTGAAGGTACCTGGTTGGGGAAAACACACAGAGAAAGATTCTCTCATTTCTGGCTGTGGCTTATTCAGGCAGAGAGCTTGTTTACCTAATCTAAGTATTTGACCTTTCTACTTTTTGGAAATGGTATTTTTTTCCTCTTAATTATGTGGAAGGAGCACTTCCTTTCTGAGCTCTGATGGACTTCTCTATAAATAGCTACTCACATCCCAGAACCTTGCACCAGAGCCTTCAGCAAAGTCAGCATCCCTAGGACTTTTTAAGCCTGAGATGGGAACCACGTGGAGTTTAATCATTAATCACCAGTCTTTAATTAACAGCTCTGGGCTTTGAACAAAAGGCACTTACTGCAAGGCTGCTGAGGGGCCCTGAACTCTTCAGCGTGCTTTCATTTGGGGGACCTGGTGGCCTTCCAGAGGGGGCTAGTGGGGCAACCTTCTCCTCGTGGGAAGGGTTGTGCATCCCAGGAACAGCAGATGTTTGTGGCTGATCTCCATTTTCACAACTGTCCTATTGGCTGGCTGCAGGCTTGAACTGTCTCAACATTGGGGATGCTGCCAACTCCCTGAGGTGGGCAAAGAGAGAATCTCCAGAGCCCTGTTGCCTCCATCAGGTGAGGTGGGTTTTAACCAGAGGAAGAAACAGGAAGAAAGTTGCTCCAGGCTTGGAAAATTTTACAGGGGAGTGTTCAAAATTGAGCACTCAGGAGAGAAAGAAAACATTGCTATAAAAGTTGACTCAGCCAATATTTTTCTGCATTCCCGCTGCTGTGATTGAAGATATTTGGTTTTAATATAGGTTTCTCCCATTTGTAGTCTGGCTCTCCTATAGTAAAACTAAAGGGCAGATCCTCAGCTGATATAAATTGGCTCCAGTGCAGTTAATGGAGCCATACTGGTTTGTACCAGCTGAGGGATCTGGCTCAGGCTGCAGCGCTCGATACCCCCGTTAGATTGCTGTGATTACGATACTAATTCAGTAAAATGGCCTTGCAGAGTAATAAAACCAACCCAGAGAATGGAAGATGAAAGGGCTTCCTCCCCAACAGACCTGGTGTTTTTCAACAAAATGTTTTCCTTTATGTTCTCCTTTGTCAGAAAATGCTCTCAAACAAAACTTTTTACACCAAATACACCCCCTCTGACAGAACTTTTCTTGGCTCTGCACACAGACAAACACGTGTGGCAAATGCAGTGGCCACAGGTCAGGGCATATTGAGGCTTCTGCAAGAGAGTGTATTGTATCTTTAAAGGGTAAGGGTGATACTTGAGAGCAGTTAAAGCCCCGAGGTAACCTTGGCTTCTGAAAAATAAGAGTTCTCATACTAGGGGGTAGAACATTGATCATTTTACTTGTGCTCTGCCTGGTCTAGTTTTTCTTATTTGTCTGCATTGGGAGAAAGAGCCAGTGGGAAGGTATAAGGTTGTGTCCTTCCCTGTCACAGGGGTAAATCATGTGTTGATGGTTCTCCTCCTTGTGATCAGGTCCTTGACAGGTAGCAGAAGATGCTGGGCTTGAGCAGTGAGGGGTGTGGTAACCTGGGCTGCCTTGTTGCTTGGAGCTGGTGAGCACCGAAGGGAACAAAAAGACACAAAGACCTAAATAAAGGCAGATGGATGCATAGCTAGATTCCTGGGATGAAATATTTTGTTTGCCATAGCACTGCTGAACTGAACTGCACATGGGTTTTTCTGTGCCAGATGGGATTTTTACAGGGACATTGCTAAATGGAGGCAGTAAATTTAACTTTAAAGGACCATGAATTGAAGCTTCTGGCTGAAAGCTGAAATGCTGTTACTCTTTACTGGGCCCTTTTAACTTCCCTTGGAACAGGATAGTATATTTTACTTCTGAGGCCCTTGGAAGCTGAAGGCCCTGCCTGTGGCAGGTCTCGTTCAGCTCCCTGGGAGCTGGGACTTTGTGGAGCAGCAGCTCAACACTGTGGTGAACCTTTCAAGGTGAATATGAACCAACCCAAGATCCCACCAATGGATTAAGGAAAGCTGTGGTTTATACTTCTACCAGCTGTGTGCTATTGCAAAATTCAATATCAGTATCATTTTAAGAGCCAGAAGAACTAAAGGGACACACATTTGTTTCAGAGGTAGAAAAAACAATGCCCAATGTTCTGAATTAGCATATTAGGCCGTATCCTGCTTCCAGACCTGAGGTGGTCCCCAAACAGCAGTCATACAAATGCTGATTTGAAGAAGTAGTTTTCCTATATACTCAACATTTTGAACCAACCTAAACTATTCCTGTTTTTGACCCTTCTGGTGACATGATCCAATTTTAATCTATTTAATGCCCTCTGCTGCTTTGAAGAAAAAACATTGGGTTTGCACTAAATTCTTTCCAGGAGCAGCAGAACTTTTCTTGTTAACATCTAGTTGCAGCTTATTGCAGCTGCTTCTCGTGTGTGTTCCTGGTGTTTGAATTACCCCTGGGGCTGGGATATTCAGCGTAGAGAAGAAAGATATTCAGTGTGTGCAAGTCCCTGGTAAAGATGCCTTTGGCATCCACGTTCTTCTCTTCCAGGTCTTTCTAAAACATCAGAAATTATTGGATCCAGCACAGGCTGACAGTGGAAGCTGTCCTGGCTGTCTGCTCCCAGGAAAGGCTCTTGGACTGAGAGAGGATCATCTCTCTCATCACAAGTGTTGTGTGGTTGGGGTCTGAGTGCCTTGGCAGTGGGAGGCTCTGGTTACCCAAAGAGACCAGGACTCTTGCACTAGCAGCTGGTGTTTAAAAGAAGCCTTTGAAAGAAGAATCAAGGCTGACAGGCTGGGGGGACAGGAGAATGCACAAGGGTCTTACTTTTGGGACAGATGTGCTCTTTTTTTATATTAATTAGAGAAAAGGATGATTGATCTGGAAACCTTTGCAGAACCCAGGTATCTGTACTTTCTTAGCCAGAGATTCGTGGTCAACCTGGAGCCCAAAGAGCTTCAGTGCCCCTGTGTGTTGGTGCCCCACTGCTGGAGGGGGCAGAGCCTGCCACCACAGCTGGAGAGGTGGGTGAAGAACATCGTTGTTAGACCTAATCAGGCTTTGGAGCATATGGACCCCAACGTGTGGTCCAAGTACAACAGCTTGGTGAGTGTCCTGCAGGGAGACTTTTCCTAGCACTGCAACAACAATTCATCATTGCCTGAAGGTTTGATAGGTCTGGTACTTCTCATCTTAATTGACCTCGGCTGGAGACCTGCCTTTCAGTCCAGCTCAGTCACCAAGGACTTGGTCTGTGCTTGAGCCTTAGAGAGGAGATTTATCAGAGAATCACATGATTAATGGAACTGAGTGATCTCTGTTTGAGAGTGGCCAGGACATGAATTAACAGAGCAGGGATTTTGGCAGGTGTGAGGCATTGGCAAAGCTGAGACCCAAGTCTGGGCAAGCAGAGCACCCCTAGGCTCGGTGGGCTGCAGCCCCTGGCTGGGTGTGGGCAGCTTTGGGGGTTGGGGAGGAGGTCATCAGCTGGCAGAACTGGAGGCACAAAACTCTGGGCTTAGGTTCGGATAAAAAAAGCGTGTGTAGATTATTAACCCTTCACCCAGCAGCACGAAAATTAGAATTGCCCACAGCCCCCTGGCAGAAAGGGCAAAAATAAAATGAGGTTCACAGAAGTTGCTGTTCCCATGTAAATGGTGATGGAAGGTGACAAATAAGTGAACAAATAAACAGAAATGATCAAATGCTTTCTTTCTTCCCTGCTTCTCTCCCACTCTTATTTCTTTTTCCCTCCATGTCAACACCAAACAAGACAGACTAAAATTAATGGGGAAAGCAGCAATTAGCAAATTAGGTTAGCGGCGTGTTGCAGTGTGCCATGGCTGCCAGGTGTGAGGGGCTCTGGCAGGATATTTATTAATGGCTGTCAGAAAAGTGACACTTTGATGAATGAAGCTGGGTAATCGGCACCCTCCGACAGTGAGCACCGAGAGGCCTCAACATGCTAAACTGCAAAATCAAACCTTTTTTAACCCCCATACAAAAATACAACAACAAAAATCACTGCAAGAGGAGTGTGTTTTTCCATCAGGAATTTGAGTTCACATTCTCCTCCAAATAACAGCTTTTTTTTCCTGTAACTTGCTGGGGAGGAGTTGTCAGGTTGAAGGTTTTCCTTGGAATAGAGGACTAAAAAATTTCTAAATGCAGGCAGCATCAAACTCTGCGTCCCGCTCTGTGTTATTGGTCTATCCCAGTAGCACTATCAAAGCCAATGGTGCTACACTCACACCTCCTGGGCTTTGCCCTTTGAACATAACAGCATTAATAACCCCTAAGCCAAGCTTGTGAACCAGCTCCCTGTGTGTCTCGTGCCTGGTGTCAGCAGTTGCTCCCAGTCCCCAGCGCTCCCTGCGCTGCCCCGGAGCCCTCACTGGGCACAGAAAAATGGGAGAATCTGGAGCTGAAACACTTCTGACGTTCTCTCACCAGTGGAGTTGTTGCATCCTGATGTTTTCACTCTTGATAATTTTAGCTTTGAGTCCCTTCTGAGGAATATGTTGTTCCTGTTGGAAATCAGTCAGGGAAGTGATTGTTTAGGGGCATCAGTACACGATCCGTGACCGGCACTGAGCCTGTTCCAGATTGTGGATCTGTGGGGACAGTGCTAATGCTGCAGGTTCCTGTGTAAAATCACAGGGCTCTCAACCCTTGGCCAAGAGTTCAGAGGAAGTTTTCTTTTAAGTTTTCTCTTTTTTTTCCCCATAAAAAAAGTACTTGAGGAGATGAATCTACCTGCTGGGAGAGCATCTGGATAAAAGATTGCTCAGTAAATTGCTGGGGTACATGGAATTTTTTCCCAGGTTTTCAGACTTTGAGTTGCACACTGGAGGTAGGGTTTGTGCAGCACTTCAATAGCAGAGCTGCTCAAATCCCCCAATTCCATGGAGAAATTGAATACATTTCTATAAAACCCTAGTTCTGGTTTTGGCCAGCTAAAACAACTGTGTAAATTTTGATTAAAAACATGAGAATAAATGTAAATCATATCCTAGGCATTCATCTGCTCTCCTAGTTTGAAATGAAGCTGAAGGATCTTTCTGGAATTATCCATCAGGATCTGTGGGCTTGTTAAATTTGGATTGGCATTTAAGGCAAATCTGAAATTGTTCTCTTATGTTTTAATAATTGTATTTAGTTTCCTAATTTGGCTGGTAAGTTTATCAGAAGATAATTGAACTTTTAAAAGTATAAGCTGAGCAGATGGTAGGAAATACTTTGAAATACTTTCTTTCTGGAAGTATTTTTGCTCTGTTTTTGCTCTCTCTCTCTCTCTCACGCAAACTGTGTCTGCACAGCTCCAACCTGCGGAGGTGCACGTTCTTAAATCAAACAACTCCTGAATGAAACCAACTTATTCCCTCTACGTGGCAGAAGGCAACAGATCCGTGCCAAGAAAAACCAGTGGAGCCACCAATGCTGTCGGCTTCTGCCCCAGGCTCCTGCCCCCACCCTTGTCCCCTCCGTGGTGGGTGCAGGGTCTGTGTTGTCACGGCCCCTGACTGTCAGCAGGGATGCTCCTGTCTGGGAGCTCCGTGAATCCCAGCGGCAGCAGCGGCTCTGCCAGCAGGAGCCTGTCTCTTCCCTCCCTGGCAGGGTGGTGCTTGCAGGGCTGGGCAAGCCAGAGGTTACTGAGAGGTTGTGCTTTCAGGTAAAGATGGGCCTGGTTGAAGTAAGGTATTGTTCTGAGTTGTTCTGAAAGAAAAAAAAAAGACGGAAAAAAAGGAATATCTTATAAATTATTCCAGGGACAGGAGAAGGTGTTCTTAAGTCTCTTTTTTTTCTTAATGCAACTTTTATTGTTGCTACTAAAGGCCACACGAGGGTTTGGTTTGCTTGTACACAGGAGAACTGAGCAAGCAGGAGCAGATTCCCGGCTGTTTTTTATGGACATTTCCAGCAGCACAGCTCGGGCTGTGGGCTCAGCCCTGTGCAGCTCCCTGGCTCTGCTCTCCAGCACTGCCGGCCCCTTCTCCACGGGCAGCCCTGGGACACAGCCCGGGCTGGAGGAGCCCGTGCCAACTCCACCCCCTGGGCATCTCATGTTCCAGGCTGGGTCGCAGGTGCTGTTGTTTCAGGTGAGAGTTCCAGTGAAGTGAGCACGTTTTCCAGCTTCAGTGAGATTTAACCCCGCTGCCTGTAAGTGTTCCTGAGTTTCAGGTAAGTGCAGTTCTCCAGTTTCACCGGTGGGCTGTAGAAGTTTATGGGTCTGTTGCAGACCAGTAAACCCAGGTTTTCCACATCCTTCATTAGGCTGTTTTTCCCTATCCAGATTCTTTTGTGTTTTAAAGAGGAATTGCTACCTTTATATTCTTCATTATATGAATTTTCAAAGTCTTCTGTCACCACGGAAGCACACGCCAAACGTTTTTCCACTTTTTGGTGTTTATAGTTTACATCTACTTCTTACTGACTTGCACAGGAGTCAGCGAGGAGCAGACCCTGAGTGCTCTGTGCAGTGGTGAGGAAGCCTCCCAGCTCCAGTAATCAATCACACTGCACTGATAGCAGCTTGAAGAGTAAGCAAAGATAAATTACTTCTCCAGGCTGAGCTTGTCTTGGCTTCACAAGGGAAAATACTGCCAGAAATTCCCTCAGTGTGGTGTTGGCTGTGTGTGATGGGAGGGTGCCTCTACCCACTGCTGGCTGTGGCTGCAGTGCAGGAACGATCTGTTGCCATCAGTGTTGCTCCTGCTCCTTGTTGGGCTCTGGCCACTGACCCCTGTATGAAGACAAGTACTTTTTCATGACAATGTGCTCTGTATCCACCTGCCCAAGCTGCTTTCTTGTTGCAGTCAGCTTGGCAGTGCTGTCATTTTCCAGGTACATGGTGTGTAATTAATGAGAACATCATTTCCAGGTTGTTTTCAAAGACCAGATTGAGAGTCTGAGAAATTATTTCAGTCAGTGCCTTAAGATTTTTTGAACTATTTTTTAAACTAGGAAAACTATTATATTCGTTGCTTAGTTTGGGGATACATCTGGAGGCATATCACTCTACTTGTATTTTTAAGGATAGCAAGACTTGACTTCTTAGTAAAAATGCAGAATTTGGGTCCATGTGCCATCCAACAGGGCAGCTGGGTGCACCAGGCAGGGCTGGCTGGCTCTTCCCCAAACTGTGGCAGCACTGGCACTGCCAGCCTCATCCCTGTGTGCTGTGAGGAGCTTGGTCTCCTTGTGGTGGTCTCGAGAGTTGTGCTGCGGGTCAGATCCTGCCCTGAGGAGCTGAAGGGGTAGAAGGGTGTGCTGTGACTTGGCTTGGAGTCTTTGCTGCCCTGAGGGGCTGGCTGGGCTGGGCAGAGGTGTTAGCCAGGATGTACGTATTTTATTATACCTGTAACTTCTTTCACAAGAGTAATAAGTCTGCTTTATGGGAGACCTCAAGTGACTCCATAAGGAGCACAGAGATTGGTTTTAGCACCTTTGCTCCCCAGGACATTGCTGTCCCCAGCACTGGATCAGAGTGCCCAGCACAGACTCCAATGATGCATCTTAAGAACTGTCCTTTGTGGTCCTTTAGGGACCTCCTCGGCCACTCTCTTCCTGAACAAATATCCCCAAATGTCTCTGCTCGCCTTTATATTGCTTTAATTCTGCTTTGCTATTTGCAAAAGTGAGGGGTGAAGGACTCTCAGGCACTGAATGCTTCCTTTTGCATCCTTTTTGACTCTACAGTCAACTGTTTCTCCACCCTCATCGTTCCCCCAAGCCCTACAGCAGCACTACTTTGCAGTAATATTCCCTACAGATCTCTTATGGGTTGGCCAAGAGAATTGTGGCTTTTCCTCACAGTGGTGTCATGATCACCACTTCCAGGCTGCCACTTCCCTCAGGGAACACGGCACACTGTGCCTCCACATGCTGGACAGGTTTATGTTTCAATTTTGGGTGAGTTTTCTCAAGAGGGTGAATATTTGAAAACAATGAAGTTACTGATGGCTTCAGTGGACTTTCTGAGCATTGCAAAGGTTTTATTCTTGATAACCTGCAGGTTCCTCCTGGGGGGATGAGGTGTCTGCAGGGCTGAGCACGTCCATGTCTCCGGTGATACACAGAGCGTCAGCAGCTGCCATTAGTGTTAATGGGCTAAACCTTTCACATCAGGCTGAGAATATACTCCCACTAATTGTGTACCAGCCACCCCTGGGACCTTTGGGAGGATGATGCATCTGAGGAAAGGCGCTTCCAGTGATACCATGCCTTGGGATAAATAATTAAGGAGCCAAAGTTAGACTCTGGTTCAGGGAAGTTGATTCAGTGCCAGCATTACAACACTGGGAAATCAGATAACAGTGATGCCAACCTTCATCCCCTTGGTCCTGGCCTGGTCCATGCTGCACAGTACCATCTTCAGAGCCATCCATCAGCACTCAGCCTCACCCTGATGATGTATGATGGCCATAGATCCCGGGAGCGGGAGTGCACTGTGATGTATTGCGCCGATACATCACGGACAGGGCTCGCCCGGGTGATGTATTAGTGCCCTGAGAATGTATTACTCAGGCTCTGGTATTGTTCAGGGATAAAGCCAAGCCAAGGAGTGGATTCAGTTTAATTACAGCACAAATGGTAGCCTGGTGCCAGGAGCACTTTGGTGCTGAGATGCTGGCACTCTGTGGAAATATGAGCCGTGGAGATGGTGCTGTTGAGTCATGTTGCAGTGCCAGGAGAAGAGGGGCCATATTTTTTTTTCCCATCAGTTTCCCTGTTGATAACTCAGAAATGCTTTATTTTTGGGTGGAGATTGAGGAAGACTCAGTCTGATTGACAGGAACAGTGGATGCTCCAGAGAAAATTACTTAGCACAGCACTGCAAAGGTCCCTCTCCTGTTCCCTGACGGTCCTACCCTGTCACAGCCACACAAGCAAGGAAAAACAATGAAGTTACACTTCTGTTCAAGGTGGTGTAGCTTGGGACAGAGGCAATTTACACAGCCCTGTGTAGATCCTGGGCTTGCTGTCTTTGGAGAAGAGCATGCAGTGCTCCTGAGTGTCCTTCCTCAGGGCTGCTCCTTCCCCACACTACAGAAAATGTAGTGCATGACCCTCAGAGCTGCTCGTCTCTTCTGTGCTGCCGTGTTGGCTCCTTCTGAGCTGGGTTCATCCCCACCTTACCCCTCTGTGGAGTCTGTGCTTCACAGGGATCCTTATCAGCCTGTGATAACTGTTGCAAAAGTTTCTATAAATAGAATTTCCTCCTGCCCAAATCTTCTTGCTGGCTCAGCTGTTCTATTTTTAACAGAAAGGCATGTTGATGGTAAGCAGAAATAATTTTTTTTTTAATCTCTCTATTAAACATAAAAAGATGCTGTGTCTGAGTAAAAATGAAAGGTGCCCCTTAGATATTTTTAAAGCTTCCAAAAATAGTCTCAAGTCTGTGACAAAGCTTATTGAACAGGAATAGCTGTGGACAGCAATTCCACGATGGGAAGGATCATGTCTCCTCATGCTCCTGGCTGGGATCTGCAAGAAGGGAGATGCTTGAACAGAGATCTCTAAAAGGAATTAACTGAGGGCTGCACTTTAAAAGGCTTGATAGCAGCACTGCCCAGATAGTTTTGCTGGTGATCTCATGTGTTTTCCCTTCTGGGCTTGACAACTGCCCCTGAGGCTGAGAACTCCTCTCTGAAGCTGGGTCTTTGCAGGGGACTCGCAGCCCTGCGGGAGCAGCTCTGTGTTGATGGGGCAGGGGGGACGGGGGGACCTCCCTGCCTGGGGCTTTCCACACAAAGAGAGAGGCAGGAGGATTGCTGACTTTGCCTTGTATGCACAACGGGTATTGAACTTGGGAAAATGTAAAATTTGGTTATTGTTTCTGCTGCTGCACCCCTGCACCCCCAGGGTCAGAGCACAGCCATATATGCCATTGATTCAGCCTCCAGCACAACTGAGAAGGAAGAAAATTGGAGAGGGAGAGAAGCAGATGGGGTGGGACTCTCCAAGGAGATATGTTTTACAAGGTTCCCAATGCCTTTTCTTCCCCCCCATAGAGTGGGCTTTTGTCTCCTTATTCATGGCAAATGCCAAGTCAAATGTTCGTGTGTTCACACCCGGTGAGAGGGGAAAGTCTCTGGAGAACTTCTGAAAATTATAAAAGATAAACTGATTATTATTAAAATTGCAAAATAGTCAATTGCTGACTGCTGAACAGCTTATATGGAGAAGAAAAGAGCATTATAAAACAGGGAGATCATCTATTGTTTGGACTTAGAAAAAGATAGGAGGTTATTTCAGTCCCAAAGTGCCTGATCAGCCATCCTAAACCAGCCTGCATTGGTGCGTGAATTCAGATTTATTGCAGATGAATTTCTGCCCATCTGAAGGCAGGGTTTTCCAGAGGCATGAGAGGCTGATTCTCTTGACTTTTTCAAGTTCTCTTAGCAAAAAAGGGATTGGGTGGTAGATTAAGATTTGAGACTCATTTCTTACTTTCCTGTAAATATCCTGCATCCCCTCAAGAAAATTGATTTATTGCTCTCAGCCTTGATTCCTTATCCATTAAATTGGTAAGAATACTTCCTTTATGCCTAACTTATTTATATGGGCCTCTCTTTCATGACAGACACTCCTCCCATCTGTTTGATTCTGTGCTTGGTGCAGTGAGGTTTCATTCCTTCCTCAGCACTCTAGAGAGCAGTTTATATTGCAGCAATCCTGATAACTACCATTAAAATAAAATTACCAGAGACAGACCTAAACTGCCTGAGATTCTGATGCTTTAGCTGGAATTTGAATGCGAAGCTCACCAGGGTTTGGTGGCTGTCCTCTGCCTGTAGCTGTCAACATGTACCACCAACTGTCAGGATGAATGATGGATTAACAAATGTGTAATGATTTAGTCCCTCTCCAGGAACAAGCAGGACTGCCAGGGTGACATGCATTTCAGCTATGCAGAGAAGAGGGGTGTGTGGCATTGTCTCACTCAATAACATAGGAGCTGGCAACTGGAGAAAGCAATGTTTTTCACCATTACAGTGTGCAAATATCTGTGGACCCCAGAAAATGTAGATTGGAGGCTATGATTAATTTGGGCTTGTCCTTTTTTTTTTTTTTATGCAAGGGTAAGATTTGACAGCAGAACATGAAACTTCCAAGCTGAAAGGCTTCATGCTCTGTTTTGCTTGGGTTTTTTTTCCAGATGAGGGACCAGCTGGGTTCACTGGACTCCACAAGGTACTTTTGTTTATGGATGAAGCCATGCAGATGGGGATCAAAGGTTGTGTAGAGCTGCTGTTGAGCGCACTGGGGCCGAGAGAGGTCGGGCACCAGAGATTAATTTCTTGGCTGGTTAGAGCCAAGGTTTAATAGCAGACTGGGAAAGGACAGTGATTGAGTTTGCTGCTAGCAGAACCTATAGTTCAGGTCAAGTAAAAGGAAGGAGCTCAGGGGCTCTGTGTGTTGGTTGCAGCAGAAAGTCTAATGGCTTAACAATATGTGGCCTCAGCAAGATGTATGGCAGTGGCTGCCACTGGTGAGAGGGGCTGCACCCCTGGAACATCACCTCTGACAGAGCCAGCAGGGCTGGGGCTGGGCTAATGCTCCCAGCCAGGCAAAGCAAACACACAAAGGCAGCCTTGTTAATTCTGGAAGGGAGGAAGAAAAAAGGGAAAGCAACTGTGTTCTCCAAGAGGGAAAGCAGAGTGTCTGAAGGGCAGTGGGAGGGGGGGTTTTCTCGCTGGCTTTAGTTTTGAGTTGTGTACTTTAACAAACACACGGAGATGTCAACTTGCCTGGGATCAGGTGACTGATTTTGTGTAAATCAAAAACTGATTTTGAATCTAAAATTAAACTGTACTCTGACTTTACCTACTCTGATTTTTTCATGCTACTATTCCATTACACTTTAGTTTCTAGGTTTTCGTGGGGTTTTTTTGTTTGTTTGTTTGTTTTTGTTTTGTTTTGTTTTTGGTTTGGTTTGGGTTGGGTTGGGTTTTTTGTTGTTGTTGTGTCCTTTATTGTATTTAATTATATCCAAATACACTGTGATTTTCATCTCTCTGCTTTTAAAATCCTCTTCGATTATTTTTCTTTTCTTTTCTTTTAGAGTATGAATTTGAAAAATCTGGCCAGCAGAATCTGCTTTGAGCATTTGAATGAGGTTGTATGTTGTTACAAATCACATGTTAAGGTAAAGAATTTTGTAAATAATTTCAGGCTGTTGTCATTTTGGTGGAGGAAATCTGGCTGTGAGCAGGAGGGACTTAATGCAGTGGTAGCCTGCCAGCTTGGTGCTATGGACCTCACACCAAAATCTGTAGGTAGAAAATTTGTCTTTAATTAGTGATTTGTCCTGGAATTTCCAGGAAACAGGAAAATCAGAATAATATCATGGCAGCTGTAGTGCTGCCAGGATATACCTCAGCTATGCACAAAGCATCAGTTTGACCCCACATTAGAAGTTCCTCCTTCTGTCTCTGAGTCAGGTGTTCATTGGATTTCCTATTAAAAACACTTTCTGAACTGGTCCTGCCTTCAGTTCTCTTCCTTGTAAGTCTCCTGGGTCATGTGAAGTTTTATCTTTTTTCACCATAAGGAGCTTTTGTTCGTCTCAGGAAGGAACAGAAGCTGCACCAAATGTGAACTGAGCTCATGGGTTTGGTGATCAGGCACAGATGGGACTCCTCTCCCAAAGTGCTCCTGTGATGTCTCAATCATTAGATTTGCTATAAGAGCTATTGGCTCAAGTCTGCAGTCTTTCTTGGCAGAGTTATTTTGCTCCTTTAAGAAGTTAACACTTGTTGGGTCACAAAGAATGACCCAGTCACGCAGCCATCAGGATTCTCACCAGAGATTTGGACCTCTACTTCAAATCAGCTGCAGAGAGGGCTTTCTTGTCTTATTGTGTAGCTGTGCTGAAGTCATGGTGATTTCCAGATCTCTTAAGACATTCTTCTGAAAAGGTTCTGCTTTTTTCCTTCATCTAAAGTGAGGGGGAAAAAAAAGGATTTCTTAATTTGTTTGAAGGTTTTTTCTTGTCCAGTGCAAATTAGCAACACACAAGAAGGATCTTGGATACTTCTTGGAAACCATGAATATAATGTCAAGTTTTGCCTTTTGTGGAAAGACTCTTTTGAAGAGGACTTGTGAATTAAAGCTTCAGTCAGTGTCTAGATCAGAGCTTCATCCATAGCAGATTATACCAGGTTTGCCTGCTGCAGGCCATATTCCTCCTCCTCCAGAGCATCTTGCAGTAGCTGCTCTCAAAGGCAGGACAGAAGAGTCAATGGAGCCAGATCTGCTCTGTGCAAGCTCTGATTTTGCTGGTTTTCAATATGACATGTCATCTTTAACAATTTTTTCTTCTTTTCTCTTCCCTTAGGAATGCTGTGTTTCATCTGGGTGTCTCTAACAGAGATGCCAAGATACTTTGCCACTAGAACTGTGTGAAACACCTAAGTTCACAAGGACTGAAGGAAAACAGTCAGACTAACAGGCACACAACTGCCCTGGCTTTGCTGCCTTTAAAATCTGTGGTAAGATACTATTCCTTGGATTTTTCACTTTTTGTTCAATTTGTTAAGGCATTACCAAATAATTTTTGCTCTGTCCTCTGTATTTTCTCTTGTATCTTTTTTCCTGTGGGGGAGAAGTGCACAATACAACTAAAATAATCTCCACTCCAGAAGCTGAGAGTCCCTGAGCCACTCAAAACCAACGACAGTCTGTTCCCCTTAGCTGCTGTTCACACACTGCACCCTTCTGTAGGAAAGTGCAGATATGATGGTATTTTGAAAGTCATATCAGATGAGAAAGGGAATTCAGTATATCCATAATTTTACCAACGCGGATGAACACAACAGCTCTGCTGTGGGAAGGCAGAACCATGCCTGTGAGCAGACCTGAATTTAAAGAAGCAACGTGCTGATTTTGCTGCTCTACTGCCCCATCTCAAACCAAAATCAGCCCACTTTATCAGCCTTTCAGTCCCACCTCGCTTCTATTTGATCTGAAACGTGTAGTAAAGTTAACCAAAGCAGGACAGTGTAATATATGGTAGAAATGATTCTTTTAAAAAGACATGGCTTGCTCT
This sequence comes from Corapipo altera, assembly GCF_003945725.1. Taxonomy (NCBI): domain Eukaryota; kingdom Metazoa; phylum Chordata; class Aves; order Passeriformes; family Pipridae; genus Corapipo; species Corapipo altera. The sequence continues at coordinate 12,781,589 of NW_020884893.1, read as the reverse complement.
CATTGCCCTGTATTCTTCCTCTGTCAGATCACTCGGTTTCCTGAGCAGGACTCAAAGTTTTGGATTTAACCCCTCTGTCAAAGTTTTCAGCCAGATGAGCAGATGCATTAAGGTGCTTTCCTGCAAATTCTCCTCTAATTGCTCCAAGTGCTGTGGCCATCAAGCAGAAATCCAGTTGGTAAACTCTGCAGCTCGTGGACAACTTTTCTTGCCAACCATGCATTACGAAGGGCTAATTGTAAAAGTGGTGCACCTGCTGGCTCCCTTGGTGGCTGGAGCCAACGGGAAAAAAAATAGTAATTTATTAATGATGGAGTCACAAATAGTAATGAAAACAATAGGAGCATCTGAAGGAAGCGCTGCCGGGGGCAGAGGTGCAGGTGCTCTGTGCCCTGAACAGGCTCGTCGGCATTTTTATAAAGCTACTTTACAGCCCTTATCAATTTCCCACTGCTTTCTGTGTACCCCCTGCCCCTTTGCAAATGTTTTGCCTGCACAACAGGCTCAGCATTTCTTGTTGTAGGTGATAAAATAGCTGTCACCCTGTGGAGGGAGGAAAGAGGCAAAAAATAAAAATGTTAGGTCCAAAGAAACAAAGCAGAGGAGCACATTTCCCAGCAAACAAACGAGGGCCGATGGAGCCGCTGAGTCGGCAGCGGGAGAGCGATGGGGTGAACTTGGCTGGGGAATGCTGAGAGATTGGGGGTAACAAATGCTGAGATATTGGGGGTAACGAATACTGGAGGGCAAGAGAGACTCATTCCTTAAATGAGGCAGTACTCTGTGTGTAGCCTTAGATTCCCAAGGTGATGGGCACCTCCGCCAGCACCATCCACAGGAGTTTGGGATCCAGTGCGTGTCTCTGAAAATCTCAGCCACCTCTTAAACAACTGCATCACAGCAATCCAAAGGCCTTTTTTCTTACGTAGTCAGAGCAGTTACTGATGATTTGGGCAACCTACTTGTACCATTTGAGTGCTTAAGTAGTCACAAGACATAGTTATCTTGTCTCTCAAAATATGGTGGCTCTTGGAATACGGGGTAATACAAGTGATATGCATAAATGAACACAAAATCTTTGAGAAAAGAGTATTATGAGCTAGGGAAATAACTTCCTTGCAGCCAGCTGTCACCACTGGTGCACAGCACTGCAGTGCCCCTGAAAGCGGATCAAAAGTTGCATAAGACCAAAAAGTCAGTTAAGTTGTGGCAGGCCCAGGAAGAAGGTCAGAGATAAAATCATGTGTGTAATCTCAGTGTTTGCCCTTCCTCTGCTTTGGCCATCACACATGGCTTTAGTGTGTTCCTTGAAGGAAAGCTGCACTGTCATTGTTAAAGTGCTCATATTTGGATATTTACCATGACTTAGATGAGATCTTGAAACTTTTTATGGTGTGGGAACCTGCTTGTGTGTCTGAGCCCATAAAATGACTGGTAATTGAAATCTGCTTGTATAAAAATTAGAGTTTCTCAATATGTTGCAGGTGTAGCTGTCTCAGCAGAAAGGATTCAAACTTAGAGGTCAGCCTGGGTCTGTACCAAATCTCTGTGGGTTGCATGTCCTGCACTTACTGCTATGCTAAGGTTTATTAAGGTTGTGAGCACACTGAGCCATCACGGGGTAGCTGCAACCACCTCCCCAATGAACCTGATGGGCCAATGCTTCCTAACTTTTACTGCCCATCCTGCATTCAAGGGATTAAAAGAGATCTGTCTTTAACTGGATTTTAGTGGAGAGAGGAAAAAGAGCATCAAAGAGGGAAAAGACCCCAAATATCTGTGTCTTTCTTTCACTGGGCCAGGTGCAATATTTCCTATAGCTGAGTTGTTCTGTTTAAGGGCTCTTAAGTTAAAGACCCAAAAGCACCACAGTGCTCTGCATCAAATGACAGAATCATCTCAGGGTTTGGGTTGGAAGGGACCTTAAAGATCACCACCTCCCCTGGGACAACTTCCACACAGAGAGTTGCTTTGCCTCTTTCTTTGTCCATGATTATTGTTGATGTTTCTTTGTTCAGGAACTGTTACTTTCATGTACTAAACCAAAATATTCCTTTTTCTTTCTTTTTTTCTTCTCTCAGTCCTTTCTTTCCCCTCACTCCCGCCCAAATCCCAAGCCCTCACACAAATGCCAGTAATTTATAAGACTGATTAAAGCACAGAGTTTTTTGCTTTAGGGACAAAGCTTCGCCTTTTAAAGTTCTGTTTTTCCTTAGGAACTAGGAATCTTTTCCTGTAAATCCATGCAAACAAGCATGAGTTCAGGTGTGTATTTTAATAATCATGCCTAATCCCATGAAAGCAGTGCTGAGAATGAAGAGCTGGCCATGCTAACTCCTGATGTGAGGGGGACCTGGGAGGTGTGGTGGTGCTGACCCAGCGATGATGACACACAGGGTGATACATGAGGGAGGGTGAAGGCAAGGCTCGTATATCCCCATCACATTGATCCTCCCATAACTTACAAACACTCACTGTTTGCTGTCTGCCAAATTAACCTCTTGTCTCCCCAGCCTGTGGATTGGGTGCACGGTGTAGGATTTTAAGCTTCTCTGTTGAAAAATGTCCCTGCAAAGCTGTCCCCCAGAATTCCTGCTGCTTTCTGGGGAGTGTTATTAATAAACTTCTCTGTAGCAGAAATGGAACCCTTTTAGAGCTCAGATAAGGTATTTTGCCAGTTAACCAGCTGGGCTGTTTGGCTGTGGACAAATGCAGTGATGAATGATGGGTCAAGGATGGAGCAGGCTGATTTCTCTCCAAGCTTGACCTTGTCTCTGGTCTGACATCTGAAATGACAGATGCATTAAGGAGTTATTTATTCAGGGGAGCTGCAGTGCATTGAACCCTTTGTGAGGTAGCACCCAGGGTTATTATGTTAGAATAAACCTGCCTGAGCCTTCCCCTCTGTGTCTGCTGCTCCAAGCAGCTGCTCTGCAGGCAAGCAGCAATCCTGGGTGTCTGTCAGGGATACCCTGGGAACTGGAGGGCAAAACCAGGAGCTGGGTCCACACATTTCCTCCCAGGCAAATAATCTGCATATCTGCAAATCACCCACCCGTGGAGCAGCATTAACTATGAAAATGTACCTGAAGGTTTCTGGGTTGTTAAAGGCCCAATGTTCTGGATAAAATGCAGCACTGAGGATTAAACACCTTTTGCTGTTCAGCTTCTTCTGGCCTCAGCGCACTTGGGAGACTTTCCTTTTTCTGCTTTTGGGATTTTTTGTGACTTGTTGCACTGTGGCCCAGTTCACTCTTCACTATAGCTGAAACCAGTTTTACTTTTTTCCTTCATGTTGTGGGACACACGGGTGGAGGGGTAGCCAAGCTGCATCCTGTGAGCAGACATGCTTCATTTTTGGGAAATCAATTATTCCTGGAAGGTGAAAGACCTCAGCCTAAATCTATAGAAAAAATGACTGTATAACCCAGTCTGCTTCTATATTTGTCTGCCTAACCTTTTGCTGCAAGTATGAAAGCTGTTTGTACTTTTAAAACTAGACTTTTATTTAGAAAAATAACTTTGCCTATACACAAAACTGTTGGGCATGTTATATTTTCCTGACAAGAGCTATGGTATGGATTAATTTGCAGAGCAAAGTTCAGGAAAGTGCTCATGTGCTGTGATTCTGCATCCTTTTGGAGTACTGGGAGGGCTTAGTTGAGGGAGCACCATAGGAAACCCAAAGAGCTACCCCTGGGAAAATTCCTAAATTTATTGCCCTCAGCAGAATTATCAGCAATTGACACCAGCTCTGAGTGCAGTCCTCTCTTTGACATCTCCCCTCCTCCCCCAAATAATTCCACTTAGAAACAACAGCAGCAGAAATTGTTAGATATATGCAAAAGCCCATTTTGCATGGCAGGACCATTGGAAGAGCTGGATGTTGGTGTCCACCAACCCAGCTCACAAGTCCTTTCTAGGACTGTCCAGCTCAAAATGATGTGTGCAGTAAATCTGCAGTGTCTTTGCAGTCTTTCATATGTCTGTTCCTTTCAGGATTCTAGTGCCTGGGTCTAGCATGTGCATGAGACTTACCTGAAGCATCTTCAGGGCTTTTCCAGCACAAAAATGAATGATCTGGTATAATGAATGATTTTGTGTAATTCCAAAGAAAAAAGAGTATCAGTTGTGCACTTATACATATACATGGTATTGATTGCAAGGGCACTTGTTAACTGGAGAGATCCAGGAAATTCCCACCGAGGTTAGGAGTGCTTGTCTACAAGGCTTCAGAATGGAGATGTGACTTCTTTTGCCTTCAAAGAGGTTTGGAGCAGGTTGCAAGTAGCCAAAATTCAAACCTGAATGACCAAGCTATGGAAGTGTGTTGTCCCAGACTCTCTTCTTTTTCCCGGTGTAAAACAAACGTGCTGAACAACAGAAAAGTTGCTCAGAACCACCAAGACCAGCATTTCTTGAGAGTGGCCTCAGGTGGTGAGGGCTCTCTAGCAGCTCAAAAATGGAAAATTGAGAGGTCCTGTTCCTGTTTTGCTTCTGTTTAAAGGTTTGATCTTTACCGTTTGGGCTGGTTGGGGGAATGTAGGTGCACAGCAGACCTGGGCTATGCTCTCAACTTAGCCCAACAAAGAAGGGAGCCAGGGAGCTGGGGCAGGGGGAGACTGAAGGTATGTTTTCCACAATGGCCTGTTTAAAACATTACAAGCAACCTCTCTTCCATCATGAGTCCTAGTTTAAAACTGCTGCCCTGGGGCATAAAAATCAACTCCTAACTACTTCCAGTGGGACCACTATTCCATCAGTGTTCCCATCAAATGTTGACTCCATGATTAATATTCACCCTCTTTCTTCGTTAATCATCAGTCTTCATTCATTTTTCTGTCCCTTCCTGCTGACAGGGGTAGTGTGTGTAGAGCAGCTGGTAGGGAAAACAGAAAGACCTGAACTTCTGTACACAAGCTGCAAAGGGAAAAAGCCACCTCAGTGCAGTGTGTCAGCTCAGAAGGAAAAAGGATTCCTAAAGATGCAATTTTCCTCCTAGTCCTGAAGCAGTGGGGCTGAATTTTCAATAGCCTTTGTGAGACAGGACTTTGCACCAACTCCTAACTACTATTGTGGAGAACCCCTGGTTTGAGTAATACAATAATTAGCAGCCATGCTAAGAAACCAAGCCCTGTGTGTCTGTAGTATTCATTGACTGGGGGTAATAGCAATGTCCCTGTACAGCAAATCTAATGCAACTTTTCTGTGGAAAAAGGAAGAAAACCCACACCAGTGGTTAATGTTTCCCTGTAGAGAACAATATTGCCTCTAGTGCAGGGCTTGTACTTGTTTGCTTGTTTTCTGCTAACTTTAAAAAATAAATCTTTATAATTTAAGATAAATATTTATCATTAAAGATAAATATTATGAGAATAAAAACTTACACAATGTAAATTGCATCTTTCACAACCCAGAGAAATGGTTGAATGTGGTAGGGATCTGGCATAACTTGTGAAAGAATGGCAGGTTCAGGAAAGGTCAATAAATGGCAAAATGAGCAGGTATTGCAGTTGTGCTGAAACTTTTGCTGTTTCAGTCAAATTCAAACAACGTTTGCTGCAGAAATAATTGAAAAATGCAGATCCTAACAAATTTTGGATTTAAAACATTTTACATTAGAAATTTTTAAAGTTCCAATAAAAATGTTGCATTTTTATAAGTCAAGATTGTACTAAATCTCCATTAATAATTTCCCCCCTGCTCTTCTGGGGAGAATTCTGCAAAATAACAGGAATCACTACTGGAAGCATTTAAAAGCTTTCTCTCTTCATGTTCCCAATATTTTTCTTTACTACTTAAATAATGTGGTGCAGGTATTACTTCATTTTACTCCCTCCATTCATTTTCCAATTTGTTGTTTCACCAGTATATTTTCAAAACTTCCTCTACATTTTGAAACCTCATTTGCCATTAAGAGAAATGGAGCATTAAAGAAACACTGAAACATTTGGATATGACTGTGTGGGAAAAAAAGAGCAATAGGCAGGATGCTATTACAGCCTTCACTTCATAGCATTTGATGAAGGGAAAGAAAAGACACAAACCACATTCGGTATTCATAAAAAGGATTTATAATTGGTGGCAGATATTTTATATTATTAATTGAAGGCATTGTACTGGGAGAATTTTGAGTTTGGCTGTTTTGTTTATGAAAATAGCGGGGGTCGTGTCTTTTATAGCTCTTACTTCTCCTTCATAACAAATTCCAGCTTAAATGGCAGTATCAGAGGATTTTCTCTGATAGAGAGAGAAAGCAAAGAAAGAAAAAGCTTCTCTTTCAGTTTTGTGTCTTGATAGTTCCTGTGTGCAACCTAAGACAATATATCTGATACCAGAGACAGACTAGTCTGGTACTGGTTTTCTTTAGTGATGCAGGAGATGGAGTGCAAGGGTGTTCCAGCTGTTGTAATAACATGCACAGACTGATTACACACCAGCCCAGTATCTAATTTATGTACTCTTTTCTTACTGAATTAGTGTGAACAACTGCAGCAGCCTGCTAGGAATGTGCCAGAGGCTACGTGTAAGTATTCTCATTTTTTACACAAACTTGGACCCATGTCTTGAAAGTGTTTTCCAAACTGTACATTGTGAAGGGGGTGGAGGTTTAAGAACCCCAGTGCTGATCAGCAGACATGTGACATTTATGTAAGAAATAAGCAAGGTTTGTCCCATTGTTTTAGGAGGAGAAAACAATCACCAGGAAAGTTGGACAATCCAGCATCTGTGTCCTTGTTACCGAGTGTTACTTTTTATTCTTTAAGCAATTTTTGGGTTAGAACAATCTTATTTTCTCTTCTTTACAGACCAGTACTTGGCAGCTTCCTGGGCATGAGCTTCTGAACCTTCATCCAGTGTCATTCAGGGAAAATGCTCTGTCCCAGCACACCACCAACCCACTGTAGGATCCTGACAAAACCCTTTCTCCCCCATCTTTGCTTCATTTTCCCCTCTTAAGAAAACCCTCAAGTCTCCATCTTTGCTATGCACAGGTTTACATGAGAAAAGATTTGAAGATGTTGATGCACCCTCATTTGTGCAATAATACAGCTTTTGACCTATAGAAACAGTGTAGTGTAATTTTAAATGGTTTAACCTCTTCAGAGTTTATTTATCATGGTTTTTTTATTTCAGAAAGCCCTTGGAACAGCAGTAGGAATGTAACTCCACTTGCTTGTTTGAGAAGTCCAATAATATACAAAATAGTACTTTACCTCTTTGATTACTACAACAGTAGGTCACATTTAATATTATTTTTGGGTAGGATATAATAGTGGGAGCCTAGAGGGAAACTTTCTTTGACCACCCTCCTCCATTACCCCAAAGATTCCTTGCTGTGGCATTAACAGAGAGAGCAGGACAAGCCTCCAAAGTACAGTTTCCCAGCTCCCTCAATACAGCAGCTGCTGCTAAAACAGAACAAACCCCAGCCAGTATTGGCTGTGCCATGGCTGAAGAGGATGGTTAAACTCTGTGATACACAAGTGTCTGGACCTCTGAGAATACCCTTGGCTGAGCCTGTTCACTGATCCTTTCTTGGAAGAGAAGAACTGGAAGTGTAGCACTGGGACACTTCTGCAGCCCCGGTGGTGGCAGAGCAGAGGCAGGGCTGCTCAGCTCTCAGGGTTTGTGAGCCCCAGCACCCTGGCTGTTCCCAACAAGGTAAGGCACAGGGTTGCCAGGGAGGAAACCTGTCCAAGTGAATACAGATGATAAGGGAATTAGCAATGATTTCTGTTGGGTGTTTATTTTTTAAGCACTGGGCTGTTCCCCACTGGACTTCTTAGGGAGGAAAACAAAATTATCCTGTAAATACTTCCCCATCACCAAGAACAGTGAATACAGAAAACAACACATCAGTGCTCATCAGCAAGGGCAAGACCTTTATGTCAACGTTCATTTGCAGAGCAAATGTGCTGCAGTATCCCCCCTGGGGTTGGGAACATGCCCATTGTGCTCCTGCAGGAAGGGCTGCTGCCCGAGCTGGCTGGGCAGCTGGGATGGGAAACCTGCAGTAGTGTAGAGCCAACCCCTTCCTTCCTCCTCACCAACCACAGGCTTCCAGAAACCCCAAATACAGGTCAAGCATCCTCATGGCAGAGGAGGGAAGGCTGACACCCGGCTCACTTCAGGGTGCTCCTTTTCTCCCTGTGAGGTAGCAGGAAGAAAGGTCTGACCCCACACTGATGTGTCTCACAGCTGTGCTTTCTCTGCAGGGAGGTTCCAAAGCCAAAGGGCAGCAATCCCACCCCATCTCACCTCTGCAGCTGCAGGGCCTGAGCAGTGACTGCACAGCAAGCTGGGACATGCACTCACAGTGGAGCAGAGATGTTTGTGCTGCTGCTAAAGGAGGGATGTGCCCTTTGGTAAATCCCACACAGCCTGGAGCAAGCACACACTGCTCCCTGGACTGTGACAAACCTGTGGTTCTCCCCCAGCTCTCTGTGGGCACATCATAAGGTACTTATTTTATTTCCCCACTAAGCAGCTTTAACTCTGGTTGCTGTGGGATTGAGAAGATCTTGCATTTATCAGCATTAAGTAAGAAGCAATAAGCTCTTGGCTGTGCTGTGAAGAGCTTTCCTTTCCTGGGTAGTAAATCTGCAGTAACTCTCTCTTACAGTTTTATTGAGGGTTATCAAGTGTTTATTCAAAAGGCATTTCCGTGCATTCAACATTCTTCTAATTGGGCAGTGAGTGGGACTGTTCTCTCCAGGCAGACTGTTACTGCTGTGGTAAAATGGACTCTGTTCAGTCAACAGACTGTCCACGTTGCCACTGGGCTGGGTGGAGAGAGGGAACAGGACTGTGCTGGTCTATGGCTTGGACTAAATGGAGTTTGAATGGTGTTACAGATTCAGCTGCCCCAGAACCCTAGAATGTGTTCTGTGCTGTCTCATAATGCTCTATAAGATGAGAAAACCTGTATGGAGACCAACCTTCTCCTTTCAAGAACTCTTAGGTTGCATCTGCACATTGTGAAGGGAGCCACAGTGGTGCCTTTCTTGTGTGGTGTGGCTGAATTTCAGCCCAGGTGTCCCTCGATGAAGGTGACCCTGGTGGTTGCAAGGAGTGTTTAAAGATGGTCTTCATAGTCTGGACTCCAAAAAGAAACTTAATTAACAGGGCAGTTTAGAATTAAATCCCTTTCTAGTGGTTATCTAGAAAGCTGGAATGGACACTGGGAAGAATTGTGTGTAGGAGGTGGGGAGTTGTTGGAGGTTGGCTTGGTTTATTCAGAGAAAAGATTTAATTTTGCATTTGGTCTGCCTCTCCTCTTAGCTACTGGTTGTTGAGGTAAAGAATTCAGAAATAAGGTGGTCAGATAAAGATAATTGAAAAGGAGTTCCACAAACTTGCCACGTAACAGCAAATTATTTCAGACAGAGTAAAAGCAGGCTCACATTTGGGTGAGGTATGACCTGCATGTGGCTGTGTCTCTGCTCATATCTGCTGGGCTCTCATGTCTCTCCTGCCATCAAAGCCTTCCTCCTGCACAGGATGAGCTCCTCAGAGGGATGCAGAGGAGGAGGAGGGGTGGCTCAGCCATGCTAATCCAATGTGCACCTGGACAGCTGGTACTTCTCGCAGTGCCTTCATTTTAAAGCCATCCATCATGCTCAGGGGATCACATCCAGGCCCTGAATTGCAGAACTGGCACCTTGGGAAGTGTTCAGCTGTGAAAACTGACTTGGCAGGACAGCTTTGCCATATGAAAAGAAATGCTTTGCCTTTCTTATTTTTTCAAAGGCAAGGTAAATGGAAGTGGCTGAGCCCACTCACAGGCACTTCCAGGGGATGTGTCTCCCCTGGGCCAGCTGTTGGATGGCCATGGGCGAGTCTGACCCTGGGGAATAGGTTTGGGACAGATGGGGGAGGGCTGACTGTTGCATCTGCAAACTGTCAGGTCTTTAGGGTTGGCCTGCAGTGTGTTGTTGAACTGCAGTCCCCCGGCAGTGTGTGTGTGTCTCCAGAGGGGAACTGAGCAGTGAAAAGAAATGCAGGCTCTTGGGCAGAACTGCACCCCTCGGGGCTGAGGTTTGGATTATGATGGGATGCAGTGGTGCTCTTAGATGACAAGTTTGGGAGGCTGTGATATGGGTCACAAAGGGTCTAATTTCTGATTTACCTGAACGTTGTTCTCTGTTCGGCTGAGGACACCTCTTTGAGGTGCCAGCTGACCTCAGCCTGATGATCTGGAGGTAAAGTGGACTTTCATCAACCAAGCTGATGAATTTTCCACGGTTTTATTCCCAGTACTTTAGCTTTTATTGGCTTAGTAACTGGCAGGAGGAGTGGATTGCACAGATACAATAGGAGGCTTAATTAGTGTGCAAAGTGCTTAGAGATCTTCAAGGAAAGGTGAAATAGATGCAAAAGTTATCTTCCCTCCTCCTCAGAGGCTGCATTTCAGTAATGGATGAAGTGACCCCTAAAATATAATATTAATTCTGCAAAGCCCTTGGGAGTTCTGAATCAAAGGTGCTGTGCAAATATATTCTCACTTTCCTTTACCAGTCCCTTTGAGCCACCCAGTCCACCATTAGTGGTGATTCTCATTTAATCAGAATTCAGCCTTCAAATTTTCTGCAAGTCCATAGATAAATAAAGCAGCAGCCGTAGTTGATAATTTATTTATAAATCTATTTATAATCTATGTTTTGCATATTAATCAAAACCACTCCATGTGGCAATTCCTGATTAAGAACCATTTTTTTGTCTTGTCTCTCTTGCCCCTAGATATTATGCAAAGAATTAGATTAGAAATAGTTTTTATAAATAAATTATGATAAACTCCTTCTTTATTTATATACTCAGACAATGGTGCCACTCTTCCAAACACTGGATTTCTCCCTCCTCCTCTCATATTTCCATCTCCCTGCTATGTAAACTATATGAGTTGTGGCAGAGTGGTCATTTAAATGGGAAATCCTTGATTTTTAGGTGGCAAATTGATGCTTTCTGACTCAGGTGAGACAGCCCAAGGCCTGATCCAAGGCAGCATTGTCAGGAGCTGAGCAGTTCAAGGTACTTCTTGTGCACACAAAAACTAAAGGGTGGAAAGCATAAAAATTCAGAAAACATCTTGTAAAGTTTGAGAGGTGTGTGGAGAGTGTGACCTGTGGGGCAGTTGGGAGACAGGAAGAGAAGCATTAGAAACAAGGGAACAGGGAAAAGCAGCAGAAAAGGACTGAATAGAAATAGTTTCTCTGAAGGTTGGTTGGATGAGGAGGACAGCTCAGGAACAGGGAGCTCAGGTCTCACTGGTGGAAGCCCTGCAGCTGGCAGCAGCTCCTGTGCCTCAGGACTGAGATCTTGGGCAACAGAAGTGCCAATGGCAGGTCCTCCCTTCAGCTGCAGCAGTCAGAGGGCTCTGAGCCAGGCAGGGAGGACTTTGTGCATTCAGGAGCTGCTGTCCTGCATGAAGCTTTCCCCCCTGATCTGCTGTGAGACCTGGCCCTGAGTGCAAGTGTAACACGGGCTCTCTGGGGCTGCATTTGCACCCCCATTGCCTGCTCACAGTGTCACAGAATCATCCGGGTTGGAAAAGACCTCTAAGAGTCCAACATTAACCCAGGACCATCATGTTCACCACTGAACTGTACCATGATGAGTCTTGCCCCATGTCTGGCCTCAGCATCCACAGGCTCCTCCTCTCCCTGGCTTTCCCAAAGCAGCTGGAAATGAATGTAAATCATTCCTCCTGGATTTTGCCAGCGTGCCCAGCTCCCCAGTCCCAGTGCCACTGGCATTTTGCATGAGTGTGGCTGTTGGCAGGAACAGCCTGGGCTTCAGCTGCAGGGCAAGGCCCAGCCTGGGTGGGGTCGGGAAGCAGCAGAGAGGGGCTGCTGGGATGGCAGGGGTTCAGCAGCTGCCTTGCACTCTTCCTGAGCAAGTGTCCATTGGGATCACTGTCTAGCTACACTTTTTGTGCTTTGAGAAATGAAGACTTGATACCGTGTAGTTATTTGTGTCAGCAAAATAGTCATCACCTGTACACGTGTTCCAGCAGCTCCTGGGTATGGTCTGTAAAGGATCTGAGAGCAGCAAACTAGAGTGTGTTATTAAACACTGACAGTATCACATGTGCTGCAGCTTTGAATTGGCCCTGGTGGGACTACTCAGATGTTTAAAGAGTTTGAATTTAATCTAGGGTTTTGGTTCTGTGCATATTACCTGTTTTCTAAGAGTTGTAGATTGTTATGGAATATAAATGTTGTATTGCAACCAGTTGGCAAGAATTGAGAGAAATTATCAGTGAGTGGGAGGTCCTGGAGTCGTGTGTTTGAGGTTCAAATCGTGTTCCTCACCTTAAGGGCTGAACGGAAAAGATTTAAAATAAAACCTAAATGCATTCTGAGGACAGGAAGAAAAAGAAACAAAGGAAAAAAAATCCCTGAATTTCTTAGGTTATGATGAAGGAGATCAGGAACTAGGGTATGACAAGGGCTGGGAGACTTGGCTTCATTTCCCATTCGCGCCACATGATTTTTTTGACTTTGAACCAGAAAATATTCTTTGTCTCTGTGAAGTGGGAATAATAACAACTTCCTATGTTGTGGTAACACAGGAAAGCTAAACACTGCAGTGACAACCATAGTCATTTAAGCGAAAGTTTTGGGAAAAACCAGATGATTCTGAAGGTCTCTAATATGAGATCTTTTGCAATGAAATTCGGCAGCTTCTGGGGTGGGACCTGGCACAACCCGGAATTAGAATTGTCATGTTATAGAGTAAATGTTTCCTGGAGTTTCTGGGCAGTTTGTGTTACTGCAGCTTGTCTGAAGACCCAAACTCAAGGATTTCTGTGTACATGATTGAAGAAGCTGAACTTGTAAACACAGAGGTTGGAGTTGAGTGGTTTGTTTCAGTTTTGTTGCTTAGTCCTGTACAGGTGCCTGTTCGAGGCAATGCTGTATCAGCCAGGCAGAGTTTAACAGATCTCTAACTCAGAGCAATAAATTTGACTCAGGGCCATTCTTCAGCCAATCTAAAATTCATACAGCAAAATACAGTCCCAGAATAATGTTGAAGAGCAAGCTTAGGCTAAGAACGTTGTCGCAAATTATTTGTTCAGCCAGCTGCTGAACTTTATTTTAAACAAGGGCTGATTTAGAAGAGCAGTGACAGGTTGTAATTTGGCTTTCCACTCATTAGTGCTCTGTTCCTCTGGCTGCAGTTTTGCCTTACACTCTCCAGTGTGTAGCACTCCAGAGTCAGCCCTTGGATCCCTGATGCTGTGGAGGGCACAGCAGACGGGGCCAGGACTGCATGTCCTGCTGTGCTTTGTCTTGCTTAATGAATACTGTTTCTTCAAGAACTTTATTGCCCTCTGTGTTCCACGTTCCTTAATTACCTTCTGCTTGGCAGATAGGATTCTTTTATTTTTATATTTTTGTCTAGTATTACCAGATTCCCCAAGCATCACTATCCACAGAGAGAGTATCACAATAACTGAACCACAAACAAGCCGTATGGAAAGGAATAGAAAAGGGACAAATCTGAAGTCAGTTCTTCTTGCAGCATCAAAAAAGAATTAATACTGGAGGCTCCACTATATTTCTCTTTTACCTTTAGAAGAAGGACATGAGGTAACTCCACATGTGCCAACTCTGTACACAAAGCCTGTGGGCAGAAACAAAAGACCAAACCTGGAGGCTAAATCAGGACCTGGTGCACAATTAAACTGCTTGGTTATAATTATGGCCCTTGGCAGTAAGATTTCTATTGAATTATCCTCTCTTTATAAGGATATAGGCTCTCCCTTGCTCTGCCTGTACTGTTACAAATGACTTGATGAACTCAGCTCTCTTCTTGTATGTTCCAATTTCTTTCATATTTGCAACCAACTGCTCACTCAGTGGCTGTGATCTCAATATCCTGAACCCGTGCTTCTCTCTTTTCATTTGCTGTAACATTAATTCAAAGTAAATCTTGGTATTTGCTGGAATTTTTCCCCCCTTCAGTTCCATTTCCATGAAAAACTTTGGGTTTTTTTAAAAAACAAAAAAACAAAGTAGGGTTTTTCACTTTTCTTAGCCACTAAGGCAAGTCCAAAAGCAATTCACTGTAACTCAATAGGGACAAAATGCAAAGGCAAATTCCAGCTGCGAAACATGAGTTCGATCTTTCATTTGCAGACTTCGTCTGCCTTTCTCCACCTCTTCTATTGACTAGCCAAAAATGCCTTTTGTATTCTCTCTTCTGAAATGCAAAAATATAATAAAAATCAACTTTGTACTGGCCAAACTTTGTACTTTGTTCTAAGCCCAGAAGCTGGGCTTAGATAAAGGTCAGGGTTTAGAGATTTTACTCCAAGGGTTTTCTCTCTACAAACCTGGTAGAAAAACTTAGGAAAGCAAGCTTTCCTTCAAAATTAGTGTTATTTCCTGAAATTTTATTGGACTGAGAGGTGTCATTCTTTGCCATCCTGGCATTTTAGGTCGTCTCTATAGCTAATGACTTTTTCCCTCCCAAAGCAGAACATAAGTTGACTTTACCATGTGTGTGATTGTTTGAGGTGATTCTGTTTGTCTCAGCTGAAGACCTTTCTCCTTGTACCTGAGATCAACTGAATACAGCCAAGATCAGTGAACCGAAGTGAGGTCTGTGGGCACACGGTGAGGACCTTGGAGAGTAAACCAGTTTCAATACTTTCATCATGCAAGTTAACAGCCCTGGTGCTGGGGCCCCATCTCTCCTGGGGTTTTATCCACTGACCTGTCTGCCTTGCTAAACTACCTTTTCTACTTTTCACTTCTGTGGAGGAAGAAAAGAGGTTTGGAGTTGGTGTGTGGGAGCTAATGTAAAAATCCTGTTTAGGTACTTCCTCAAGAGTTTTAAGGAGTGCAAAAAAAGACTAAACAAGGAAAATAAACCCCTCAGAGATGTCATCTGAAGACACTGCAGAACAGGTGAGAACATTGAAAGTGGTGGGAAACAGAAGGAAAGAGAACAAAATGTGCCCTTGTGTGAGCAGGCAGTGATTTAACTTGGAACATGCACGTCTGCCATTGAAGTGGCATGTCGTGGTTGCAGGGGACTTGCCTCTGAGGTGATGATGATTTATTGCTTTGCTTCATTTGATAATTGGCAAATAGAGAAAACCAGGTGCAGGGCCAGGGAGGCAGGAAAATTCCTGTTCATCAGGACACCTCTGACCTTCACAGTGAAACAGAGGAGGCCCCATCCTGTGCTGCCTTCTGCAGAAGTGATGTGCTGGCTTCCAGCAGCTCTCCAGAGGCCGTGGAGACACGTGGTGGGGCAGCCTGGCCTCAGCCCTGCAGGGAGCCTGAGCTCCCTGACTCATCCCCTGGTGTCCCAGGGCCACCCTTCCTGCAGGGAGGCTGTTCTGCTGGCATGGGGGGCCTGTGCTGTGTCTGCATGGGAACAGAATGCTGCAAACAGCTGTGTGCCTTGGGAGAGATCACACAGGACTGAGCGGTGCAGGGAAAACTCCTCCAAATGCTGATTTTTGGGATAAAGGGGTAAAACTGCAAGTTTGGTGCCTGGTAACACGACTGTAGGAAATGGGTGAGATGACCCCAAGGAGTGAATATCTCGGGGATCTTTGCAGAAGTGTCTGCTTTTCTGGCATTCCATAACCAACCAGGACCCACTTCTCAGAGCTGTCACCTGAATCAAGCCAGAATTAACCTATTTCAGTTAGAGGTGAGACACCTAATTTCTGACCTACCCAGGCCACAACAGAGAGCTGGGAGAGTGGAAGACAGCAAGAGATGTTTTTGGAGAAAATCCTGGCAATTTCAGTGTTTTCTTGTTGTTTTACAGTTTCTGTGTTTCTGATGGGAACACAGCAAGGGAGGGTCAAAGCCAGCTGGGCTGAGTTCCTGGCCCCTGGCTCTGCTTCTCTCTTGGGCTGAGGAGGTGCTGGGGAAGTGTTGCAGAAGGCCCAGGAACCTTGATTTTTGCATCAATTTTTGGAGGCTGCACCTTGGCCACAGATAGAGGGAAACTCAACCAAAAGCTGTTATGGGGGCCTGGGGGGTAAAGCTACAACTCGAGATTCTTGCAGTGAAAAAGAAAAGCAATCCAAGAAAGCGCCTGCTGCCTACTGCCAACAGCTCCTGATTACTTCAGCTAATTTCAGGGTCTGGAAACATTGTTGACAATGTGATTTCTGAGACATAGGAAGTGTTATTTGTTCCTGCAATCTGTACTGTATCTGTGTCAGGAGTTTCACTGCTGTCACTTGTAGCAACCTTCTCCGCTTTATCATCATCTCCCAGAACTAATTACCTTAAACTGATGAAAATAAATTTTTTAAAGTAAAATGATCTCAGTTATTTGCTTTTCAGGTTGTTTACGAAGCTGTTTTATCATGCTCTGTTGAGCTATGTGCTTGCTCACATCTGAGAGAGGAGCAGAGCTGCAGTGAGGCATCCTGGAGTCCGGCCCCAGCTGAAGGAAGGATTGAACAGGCAGCAAAATGTTGGCCCACGTTGCCTCTGCTTGGCTCTGTTACACCCAGCTCTCTGCTGCCTTTGCATCTCCCTTCCACCTGCTGAGACCCACGGGCCCTCTGCTGCTTCTGGCTGGCCATGATACTCCTTGCTGATCCTTTTTCCCATATACATATATATATGTGTGTGTGTGTGTATTATAAATGTAAGTGGGGTTTTTTACCTCATGCTTGGCAATAATGTCAGTCTGCATCTATCTTGTCTTTCCCATCCAAATGGCATAATGCTACAGAGTATCTCTTAAGGCAAAATTCATAAAATAGGCTCTGGTCTTATTTTAACCTGTCCTAGTGCTGCATTTCCATGACCCCAAGGGGTGCTGTGCTTTGTAAGCCCTGATGCAGGACTAAGAACTTGGAGGATATCTGGGGTGAACAAACTCCTTGAATTTTAGAGTATTTAACAAGGTGAAGTGCAGTTTTGGGGGCGGGGGGGAATGCTGGCATCTAATTTCAGGGAAAAAAAACGTGTAGTAATATTGGTAAAAGGCTTAGTAGCATTTTCCATGAGTTTTTGGCATATGCTTCTTGCTGGGACAATCCTTAGCTTGAGCTGAGTCACTACAGCAAGTGCAGTAGCACCTGGAACATCCTTGCTGCACAACTTGTGTATTTGGGTTTGTTTTCTCTCATCTTCTGAAGAAAAGTTATGGAATATAAAGTGAAGAAACTTGTGCCCCATGATCAAATTTGTTTAATTGATTTATTTCTTGTTTGAATACTAGGAAAAAGCATCTTTTCTTTCCCCTCACCTTGTTGAAATTACTGTTTCATAACCACCTTAAAACTATTTTGATTTAATACTGAGATATTTCAAATTTTAATGACAGTTTTATGAAAGATGACACTAAAACACAGATATGCTTACTGTGTTTCTTACTCTCTCAGTTGACCAGCGATAGCAGTACTTAAGGTGAAAACTAGTTTAACTCATCTAAGACTTTTTTCTAAGTAGTCACCCATTAACTACTTGTGTTTACAAGTAGTTATCCAGCATTCAGAACCGTTCACTTAACGGGGCTCACATCATCAGTGTTTGGCATCAGGCAATCATTTCTTGCTCTCCTGCTCGTCTCCTTTCCCTTGTGTTTTCAGTGTAAATTTTCACCCTTTTTCACATCAGCTTCTTGCACTCAGACACCTGCAACATGTATCCACTCAGATACTGCTTTAAAGGCCACCCCAGAATCAAACAAATTTTACACGTGGAGAACAGATCTCTGAGTTATCCTACCACAGGAATCTGCGGGCTGGTTTTTGTCTTTTGTGTGTGTGTTAATGGATCACTTAAAAAATAAGCAGTCCTTTTACTGTCCACTAACTCTCATTTAACTAATGCTAAATTGCACTTGGGCACCTATGGACACACTTGCTGTTAATACCTGTTAAAACACATTACAAGTGAGACTGTGTCTTTCAGTGTAAAATGAATTCATAACCATGGAAACTCTGGAATAAAAGCTTACCAAAAATACTTGGTAGCATGTTAAGCGTCCATTAATGCAACAGAACGACAGCTCTGAGTTTTACAAACACGATGAAGTCCCCATGAAGGAGGGTGCCACAAGGGAGTTCTGAACAGGAGAGTGTTTATACTATAAAATGTGGAAATTCAGCCCCTACTTATGACCTTCAGTGTGTATAGGGGGAAGAAATTAATAGAACACTTCCCTGATAACAGGCTTTCATAAATATTATAAATCACATGAGAAGTTTCCTTTGAATTTCAGGATTTCCCTTTCTCCTTTTAAGAGAAAAAGGATTATTTTTGTTTCTCCTTTTTTTTTCAGACAGTGCAATTGCAAAGAACCGAGATCTGAGTGGAACAGGGCTCAGAAATGACCTGCTGGCTTTGGGGGTCCCTGTCCCCTGGTGTCATCACTGCTGCCTCCCAGGGCCCACACTCTCAGTGGCTGCTCTTTGCTCAGTGTCACTGCAGTTTTGCTTTGGGTGCTTCCCATGGCCAGGTCCTGAGCGTGCCAGGTCTGCTCTTCCAGAGCCACAGCCCCTGTTGCTGCTGAACTTTTTGCTGTCCTTTACAGGACACTTGTCCCCACAATCCCAGCCTGCCACTTACCTCAGTAAAACGTTTAAAAAACCCCTCAACAAATAGTGTTAAAAAAGCCTTGCAGACATGGTAACTCCTGCTGGTTGCAGTGGGCAGATGATTCTTTTTCTTGTTTCTATTGGCTATGGGCTCCAGTTGAGACCTTCTATGTAAATACAGCACTGTCCCTGCCCTGCAGGGCTTGCAAAACATGAGAAACTGGTAAAACAGATGTTTCAAGAAATGGAGAACTTGTTCAGTGGCACAGGGTGCAATCAGAACTTTCTTTGTCTCCTAAATACCCCAATGTACGGAGGCAAACCCACCCCGTGATTTTTTGCATCTCTTTTCTATCAGACCTTCTGCTGACCCTGAACAGCTTCTGTTCTTTGAGGGCTCTTTGTTTTTTCCCCCTTTTTCTGTTTCTGTTTCCCCCCCACATTAATTATACAGATGTACTGGGGGCCACGTGCTTTGCCACATCACAAAGGAAACCACAGGACTTGAGATCAGAAGAGCTGCCAGATGTACTTGCCCGGCAGAATCCACCCCAGGGTCCCAGCTCAGGCTGCAGCACGGGCTGTCTGCCCCTGCAAAACAGGATGGGGACATCACCTGCTTGCAGAAAGAGGGGGCACAGAAGCAGAAATAACATCAGTGCAAGTGCACAGCAATTTTGGAGGGGGATTGGTTCTGTTAGTGTTTGGATTTTTTTCTTTTTCCCTTTAGTAGATGTAATAACTGCCATGATTCTTTAAGGTCAGAGCTGCCTATCCACACTTAGGCTGAACAGTATCTTATTTCCTGACAAGATCTTTGCCTTGGTGCCTCTGCAGTTTCAAGTCCAGGAGACTTCCAGGATGGTGCCTGCTTGGGAAAATGAGTGTTATTTGCATATTGGCTCACATTGTTCCTGTATATGTATTTCACTTTTGAAAGTCATTAAAGATAAGGAGTTTGAAGCGATGGTTTCCTTCAAGTAGCAGCTCAGGAACAGGTTGTACTTTGTTTCCTTTAGTAAGTTCACAGCTAGATCTCTCCCAAGAGTCTGCCAGGAATGCTCTTTCCATTGGACTTTCGGACATGCCTGACAGAAATAGCTGGTTTCATCTTTGGGACTGTTTATTTATCTATTTTATCTTATTTATCTTACTTATATTTTTCTCCTCTGGAAAGGTGACTTCTTCTGAAGAGAACAGTTCCCACTGACTCCTCCCAGCATGGAGGATATTGTCTTAATGTGTTTCTTAGGCTATGTCTCTAACC
Organism: Corapipo altera; assembly: GCF_003945725.1. NCBI lineage: Eukaryota > Metazoa > Chordata > Aves > Passeriformes > Pipridae > Corapipo > Corapipo altera. The sequence goes on along the minus strand of NW_020884893.1, from coordinate 12,761,790 downwards.
TACTCCATTCCACATACAAGGTGGGACAGGGAGAGGGAAGAAAGCTACTGTAGTGTTTGTATTTAGATCCCTCAAGAGAAATTCAAAGAGGACAACCAGCAATTACAGATATCCAGTTGTCAACTCTGAATCATGTTCTTAATTCTTTTATCTATTTTCCTTTATGAACTTGGGGTTTGTGATTGGGAGACATGTCACTGATGCTGTAGCTTAGTGCTGGCCTTACCTCTGGCTCAGGACCCAGCTCATCCAGCCCTGGCTGGGCAACTCAGGGTTTAAATGTCACTGATGGATGCTGAGTGTGTAGGAAGCCTTTGATACAGAACCAAGGGCTCCATAGCGCTTCAGGCATCCTTGAAAATTGTACTGCTCCTCCTCGTAAACCTGGTGACTTTGTCTGTAATTATTCTTGTCCAAGGTGTCCATTAAACAGGTTATAATTCTAAATTCTCCAGTCTAAAATAATTGCTGAAGGCAAAAAATCTTCTGCTAGCAAATCCATTTGCCAATCTACCTAACGCATGTAAATACACTATATCAATTTCAATTATTTGATAAATTCATCCCATCTGAAAGAAGTTATGATCAAAGTAATATTTCACTATTCAAAAAAGCAAGGAGCAAAATACATGACTTATTTTAAAATATTCTACTAGTCTCCCATAATTTTCATGTAAATGAAATATTGGCCACTGGGGACTAGGTTTGTTTCTTGGGAAATTCCACTGGTATCTGTTACTACTGGACATGGGATGAATGAAGATCAATTCCCTATCACCCCTCACAGCCATGTAATCTGTGATCTACAGAGTTTTCCTCCTTTAAAAGGAAAAGGCAAGAGAGAATCCTCTGCAAGACATAGATAGAGAAAATGATTTCCTTTTCTTGCTGAAAATGGCGCCTTTGGGAATTCCATGGCTCGTGTTACATCTTTGTGTAATTTCACCTGAGCCTTTGTACGAATCAATGAGGAGCCTTTTTCATTCAGAGCCTGTGACTTGGTGAAGCCTTAAGGAACAGCCTCCTCCATCCTCCCTCCCTGTGTGAGCCTCAGGACTGCTGCCCCTCGGTGTGGAGCAGCACAGCTGGGGGGGGGCAGCTCAGGCTCTGCCAGCACAGGGCAGCCAGGCCAGGGGAGCCTGCAGGGCTTTCTGCTTAAAACCAAAATAGTGTGGGTTGGACAGCCCCACATCTCCCCCCCAGCTGTGTGGCCCAGCAGCCAAACGAGGGACAGCTGGTGTTGCCTCTTCCAAACCATTCCCTGAGTCACAAGAACCCACCCACCTGCTTTCTTGTCCCCTTCTGCTGATCACTTCAGTGGGGTCAGGTGCAGGACCTGCTGCTGAGGGGCTGCACCTTCCCCTCCGAACCAGCGAACGAGGAACAGCTGAAGCCACTTTATAAAGTGCCCCTTCCTCACCCACCCCCTGTCCTGGCTGTGAGGAGGCTGCAGGGGATGCTGAGGTTTCCTTCTAAATGTTTTCTCCTAGGGTAAGTAATATCTGCTTCACTGCTTGCAAAGAGAAAGAGTTCTTTAGGGTTGGGCTTGAAATTGTTGTAAATGTTTGGGTTGTGCTGCTCTGCCCAGCCCTGGGGTGGATCCCGATGCTGAGTCTCGGTGCCGGTTTGGGCTGGGATTCCTGTTTGCTTTTCAGGGCTTTGTGTCAGCGCTGGTGTGGCCAAGGTGGTGACTGTGCCCAGTGCTGGGCACTGTGAGAGACCTCAAATCCTGTGTTCTGTTCTGGGCCTCTCACAACAAGAAAGATGCTGAGGGGCTGGAGTGTGTCCAGAGATGGGCAGTGGAGCCAGGGAGGGACTGGAGCACAAGTCTGATGAGGAGCAGCTGAGGGAGCTGGGGGGGCTCAACCTGGAGAAAAGAAGGTTTGGGGGGACCTTCTCCTCCCTACAACTCCCAGAAAGGAGGTTGTAGCTATGTGGAGGTCAAACTCCTCTCCCAGGTTGCACCAGAGGAGGTTTAGATTGGATAGCAGGTAAAATTTCTTCACCTTAAAGGTGGTCAGGCTTTGGAACAGGCTGCCCAGGGTGGTGGTGGAGTCACCATCTCTGGAGGGATTTAGAAGAGGTGTGGGTGGATGTGGTGCTTGGGGACATGGTTTGCTGGTGGGTTTGGCCCTGCTGGGGGAACGGTTGGACTTGGTGATCTCAGAGCTCTTTGCCAACCCAAAGAGTTCTGTGATGCTGCTGCAAAAGAACTGAACTGAACAACTCTGACAGTGGTGTCAAAATGCTAAAGCACCTTATTTCACCAGGGCTAAATAGGTTGGAAACCAAGTAAGAATACACATTCTTGTGGATTTTTTTCTCCCTTTTGCTGTGAATGTGCAGTTAGTAGGAGCTGTGTTGCCATCCTGTCTTGATCAAAGTGGGATACAGACTTGGACCTGGCTACAAGAGATGATTGGGAACTCTCTCTTTTTTTTTTTTTTTTACTGTTTATGTTTTAAATGCTCCTGGATGAATTTAACTTATTTGTCACTATAATCTGTCTGCCAATGAGGCATTTGTTTGTGAACTTACTCAGACTCTCCCATGGCAGGAGAAAAGGCTGGGGTTGTCACTCTTTTGGGGTTTCCCTAGAGAGTTTTGGCATGTAACAGATTTAATTACTTGATTAAGCGAGTTTCTTGAGTTCACCAATGCAGGCTAGGAACTCTAAATGACAGAAAGTGAGACAAGGAGTGTGAGAATGTGAATAAAGAGGAATGAAACTGTGATGTCTCCCAGATGTTAAAAAAATTTCTATGCAGCTGAACAGAGGTGCTGTCTGTCCAATATAATTTTTATTCCAAACCTTCAATATTGCAGCTGATGGCAGAAAATGTGCAGTAAAACATGGGGAGGCCACTGGGTAATATCCACTGTAAAGTGTTAATTGCCTACTGAGGCTGTAAACTATGTCAATATGCCTGGATCTGAGTTATTGACACACTCCCATTTATTCCAGCCTCACAAAGCTGGGCTCTTTAGAACTGGGCTCTAATCAGTCATGCTTTACTGAACCCACCAAGAAGCACCAGTCAATAAATGTGCTGGCTGTCTTAACCCTTTGAAGTTTGTAAAATTACAAGTGGGATTGATAACATTGATTTGGGGAGAACTCTTGACAGTGGAAACCCTTTGGAAATGGAAGCTGCCTGCTGCAAATGGTACCTGCTTTAACCTGCTGGGGGTGGGTTTGTGGGGCCACACCTCACCTTGGCTTTCTGTCAGCACTGAGGTGGAGGAAGGAGTTATGGTTCAGTGAGAAATGTTTGCAGTGGTAGAGCACAGGGGCAGCTCGTGCTGGCTGTACTGCATTTATCACCATTAAAACTTCTGGCATCTGTGGCACATCCCTTCTGATGCCATTCCTGGCAAAAGGCACCCCACTAAAGCCATTAGCATCCCATAGGATTATGTGCAAGAAACAGGGTATTGATCCTTATCCACCAACTAAAACCCCCCAAACCTGTCTTTCTGGTGTTGGTGGGAGTCTATATTTGACCATCCTTGTCCTAAACTGTTATTGAGTGCTGATGTACAACAGCTGTGGTGGCCTTCGGGGTGTGAACAAAGCAGCAATTAAAGGGCCGGATCCTGAGGGCTGTGGGGAAGGAATGCCTTTGTCTGCAACATGCAGGTTTGGGAAGTTTCTGAGGTGTGATCTGGCTTGTAGAAGGCTGAGATGAAAGACTTAATGTGAGATAAAGGTTTTTTGGTGGACTTGCTGGAATTCATCTTCCTTGTTTATTTGTGAGTGTGGGAGCTGATACAGTTGTATTGACTTATTGCATATGAGTTCTTCTGGGGTTTTTTTGTTTTTAAACAAAGTGACTAAGGCCTGGGGATGATTGTTTTTTATTTGCAAGGAAATTCCAAATAAATGCAGATGAATGTTTATCTGTGAAAGTTGAAAGAGAAACAAGGCAAAGGTGCTGCTACTGCTACTGTAACATTAAAGGTCTTTGAAATATCGCAAAGAATTAGAATTTGGTCAGAAAACCCTTCCTCTTGTATTTGGTTATAAAAATACCTATTTGTCCTGTGAATTAATTCTGGTTAAAAACATTTCTTCCTCCATCTTTTTCTAACTATGTATGAAGTGATATTTGTCCTTTCTGATTCATCCTTACTCTGCTTTTCCAAACTGAGGAGGCTTTATATTAAAATACGGGATCAAAATCTGCTTATGCTTAGATGCCAGCACTACCTGGAAAAAGAGGTGGGTTTTTTTGCAAACTTTTAACATGTAATTCCTGGTGTAGGCAAAAAGAGTTTTAGCTGGTCCAGGCCTTGTGAGACATGGTGATTATGATGACCAGCTAATGTGTTTTTTAAATACTATCAGTCTGCCTGTTCTTGGTGCTAAGTGCTATTTTAATAATACTAATTAATTTGTACTTGTTAAATTAAGTGCATCTAGGTTTCAAGCAGGGAGGTTAGACTCAGGTTAAGTATTCTGCTCTTTTCCATGTATTGGTGCAAATCTTCTGCTTGTCAGACTGAAGCTGAACATCTTGCCATATATTAATGGATATATGCAACTAAAATCCATAGATTGAGCCTGGAAACATGCACTTGCTGGGCCTCTGGTATCTGTTCTGTAAATGATAATGACTGGCTATTTCTTGCAGCACCAGCAGCTTTATTTGCTACTCTCTGTTTGTAGCCAATAGGTGCATTTGCAGATGTTGATATTATTCATAAGGTCTCAAAGAACTCGTGATTTCAAGCATGTCAGAGCAGGGGTTAGTTTGCTGTTGGTGTGAAATGAGCAGCGGTTTCAAATACATCCATTGCTCTCGCAGTGTGCAGACTAATACTTAAAATAAGCACTCCCAAGCTGCAAGGAAATAAGGAATTTGTTTCATTTTCAGTTCTTTTCAGCCTTTTTTTTTTTTTTTTTTATGCCCAATACATCTGCACAGATTTTCATACAACTTGAACTTTCCCAACCTGGATGAAAATCAGGTGGATTTTGGTGGAGTTTGTCGAGCTAATTCCGTTTGTGTCAAGCTACCCTGATTTGGCAGTGCCTGAGTGCCTGGGTTTGGGATGAAGCAGGTTAATGCCATGCAGCTGCATCTGCCCATAGAACCATTCATTGTCCTCTGGGGAAAACTGCTCTGCTCTTGCACACCCCTGGTGTAATGTGCATGTGTTTTTGGAGCTACAGGTTCTTCTCAGGAGGTTGTGAAATACAGAGTGCTGCTTGATCAAAAGACTACTGATGTAAGACTTGCATTTCAGTGTTGCTTTGATATACCTTGCTTACATTAAGAGGGAGGGAGCAATAATGCTGGATCCTTGGTCTCTTTGTCCTGCTTGTATTGGAATTCAAAATGATGTGACTTGTCTTCGTGGTCAGAGAGAAGGATCCAGGTTAAACTCAGTTAAATGAAAAGCTTTACATGTAACGAGAGGGAAATGCAGAGAGCTCAGGCTTGTAGCAGCTGACTGCAGGTCAAAATGCACCTGGCCAAAACCTTGGACCACTGGTGGCCATTTGTGGCTCATGGTTCTGGACAGGGGGGTGTAGAGATTGTGTTTCTCCATCATTCAAAACTGTTTGTGGAGATTGGAGCAAAGTGTGTTTGGTTTTAAATAGCTGCAGTTCATTGCACTCTTCTCTCATACCAGAATCCACAATTTTGGAGTGGAGGGAAGAAAACAAGACTCTTTACATAACCTGGTATGTCTTTACAGGGAAAGAAATGCTGGAAGTTGCAGCAGCAGGGATAAGCACAATATATTGGGCATACTTCTTCTCATATTTGATGGAGAGGAATTCAGTCACAGTTTAAGATACTGTTTTCAATAGGCTTTTTCCATGCTTTATTTACTGTGTGATGTGACCACTAGAGAGCAGGCTTAACCTAGTAACAAGAGTTAATTAGTTCTTGGCCTCTTCATTTTCAGCTCTTCCCCAACCCCCTTCCAACTTCCTATCCAGGCAGAGGCGACTTCCATGGTTCTTAGCTCTGCCTCCAACGCTGTGCAATCTTAGGGCTAATTAAAACACCACAGACGGCCTGAACCCCACATTAAAATTTGATGAGGAATTGATCAGCCAAGCAAACAGGAAATTTAGCTGTGTGAGTGAAGGTAATGTTTGCTCAAATGTGTAATGAGGTCCATGGGGAATATTTATGGGGACCTTAGTGACGGTTTCAGCAGTTCCTTCTCCTTGAAGTTATCTGACCTACCTGCCCTCTCCTTCACAGGAGTGTAGGCACAAGGAAACCCAAAGCTGCACCAGTCAGAGGGGAGCATGCTTGGGAAAATGGGCTCTGTTTGGCTAAGGTGGTGCCATGTAAAACTTTGCACAAGGAGCTGTGGAACTGCAAACAAACTTTGCACTAAAAAAAACCCCACAAAACCCAACCAAATAACCCTTCCCATAATACATGAAACTGTGTAGTAAAATTGCTGCTGGAACTCCTTGCGGTATGTTAACAAACTAAATAACTTGCTAAAAAAAGGATGGCTCATATTGTTCCAGCAGTTGTTAGCCTTATCTGCACAGACTTTAGGATTGGCTATAAAAGCTGCCAGCACACAGGTGTTAGGAGGAAAGGCAGGATCATGTCAGAGAGGGCCCTCCTCAGCATGTTATATCTATTTCTAATAATTGCTCAGTATAAACTATAAATACTTTCCACATGCAGCAAACAGATGAACTTACCTGCTTCTTATTTATCACTACTCTGTCCAAGGTAAATCAGCACATTTAAGTCTGAAGTCTTAGTGTGGGCTTTTCTTGATAGATATCTCCTTCAGCCCTGTAGCTACAAGGCACTGCTATTGAGAACTCCCTTCAGCCATTCAGCCTGACCCTGGAAGCTCTTCCACAGCAGAGAATTCCCACCCAGGCAGGGGGCCCGAGCACAGCACAGCTGGTTGTCCTGGCATCCCCTGCTTTCCCTCCAGTGCCCCTCAAGGGTATTTGCAGTTTTGACTAAAGGGGAGGCTGATGCCTGTGAGGACTTTGAGGAAGAGGAAGCTGTCTGGATGGCTGGTCCAAGCCCTGTGATACAAAGCAGGCAAGGAGAGAGAACTGCCCTGGTGTATCTGGGGTAAGAGCAGCTCCCAGTGAGAGCCCTGCAGTGAGAGTGGGCACACTGGGAATGTGGGACTGTGGTCCCTGCCCGTGTCCATACCAGTGATTTGTTCTCCTGTAGGAATACAAGACCAAAACGTGTTTACAGGAATGATGTGAATTGTTGTGACTGAACACTGCAGGAGAAGCTGACAGAACAAGTCTTTCTTACTTGCCATAAAATCTAGGGAAGTTTAGTCAGTTATGTCTAGAACAGCATTGATGCTGGGCAGTTTTATGTTCTTCAAGAGTTGTAGCAATGAGATTTCTGTAAAAGGAAAGAAATTACTCTTACTTTCTAGAGGGAAATGTTGAAGTGAGAAGTTTGGAAATACTAGGTTATATTCTGAAATTATCACAAAAAGCTCCAATGGCATAATATCTAAGCTACTTTTTTTAATAGGCCAAGGAAAGTGAATTCCTGGTCTTGTGCTCAGTAAATTGGGATACAAAAGTTGATCTTTTACATGAGTATCTCAGACCATGTTTGAGGAGGAGGAGCAGTATAAAAGCAGAGGCAGCACACTCCTCTCTGAGCTGCCTTGTTGCCAGGGCTGGTGTCTGTGTGCTCCTCCACAAAGCCATGGGGACACCTAACCTGGTATGTCTTAAATATGGTCCTGCATCAGACCATTTAAACACTCATTTATGAGTCTGAGACTCACCAAAAGAGCAGCTGTATTTAATTCCTGTCTGCATTGGATCAGAGTGTTTAAATGAAGGGTCTGGCAGGACACACCAACCAGACTGGAACCTGCCTCCTGTGGAGGCTCGGGATGCTCAGCCTGGTTTGGCTGCACAGGAAAAGTGCCGTGCAAAAAGCTAAAATGAGAACTTGAAGCAGAATCTAATCACCCATTTTTCAGTTGTTAGTCACTTGTTTGCATCCAGCTTTATGTCCTTTACTGAAGATGCTGCTTTCAACCTCGCTGACACTTCATTCAACTTCAGATGTGGATTTGAACTAAATATTAAAATTTCAGGGACCATCAGTAAATCTTATTTTGCATTATTTCCATCTTGCTAATTAACAATACTACTCGGGGACTGTTGGAGGGGAGACAGTACAGGCAGACATTCAATAAGCAAGCACTGAACGCATTAATTCTGAAAAGCAAGATAATTCATAGCTCAGGATGGTCTGCTGGGATTCTTCTCTCAGGTGTGAACTCATTTTACCCTTGTTTTCTGGGAGCATTGCTGGAAAATGCCAGGTAGTCCTATAAAGTACCAACAGTTCTGCACTGGCTGGAGAGAGATTCACAGCCCAGAACAAAGAAACACAAAATTTAAGTGCAGAAATATCTGGGTGCAGGCTGAATGGCTGCATAGGAGGTGAGCCTGCAGGAGCAATAATGTTGTTAAGAAGTGTTTTGCCCTGAATAACTCATACCTTTTTTTTTTATAACTGTCTTTTAACTACTGATATCAGCCTACAAAGAAACAGAACTTTTCACAACTCCAGTCTTTGTTATCCGTCAACTTTATTGACCAGGAATTTCGTTACTACCTCGATCTTTGAAGGAATTCTGAAAAGGGTTGGACTGAGATTGGTTCTTGGTAGCTCTCCATTAACAGCTACACTTCAAGGTCAGTCAGCGAACCACTTATTTAATCAATTTGGTGACTAGAATATGGGGTTTTAAATAAGAATTTAGGTACAGCTGAGTCAGAAGTCTCTGAGAAATCCAAGTCCACTTTATCATCACAGCTGCCTCTATCAATTGGTCTTGTAACCTGGCCAAAAGAAGATGTGTGGTTTGTTTAAGCCAATTTTCCATGAAACATCTCAGTTGTAGTTCTAGTCTGCAATTCTTTATTGATAGTTGATGAATAAACCTTTTATTATTTTGTCAGTTATTAAGGCTAGGCTAGCTGCTCCACAGTGCTCTGGAGTCATCCTGAACTCTTTTCAAATGGAAATTATGTTGGCATTCCTGCAACTTTTGGCATTTATGAGGTTGTTTTCCGTGATCTGTTAAAAAGTTAACAGTCCACTGGTTCCTCTAAAACTCTTTGGTCTCTGTTATCTTGACCTGTCGATTTTATCTTTTTTTTTACCTTTGGCAGACAGCCGAAGATAATGCAGATGACTTAGCTGCTTGATGATAAGTCATCTGATCAAACCAAGTAGAGCCATAACTCTTTGTTAAACTCTCTGATCTATAGCTGTAGCATACAGGGGATGTTTATATACATCACTGTCTTTTTTTCAACAAGTATTTGTGAAACACTCCTGCTTTTTCAGTGCCTCCATATATAATTTTACTGTTTGTGTTTAACAATGAATGAATGCCTGCATAAGGGTTTGGCACTTCTTCTTTTTAGTACTTGCTTAGCTATTGTCTGTTGATGTTCTGTTTAGTCTATTACCCTCCTCTTTTCAGTTTTTTAAACTTTTTTTAATACTTAAAAAAATATTTTAGACAGGAATATTTTCTTAAAATTATTGTTTGTGTAATTACATCTTTTCCAGTGTCCACTGAAGGTCCCTGAACAATTTCCAATTTGTAAGGATACTTTCATTGTTAAACATGATGCTACTGGTCAGTTATTAGTCTGAGCGTTTGTGCATAGAGAACAAGTCTTCTTAAGGACCACAGTGTGAAAGGTGTGAAAAAATGACAAAATGTACTTGCTCTATTAAGGAATGTTTGAATTCTCCTGGCTTTAACCTTGCACTCCTCCGAGCTGCAGACCTCTAAACAGCATTGGGAACTCCTCTGCCAGTAAAGCTCCTGTTGGCTGTGAGGTGCTTCTGTCTGTGCAAGTATATTTGAAGGATGTGACTCTAACAAAGAGCCTGTGTCAAGGAAAGGTTCAAGGTGAAAGTAATGGGATCAAGCACTAAGTTGTCCTCCCCAACAATGAGGTGTAACAGCACCTAAGGCAGGCGGGGCAGGATTGGCCTGAGGGCAGTTCCTACCACATCCTGTCTGAGGTAACAAAACTTCCATGCCCAAAGTTTCAATCAGAGGGAATGCACCTCGTATTTCAAATCAAATCAGGCTTGTGGCAGTGGAGATTGCTGGCACAGGCACTCTGTTAGGAAGGACCATGCCATGCAGCTCTGGCCAGTGGGCACAGCACTGGGCACAGCTGTGCCAAATGCCACCCAAGGGCCAGGGGATCTGAGTCCAGCTGGGCAGAGCAAAGCTGACTGACACCCATCCCTCAGGGCTGCCTTCTGGGCCTCAAACCCCCTGTTTCTTTGAGAGTGATGGTGAAAGGGTGTGTTAATTCTGTGGACATTTTGGAAAGTAATACATTAACAACTCCAAAGTGACAACCCAGGGTTAATAACAAGGCACATATTATTGGAAAGCTGAAGGGATTTTTATTCCCTTTAAGAGCAGACAGCTAACTTGCTTTTTTTTTTGGGGGGGTTTTCTGTAAGCTGCATTCTCTCATTGCCTTTTCCCTCCCACTGCTCAGGTCTGAATCCCCTGTGGGTGCTGCTCTGCTCCAACTGCTCTGAGGCACAACACAAATGTACTCATTTGAGCTGTCTCTTTGTTTTCTCATTGCAGTCTCTCACCCAAACTTATTGGTCCAGGAACACTAATGAGCTTGTCATCAGACCTCCCTGTGATAGTGGCAAATGTTATATTCATTTTATAGGCAGGGAATATATCTGTGCAGGCTCATACTGATTTCATCAGTGGAACAACTTTCTTTTTTTTTTCTTTTTTTTTTTCTTTTTTTTTGTTGTTTTTTTTTGAAACCAAGCCTTTCACACAGGCTCATCATTTGCTTATTTTTATAATAAACCTATTTTCAAGAAAATGGGATGCTGTATAGCTTCCAAAAAGTTCAGATATAGACAAATTTGGAAACAGGGATGCTGTCACTCTGGCAGTGAGCATGAAGTCAAACGGGGAGTAGCCAAGAGTATCACAAGGGTGCAGAGAGGTGAGCAAAAAAGCCTCAAGTGCATTTTGAAGATACCAGGCTGAGAGATGAGTAGCAATTACTGTGAGCAGGTATTTTGGAGCTGGCTAATCTGAGTTGAAGCAGCTCATGCTGAAGCCATTGCAGAATAAATTTCCTGTTCTGAAGAAGGCTCTTTTGCCAGGTGCTCTGCTCCAACACACTCAGACCAAGGGCAAAGAGAATGCTCTCCATACTTTTTCATGGAAGAAAGCTAGGAAAGTCACAACAAATTAGTGACTACTTAAATATTGAATAAAATTCTTCCTTTGTTGAGGAAGTCTCTGTCCAACGGAAACTCTTCTGTTCAAAATTGGTGTCATCTTGAATGCCAAAAAGGGACTCAGTTCTGCCTTGACCTCAGCCTGCAGACTGTCCTGTCACTCACCCTGAACACACCCCTGTAACTTTGTGACACACAGAGTTCAAACCCAGCTCTTCAGGCCCCTCAGTATTTCTGAGGGTGTCTATCTGCCTTGCTCCTTACAAAAAACCTTCAACACTTTTTGGAAGGACTCCTCTTGACTGAAGGCCTCAAGAGCCCAATCTTCAAGATGATCCCTTATGGAAGTCCTTCAGCATCCCAGGAAAGACTTCTTACAAATGTCCTGTCACCACTTCAGATTCAGTTCTGACAGGAAGCCACAAGGGTCTCATTCATAAAAGTCTTGCACATCATATTATGTGCCCACAGTTACTGGAGACATTTCTGGGCTGCAATAAACTTGTGTGACAGAAACCATTCTTTATTTTACAGATGACATCTTCAAATTACTGGGTCCTGTTCTCCACTGCTTTGCACCTGGGCTGGTGTTATCCAGTTATGCAAACTCCTACTGTATTGGAACAGCAGCATTTCATCCTCCTGCCCAGAGGAGTTGGTGTGGCAGCAGTGAAAGGCAGTGGAGAATTAGTTATAAAGCTTCCCTCTTGTCCCCAAGTGAACATTTGAAAGTTGATCGTTGCAGACACAGCCGAAGGTGTGGGATTTGAAGATGGCTTGGATAAATGCTTTACACTGCGTGTGTGACCTCTAAAAATGAAGGGACAAACTTGGTGCAAAGTCACAAGTTGCAGAGCAGTAATTAGCAGGGAAAGGGTCAATCTGTTTGTCAAAAGTACAAAATTAGATTAGAGAAGGCATTCTGGCCATGGGGCCTTCCTTAGGCTAAAGAAGAACAGGATGTTTTTTAGTTTTGCTGTGTCCTAGTTTCAACATGCCCTGAGGAAGACCCCCAAGGCTGAAACCTTATTTCTAATTGTTTTATAAATGACTTTTTCTTCCCTTTTTGGCATTCAAGATGACACCAATTTTGAACAGAAGAGTTTCTGTTGGACAGAGACTTCCTCAACAAAGGAAGAATTTTATTCAATATTTAAATAGTCACTAATTTGTTGAGACTTTCCTAGCTTTCTTCCCTGTTCTTTTTTCCTTGCTAGGCCAACGGTATGGCATATCTCACATCTGAAGTGGTCTGTATGAATATCTTGCCCAGAAAGAGTAAACATTCCAAATAAGAAATACTAAATTACTTTCAGAATGTGCTTTGTTCAGGTATCTGCCCTAGAAACTTCCAGGGAACTGCTGAATCAATGCTGTGCAATAGACAATCCCTCCCACCCTCATTTGAGAACATGACCAAGGGCAGCCTAACTAAGGCCAGAGGCTCAGCTTTGGCTGCTCTGCTACTCCAGTGGTTGGTCTGGTGTCACTCTTTGCATCACAGAGCTTGAGCACCCTTTGTGCCCACTGGGTAAATTAATTGTTTGGAAAACTGAATGTTATAGTGGCATCTGTGCGACTTTTAGTGATTTTAAAAGATGTCTACACAGTAGGCACAGGTTCTGGCTGCAGTGGTGTGTAAGAGGAGATTTACTTTTTCTAACCATTAATATTAAACCATGACTGGTTTTTTGTTCTTGTGCAGTAAATTTCTTGGGGTATGTTATAACAGGGTCTTGGTCTCGTGAGCAACTGAATAGTTTGAGAAGTGGAAACACCCAGCATTTCTAAATCTGTGCTGCAGCTTCTGAAATAAAACCATTGTCTTCAGAATCTGAAGGCAAAAGATCTAGAAATTTTAAATATGTTGGGGACAACATTTAGTTTCAACATGTAGAATAGAAGTAGTCATGAAACACAGTAAATTAATTTCTAACAAACTGTGAGACGGTAGCTTAATATCATAGACTATTTTAAATACTCTATCTTTGGAAGGTCTAGAATGTCTGTGTATGAATTTTATGTTTTCCATACACTTTGATCTTTTTTTTTCCTGAAAGGTCTCTTCCCAAATACTTAAGACCTCAGTGACTGTAATTATCTGAATTGCTAGGACACCACTGATTAATGGTTATTAAAATGTCTTACTTTTTTCACTTTGCCTTTACAAACTGTTTTGTGAGTATTCGACAATTTTATTTTCTTTTCCTTAAATATGTTTTTTAAATGATCTCTGTTGCTGCTTCATCTACAACCAGCCTCAGGTTAGGTTTTCATGACATTAGTTACTGTGGGAGGTGACCCACCTAAAGTGAAACTTCTGAGAAAGACACTTCACTAACTACCTTTTCCTTCTTTGCCTGTAACCTGCCCTGCTGGAAGGACAGTCCCTTTCTCAGACCGAAATGGTCACAGTTGGGTGTCTCATGCCCACACTGTCAGACTGACTATAGAAATATGCCTGGGCTTTACACTGCAGTTAAAATATTTTTAAGCAGTTACTGGCTTTAGGTGGATGTTTCTGACTACCTGACAATGCTTTTAGAGATTAAGATAAACAGGTTTTGTGTAGGCACAACTTCAGTGGGACTGTGCCCTGCTGGAAGGCAGCAGGAACAGACTCCTTTGGGACGTTGTTGAGCAACACACAGAAATTACTGCCACAATTACTGCTGAGATACAAACAAAGGTGAAGTAAAAGCCAGAACCAACATGAACTGATGATACATCATCTAAAAATGTCTTGTTTGTTGCTCAGGATGTCAGGCTGTCCTTTGGGAAGAGTGACTTCCAAAGAGTCAAAAGACCCATAGGGAAAGATGGACTGCCAGTCCTCAGTACACTTAGAGCAGATATTTATAGACCGCTTAGAAATGTAAATAGAGGGCATATGAAAATGCTGAGTATAAACTATTATCAAAGATGACATGAATCCTGGTGCTTAATGAATCTAGAAACCAGCTTTACAACTTCTTTTAATATGTATTTTGTCATAAGCATAGTTCTCTAATAAATGTGAAAAGGCTCCAAATGTTGCCTCAAGCTCTTGTGGAAGATCTGGAGCCATGCAGCCTAGGGAGCATGAGGGTTTGGAGGTCAAGGATTGGGGGTTTTCATGAGTTTTGTAGTTTATTTAGAAACATACCCAAAGGCATCACTGAGTTCAAGGCTCAAAGGGATCATTAGACTCTATTATCTGATTTCTGTCTAACTGGGACCATATAAAAGTAGCTAAGTCCCACGTTTTTAAGAGATACAGAGGTTTAAAATGTAGATGTCAGGATAAGCCAGCCCTTCCTTACATTGCTTGGAGGGATGGGGGTCTGACTTCTCGGTATAGAAAATGTCATGTACTGTTACACAGTTTATTAGGTTTCTCTTCTGGCCCTTTCTTGGGCTGACTTTGGTGCAAGAGTGATAGGACAAATAATAGACTTAAACCAAAGAGGAAGCCTAGTCTGGAAAGCTGCTGGCTCTGAGCCTTCCTGGTGCCCGGGAGGGGGCTGTGGAGCCCCATTTCTGAGACAGTGCCAAGCACATTGGCTGGGCTGTGAGGGAACAATGCTGGTGCAGAAAACACCCTCAACAGGCTGCTCTGAGGCCAAAACTCTGAAGGGGCTGCCTGGGGGAAGAGATGCAGGTTTCTGAATTCCCAGGCTGTTTTGATGCCCTGCAGTCAGCGGGCCAGGCTTGGACAAGGTCTGCTGGTCACGGTGGCTCCTGGGCCCTTCAGCACCATGGGCCCACCTGCCTTCACTGCAGTGGATGCATTTTGCTCTCATGTACATTCCAAAGTCTTCTTTACGTTTGAAATATGGTTCTTGGTGATATTTGTGATTAATTTTAGCAGTGTCAGCACAGCCCTGAGGTCTGTGACAGCACAGGCTCACACTGACACCAAATTTGAGCCCAAACTTCATTTTGTAGTGAGTGTGAAAAGTCAAGAAAAGTTCTGTCTCAAATAATCCTCTTCTTTTATTTATTTTTTTTTCTCAACACATGATCTAATACAGCCATAGCCAATCAGTGGGGTCTGTGTGTGCTACAGGTGTGCAGAGGACAATAATAACAACTTGCAAATATTTGAGATAAGATTCAGGGTGGGGAAAAGAAAACCATTTTAGTAATGTAAAGGCACAAGGGTATTGTGCATAGTGGAGAGAGGAAACTGCAGTGTGTGGTGGGAAAAGCAGTTTAATCCAGGACTGCAGCCTTTGGGGGGAAAAAATGGGGATTTGGACACCTGAGCTACTGTTCTTGGGAAGAATTGCAGCAGTGTAAGAGGCATAATTTAATATTGAACTGACTCTAGCAAATCACTAGAACATGCTGAAATGTTAAAGCTTGCATCAAACTGATGGGGAAACAAAATGCTTCCTTCCTCCTGCCCTCCATGCAGATGTAAGTCTGCAATTTGGCTGAAATTGTTGAGGTGGAGGTAGAAAAAATGCTTATTAATGCAAGTTTCCTAAACAGTCACATTGTTATAGCCAAAATACCTCAACTAAAGCAAAGGAAATAAAGGACAGACCTGTATATCTGTTGGATAATCTCAGTAAGAAGAGTGAGGTTCTTCCTAAAGGCTGAAGGGAAGATGTTTGGGCCACTGGCCAAAACTAATAGAAAAGTTCGTATTTTTCCAGATTTGTGAGAAATGAAAAATTTTATGCTTCTGCCTCAATTTATTTTTGTTGCTATTCATCACTAAAGCAGAATGTGCTATTTATTGCCTAAGAGTGTTTTTCCTACCAACATGGCATAATGTCTTTACCAAAAAGTTTAGCATCTGTGAGTTAAAAATGCATATGAGGATTTACTTTTTGTTCCTTTGGTGAATGCTGCTGTTGTTCTTACCTGAAAAACTGCTTTTTGCATTGACAGAAATGGTGAAAAATGACCCAAATCCAAATTATTTACACAAACTAGCTGTAGTTCCACACTTGACTTACAAACACAGATAACAGTACCATAGTATTTAAGCTCAGGCTTAACTTTACACTTGTGAATAGCTTTATTGACTTCAGTGGAGCTACTCATGCAGAAAACTGGGTATGTCATTAGGTGTTCAGCTGGGTTACAGAAAGGTGGAGGGGTCTTGTCTGGAAAGCCCTGGACTGGCTGAGAACTCCCAGCTTGGAGGTGGGAGGGTCTGCAACAGGCTCCCTTTCCAATCTAAAGTTAATTACTCTGTGTGACGTGGTCCCACTTCCACCGTGGTTCTTAGTTTCTTCTTTCTCATTTCTGGTCTTGAAGTTATTCTGATGGTGAACTTGTTAAGATGGAAATTTTCTTGGTGAAAAAGACCAAGAAAGGTCAGGTATTGAGTGTGTGTAGATAGATGCACCAGTAGGTGATTTGTCTCTGTATATCCCTGTTCTATTCCATTTCTTTTCCCTGTGGAGTGTGTGTGTGTCTGCTTGGAAGAGCTGGTGAGGCTTGTTTTTTCTTTCAGGAATAAATATGATGCAGTGCCTGGGGCAATGGAACCCTGCTCCCCTCTGAACACAGACACACTTTTAATTTCCCCTCTGTGAATGTCATTAAGGGAGGTCTGGTTTTATTTTTATTAATTACCAAATTAAAAAATTAAAGGTTTAATAAAATAACAAATCTAGTTCAAATTGAGCTTGAAATACTGAATGGCCTCTGTAACATATTCATCCACATGATCTTTCTTATTAATCCAACAAATATCTTCCTTCAGTAAGCAATTCTGTTTCCTGTTTTTCACCCTCTTCTACAATAAGCACCCACATTTGTTTCTTCTTTTCCTTCTAGCCTAAAGATAATTCATTAAAGTAGCTCTCCCCCCTTTTTTTTTTGATCCACCTCTCTACCTCCTAACACCCCCCCTAAAAAACACCATCAATATTTCATAAACTTACAGTGACAAATGTATTTTAATGTGGTCCACAGAGAACCCGAGATTGATTGGCCTCTCAGAAATATGACACGTTTCAAAGCAGGATATTCATGGAGTGTTTTAGTGCCTACATTAGTCAGAGAGAAGCAGAGCCTGAATTTATCATAGTTATGGCTTTCTCGGTATCCATTTTCTTTCAGCCGCTGACAGCAAGTATCTGAATGGTCCCTATTGATTGGCTTTGTGGGCCTGTCTTTAAAATGCATCGGCTGGGGGGGCAGATCAAACGAAGCCTTGGTTTCCTGAGTCTGTGCATATCCACAGCCCCGAGTGGGCAGAGCCGGCTCCATTCATGCTGATCTTCATTCACCAGGGCGCAGGGAGGGGAGAGCTGAAACCTCCACCGACAGGGTGGGGGAACTGGGTCTTCTTTGAAAGCAAACATTTCATACTCCAGAAGGAAGCAGCAAGGAAGGCTGAGGACAGGAGGCACCCACAGCCTCTGCCCGGGTGCCAATGGCTGGGCTGTTCCTGCAGGGAGGGTGCCTGGAGGAACCAGGCTGGGGAGGAGGCTGAGAGCTCCCACATCTTCAGCACTGCTGGAATCCCTGATCCCAAGGAGCATTATCTGATGGGCTGTGCAAATAGTCTGTGCTCTGAACAGGAGCCTCCTGTGTCACTTGATATCCTGCCTGCAGTGTCCCATCCTCCACAGACAGGTGGGAGGGAATTTTCAGTGTGGGGCCTGAATTTTAAGATTGCAAAGAAAATCGCTTTCATGGTGAAAGTGGCTATGACATTACTTCAAATGTTGAAGCAAAGAAAATGCTTTGGTTTTGCAATGTTAATTCAGCTCTGTAAATTTCAATTTAGTTCAAATGAATTGCATACTTTTGTTGTGTGATGTATCTAGAGAGTTTTAAGAGTTAGGGTCTACCACCACCTTCTTTTTCTTCTCCAAAGGTATCAGCTATATTTATGAAGAGCATAACACAAAAATAACACAAAAATAAGTTCTATAACTCTGCTTTGGTAAATACATAGTTGGTTACTAGTAACCCTTTTTCTTGATATGAATTGCAAGGTTGGGGCAGAACAACTGTGAGTGATAAACCACCCCCTAATTTTCAGAGTAGTCCTTCAGGCATCTTGCAGGATGAGGTACTTCGTGTGCTTGAACCATTTTAAATTTGTATTTTCTTCACTCCTACTCTCCATCCCCCTTTAGTTTATCAATGTCATCAATCTAATACTCCTCATGAGTGCAAACCCCAGTTTTAAAGAGCAAGCAAAATAATTAGCTCTTTGGTTGTGCTTCAGCACAAGGTACAGCTTGGCTTCAGATTTTACTCCAGTCTTTTGTACATTCCTCTTATAAAACACAAGGGTTTCAGCAAAGACTGTATGTAGGTGGAAAATCAGAATGAGTTTATGAGGAGGGCAGGGAGATGGCTTTTTCATAGTTCATAGGCTCATGGAATTTGAGGCCAAGAGGGACCCCTAGATTGTCCCTCTGACTTACAGTGTGTTGTAGGCCATTGCATTTGTCCTGGTTACCACAGGATTGATTCCAAGAACTTTTGTGCTTAACTACAGTGTAGCTTCTGTCTGTCTAAAACAGATATTCCAGATAGCACCCATTTCTTGATTTGAAGGTATCCAAAGCTGGAGAACAGCCTGCAATGTAAAAAAAAAGAAAAAGAAAAAACTGAATTGTGCCTGGTTTTAAATTTAAACCAGTCTGGCTTCAGGTTCCAGCCATTAGTTTTTGTTATGCCTCTCTCTGATAGATTAATGAGCCGTTTAATGCCCTTTGTTTTCTCCCCATGAAGGTACTTATACACTAATCAAGTTACCTCTCAGTCTTTGTTGATAGGCTAAATAGATTGAGGTCTTTCAGCTCTCATTGAGATCTGTTATTTGCCCCTCACTTGTTCAGATCTTTGTTTTTTCTCAGTACTCTTTAAAAAGTTGCAACACTGCAACTGAGCTTTGTATGCCTTTTACTGGTCTCACCAATGTCATAAATAAAAGTATAATCACTTCATCAATCCTGCTTACTGCTCCTCTTGTTTATATCTCTAAAACCAACATTAACCATTTCTGTCACAACACTGTGCTGGGAGCTTATGTTTAGTTGCTTGTTCAGTAAATCTTTTTTCCGAGTAATTTATTTGCAGGGCAGAGGCCCTCTGTTAGCATGGAATGATGGCATTGCTTTCTTTTTCATTTTAGAGTTTTCACTTCTGTGTTGCATTAGGAATGTGTCAGGCTCTTGCCTTCCATGAACTACGAAAGCCTTTTCATATCCACATGCAAAGCTTCCACCTCTTGACTTGCCTGCCACCACCTTGGACTCACTGTAGGAGCAATCAAAACATCTGGACAGGTTACAGATGTGCTCTGCCTGGACTTCACAGATACCAACACGATCCTCAGAGCTGCCAAAACTGCTGCCAGAGAATGGTACTCTCACCTGTTTTGTGCTTTGATGCAAGTTCTTTGGTCTAAAAACCAAAAAAACCCCAAACCAACCAAGCAGAAAAACCCCAACCAACCCAAAAACCTGGAAAATCCACAATAAAACACCAAATCAAGCCCCAGTCAAACCCAAAAGTCAGAGGTGTGTCAGATGTAGATGGGATATGAGGGCAGAGCAGCTGTAACCAACACCCTGTTCTGGGGCCATCCAGGCTGTGTTTGTCCAGCTGACTTGGACTGACTTGACTCAGTGACAATTCAGCAGGGAGAGCTGCAGTTTGTGCAGTCAAGTTATTTACAAACACTTCACTTGGCATTTAAAGAGAGAAAATGAAAGAGTAGGTCTGAGCTATGGTAATGCTGGATGTGATAATTACCCCTCCCTCCTAAAGGAATCCACGCTGAGAGGAACAGATGCTTTCATTCTCCAGGACAGACTATTCTGTTAGTCTATTTTTAAATAAATGATTAGAGCTGGCTAAGAGGATCTGCAAGAAGGATTCTGCAGACAGTCTCACAGGCTCTGAGAGACTGTGCACTTGGACTGTGATTTGTTCCTCTGTATTTACTCTTTACAAATTAATTTTATTTGTGTTGGGGATTCACCCAGAAGCCTTAATTAGGATGAAAATTATTGTGTGAAGAGAATCCAACCACAAACACCAAATAAAGACCAAATAGTCAGCTGCCAAGTGAGTTTTAGCATCTAATTTGTCACACCTTGAGGATGACTGAGGGTGGGGTTTTTGATGGACAGTAGGTGAGTGGTGATGTGTGACAGCTGCACTTGTGAGGAAACCTCAGGTTGGGCACCCCCCCCCCCCCCCCTCCCAGGAACAGAAACATCCCAACTTTGATGCCATGATGCTGCAAAACCCAGCCCAAATAAAGCTGAATGTAGTAGGTGTGTGAGTAGCACAGTAATGCAGAGCATCTCATCCACATGGTTTGATGTAAATAAAGGGGGGAGCAGAAATGCCCCTTGTTCTGGTGTTTTGTTTCCCTTTTTTGCTACTGTGCTTCCACAAGCCAATCTTTGGTGTATTCTGTTTCAGGGCTGGTAATTTTGTTCCCTTCCAATTGAAAGCAATAGCCCTGGGAAGCTTTTACTCTGTTTTAGAAGAGAAACCGTGGCAAAGAATTGGTCTGTAACTCAAACACTTTACTTGGAGCTGGCTGGGAAAAATATCCACTCTGTCTGGTGAAGCATCCTGGGTTTGGAAGCTCTCTGTGCTCATGAGAGGTGATGGAAGATGCCTGCAGGAGAGACAGGCAGCAGAGCCCATTCCTTTGGTGGGGAATCCTTTTCCAAGGATTGCATGGCACCTGACTGACAGTAGAATGATGGTCGTTTTCTTTACACCTTGTATTTAGCTTTTTGTAACGTAGCAAAAACTCCTGTGCCTTTTCATTTGTGAGTCTGCTTCAGTAGAAGAGAAAACAGGCAGTGAATGAGCAAACACCTGAGCTCAGCTGAGCACTGAACCTGTCACCAGACTGCTCTCTGCTGACAGTCTGCACAAGATGATGCCCAGGGAATGGTCACACAAGAAACTAATTTTAAAACACTCAACTGGCTAAAATTTGAAGTAGTTGTTTGTTTGGGTTTTTTTGTAAAATGCTTAAAAGTGTGTAAATCAGTGATGTGCCCAATTTACTCTTTGTAAGGTTTATTTCATTGCAGAAACCCTGTCTGTGACCCAGTGCTCAATTTTTAAACTTCTGATCGTTTTGCAGTTACTGACTTGATTTACTTATAACTCCTCTTTTGCTTCCCAAGCTTTATGATGTGAGGGAAACAGAAAAGAGTTTGTTTAGACTTAAAATTTACAATACTTTGGATTTCCTTTCCCTTTCTATGTTTGAGTGAAATGTCAGATGGGAAATTGTTTTGCTTTCTATTTTGAAAGCAGAAGTTCAGTCAACTGAGCAGGTCAGTTTGTGTTGATAAACTAGAAGGATGCAACTTTATATGCACTTATTTCAGAATTAAACCCCTTGTTTTTCTAGAGCAATATCTAATTTAAAACACAATACAGTAGTTTGGGTTTTTTGATTTATTTTCAGCTTTTCCTGTTCTTTTTCAAGTGGGAAATCTAGGAGTACTCTTGAGGCTTGTGTTTGCATTCAGCTGTAACAAAGTTGCTACTCTAAAAACTGTTGTTGTAAATACAGTTGATTCTCCCAAATGTTTGTGTTGTGATGGATAAATTTTGATTGAAAAATCTTCATCAACAATCCCTAGTAACTCATAAATAGATTATGTTAGCTAAGGAAAATATTGATCTCTTCTGCATCTCTCTGCTTTAACTGTCAAAACTTTATCTGATAAATTTTGGGTTTGATGCAACTCCTATACATATTTTTTGCCTAGATTGCAAAGTGTTAGGGAGGATTAAATTATTTTTGCTTATTACTGGCCAGGCCAAGCTTTATTTGTGCATTTGGCAGCTGCTTTGTGTCTCATTTGTATGCTCTTTGCAATTTGAAGAGCACAGCAGAGTAGATTTAAAGAGATAGCTTATTAATAAACATAGGGAAACAAAAGCTTTCTGACAGCAGTTGAAACTCGCAGAAGACTGGGGGTGAATTTTTTTTTTGGAAAAACAATGCTCTTAATTGGGGAAAAAATGTACTAAATTAAAAGAACACTTAAATATAGTATCTTTTGTGGAAACTGGAAAGAAGTTTACATGGGCATACCCAGTAATCTCAGACATTAAGCCCATCTTTTAGTACAAACATGTTCTCGGTTCAACCTCTCTGGTGAACAGTTAAATAGTTGTGCTTATACAATGGAGATGTCACACACACACAGTTTCATTAAAACCATGCAGGCTTTTCTCCATTTCTCGTTTGCAGGGCGGATGTGCTTTATTTTAGTGCCATTTGCCACAGATAATATGGTGATAAAGTGTGTTTATGCACAGAGATGGATTTCTTGGTGCTTAGGGAGGAGAAATAAGAAAGGGAAAAGGGAAAATTGTAGAAGTGATATAGAAATACAACAAAAACTTTTAGCAGTTTGATTACACAGGGGTGGAGCTCCTGGAGAGCTCAGAGTTGTTCAGGGCAGGAATAGATCTGAGAGTATTACTCTTTTATTGAACTAATAGTTTTGAGTACAGCTAAAAATAGCTGTCAAGGAAGCTTGTGTCTCCTTAAATATTTCAGCTTGACAGAATATTCTGTAACTTGATACAAAACTATCCTTGATTTGATATATCAGTGTGGGCTGTCACACTGTGCTGCAGGACACAGGATTGTTTGAGCTCCAGCTCTTGAATCTTCCTGCAGGATTCACATGTTCTGCTTCAAGTGTGAAACTCAATCCAGTCAGTGCAAACCCCAACAATTCCATCAGCCTCACTTAGTGCAGGAGCTGTTCCAGTGTCAAAGCTGTAACCCTGAGACACAGGTAAAACTCATACAGGGAACTTTCTCAGAGAAAGAGGAAATTTTTTGGTTCATGTCTTCAGTGAATTAAAAATCAGGTTTATCTTCATTGTCTGAAGTTGTGGTTCCCTCTTCTCCCATTTGGTATTTTGTACTTTAATGCTTGGTTTGATTTTTGAAAACAAAAATCTGTCACTGGTGAAAACCAGGTATGGTTGTTGGAGCACAAAAGCTGCAGTGGCTCACAAGCATTTCCTCTCATGTCATCTTTGTTTTTAATTCTGATTCTTATGTTTGTTTCTCAATGTAAACTTTCAAGCTTCTTTTTACATTCTGATTAAAAGCATGCACACATTAATATGTGGTTTACCACTGACTTTACCAGACTCTGGGGCATAATTTGAGCTCTAGGATTGAGGGAGGTAGTCTGTGAGCACAATGGTTGACATGGAGCTTTTGAAAGACACTCTACCTCAACACATTACCCAGGGAGGTACTAATGGGGATGAGCAGTCTAATGTGGCCCAACTTCCTGTAAATTATTTGTTGTTGCTCTTAACTCCTCAGTGCCTCAAATATTCTGAATTAATCTCAAACTCCTAGACCTGTGTTGTGTTGTGGATTCCTTATTGTCTTCTGTTCTGTGTTTAGAGCAAGGCAGACTTTATCAGGAAAGGTGAGACCTTCTTCTTAGTGTCTGATATAGTGGGGGTTGGGGATAAGCAGCCAGTTCTGAACAGAAGGTCCCAAACTTGACTGTTCTCCCTTTGCTTTTCTCAGTTGCTCCACCTGGAACCTTGTCTGGTGTTTGTGCTGGACCATCATTGCTACAATAACATTGCTGGCAGTGAATTAAGCATTGGTTCATAATTCCCCATATGAGAGACTGGGATTAATTAGTGCCTAGATTTTTGTTCTTGTTCCCTGTGAAAATAGGAAATAGGTTTTATATTGCAGCTGATGCTGTAAATATCCAGGGAATAATGGAGTGGCTAAAACTGCCAGCCTGTGCTCTGGGAGGATCTCTTTGTGTGCTGAGGACTGGTATGTGATGTGATCCTCAAATATTTCCAGGTTGCATATCTCTGAACTCTGTTCCTAAATATACCCCCCAAAACATCTTTTTTCTTAAGAAAAAAAAATATAATTACATCAGCACACATCCCCTTACCACCAAAGCCACTACAAAATATAGATACTACTTAAAAAAAAACAACAAAACAAAAAACCATGAACTTTGTTAATCCTTAATATCTGTTACTGCCAGGGTGAAAAAAGGTTCTTAATCATGGAAGAGATGAAGTGATGCTACTGGGACACTCTTCCAGATGCCAATGGTTCTGTCAGTTCTTTGCAGGAGACTTGGTTCCAGGGGTGTGGGGAGAGAGGAGAAGTGGAACAGGTTGTAGCACTTGTGATCTGCATATGTTGGGGGGGTTGTGCTTCTCTCTCCTCCCACTCAGGCACTCGGTGGGTGAGGAAGCACGACAGGGATGTGTTAAGTGTCAGTCAGCCCCAGAGCCTCCAACAATGAATAAGGATTAAACAAGAAGCTGTGGAAGAGGAAAAGAAATCCTCGTGCAGGTTTTAATAATTCATAAACGTTGCATCTATTTCACTATTCTCTGCATTTAAAAACAAGGCCCAAACTATGCCTGCGAGCATAACTTTCCCTCCACAGTAAAAAGGAATTGAATTCATTATGGCTAAGTTCTGGTTATATCAATTATTTATTTATTTACTTACTTTCTTTTTTTGGATGATGGCTGTCTTGAATTTATGGATGGACCAAAACAGAGATTCTTATGTCCAAACCATTCTAAATTTAAAGGTTTTCATAAAATTAAAATCCAGACAGAATGCAAATTGATGACAATTTTCAGTGTTCTGTAGCTTTGCCAATATTAATTTTTATATATGGACTAAACTGTCATTACAAATAAGTAAACTCAGCAGTGTCCAATATACTTCTGAGACCATGTCCAGGATCAGAGCAACAGATTAGGAATAATTTTTTGAGGTCAGCGGGATGATGTAGGAAGAGTGTGAAAGGAAGGTTGTTCTCCCTCTCATCATATAATACACCACAAATGTCTTTTATTCTTGGGTCAAGAGCTCTGAGGTCTCAGCCTTGGCAGTATTTTTGCTCTTTATGGCAAACAGCTTTCCAGTGCTGTTGATGTTCCCTGTAAGAACTCCAGGTAAGTGCTGGGTTCAGTCATTGCACTGAACTGAGTCCCATTCAGCAGCTGAGAGCTCGAGCAGTGTCAGGGAAGGGAATTGAGTCAGACAGGCCCAGAGATTGCACAGAAAAGTGCTGCCTCTCTGGCTTCCAGTGTCACCTGAGCTGTGCAGGTCCCACCAAGGCTGCTCCTTCTCCATTTGCATCCTTTGGCTGGGGTAGTTCCCCCTCCCCTGCAATGCAGGGAAAGTCAGAGCCAAGCCTTCCAAAGCTCCTCTGTCACCTCGGGAATGTGGCACCAGGCAGGGCCACCATCCAGCCCAACAAATGGAGCATGTTCAGGTTCCAGGGCTGGACCCAGAGCTCTGTGCTGGAGCTGCTCTTTCAGGTTTACATTTTGTGGCATTTTTTAGTCTTTCACCTTTCTAGGCACAGTGTCCTGAAATGGAAGGATGCCAGTGTTAAGCTTCTATCGGTTTTTTTTTATCTTGTCAGTATTTTAAAGCTATTTAATTGTAGCTTTATAAATAATGCTGTTGCTCTTTGCCATTTAACTGCTGCCATTGTGAGGAACATGAAAACAATTCAAACTGCTCAGCAGTGGAAGCTCCTTGTGAAAAAAAATATATTTGGTGAGCTGAGAGTCATGACTGGGAGTGTTCCAGCCTGTCCAGGTGCCTGCCTTGCTTATCTAGAGATCTCTTGGGATCCTTGAGTTTGGAGTAATGTAGCCCTTTTATGTTTTAAATGTGTCTGTAGAAATTCCTTTAAGATGAGGAGTTATTTGCAGTTCCTTCACCTTAGGCAAGTGGGACAAATGTCTTCAGCTGTCAAGGTCATTCAGGGCTTGAAAATAGACCTTGTTTCAGTGTGTAAAGAGGGAACACTAAGCACAACACCTCTCAAATCCTGCAGTAAGACCTTTGATTTCCACTTGAGCAAATCCCTGACACTAACCAAGTGGAATCACTTGAGTCACTTGCTCTAAAGATGTTTCTGCTTTGCTACTGGGCTGCCCTGAGATCTAAAATCGGATTGTATGAGGGTTATAATAACAGTAATTTTTTGCACCTTAGTTATAGGCACTGGCTTAAAAGGTCATTTATTTTTCTGGTTTTTTTCATTCCAGAATAAGTACAAGAGATCTTGTTGTTCAAGGTTGTGTACAATAAAAAGGAAGCTTAGAAATTGTTTCAGAAAAACATCTCTCTGAAGGACAATTAGGAACCCCAAAGTTATGTTTTATGGCTTGATCTCACTTCCTCGTGGCATGCAATGACCAGAAAAGAAGAAAATAGACTACTAAAATGGCAACTGTGGCCAGAGCAAAAAAGTTGACTTTTTTTTAGTTTTGTTTTGTTTTCACTTGGATCTGAATTCACTTTCTGTTTCTGATTGTCTTTTGGAAATGTGAAGAAAATCTTGAAAGGAAGTGAGAAAATGGCAAATGTTTTCTATTCCTCTAGTGTCTGTTCTTTGTCTTGTGTCCATTCCACACCCCCTGGAAGATACTGACTTTGCTGAATTATTTTTGCAAACACGCTTTTTTTTCATACACATAAAGTCCAAGAAGTTTGGAAGGAGAGAGGAATTGTATTTAGAGATGGATAATGATTTATTGATAAGTAATTGCTGTCAGGACTGTGGGGTCTGATTTAGGTCACTGTTAATTTTAACCTGGTTCAAAAGGAAATGGATACTTTTAATTCATATATATTTAATCAAACAGTCCCTGGGGAGAAATAGAGTGGGAACTGAGAAGTGAGGATCAGCTAAGAAGATGCAGTTTTGAAGTAGCTGAATTATTTTGCTCTTTCTGGGAATGTTAGTCTTTCTTGTCCTTTTGTTTTCCTATGAATAAAACCAGGAGGCATCTCAGAAGGGCAGATCAGAGGCTGCTCATCCAGTGAAGTTGTTTAAAGCTCATTTAGGTCCTTCTGGTGAGGAGTTCCCAAGCATTGCTGATAACTCATTGTGACTGTTTCACTGAAAACAGTTGTAGTTTCTAATTTCCTGCTTTGGCTTTTCTTCCATGGCTTTTGACTCTGACTCCTTGTTGGGATATTTGTGCCTGATTTGTCCTCCATCCCTCACTTCTTTGGAAGCAGACAGACCCCAGGATGCTGATGGATCCATCCTGCTGACTGCTGTCCTGTGGGTAGGAGCAGCTTTCCCCAGTGCAGACATCCAGCACTGCTCAGTGATGCTGTGGGATCTTTTGTGGTCCCAGAAGTAGCACAGGATCTCCAAATATTCCTGTACTGGAAAACCATTTTCAAAAAAGAAAAGGTGGAGAACTCTAAGTAGGAGTAGGACTTTTCTCAGTCACTCTCCCTGTCTGTGTGGGGTCCTTTACTCCACTGCCCACCCCATCCCCTGTAACCCCCCACGAACAGTGGATCTCTAAGCTGCTGGGACCCTTTTTGGGGACAGGAGAGAAGAAACTATGTTGGAAGGTGGGTGTGAAGTTCAAGCTTTCAGCCCATCCTTCTCCTTCCACTGGGAGAGCAGCAGAGTTCTGTGGATAAACCTGCTCAGGCTCTGGGAAGAGGGGCAGGATGGGGGCTGGGCTGGACCACCCAGGCCTTGCCAGCAGGGCACTGTTCTGGCTGCCAAGCAGCAGGGCTGTTATTCAGAATTGTGATGCTGCTGTGGCTTTGGAGAGTCACCCCATCAGTTCTGTTCAGCACCTCATCAGACAGCCCTGTGAAATGCAGCATTTCTGGCTGCACACTGGTACAGGTGGTGTTCTCGTGCTGGAGGGAACATTATGGGAATTCCAGGGCTCCCAAACACGCCCCAGAGTATAAATAGATGCTTGGCAGGGATTTATACATATAAAAGGATTTAATATATTTCTTTGTGAATCTGATCCTGAAAGTGAGTGGTTGATGGCATTGGTTATAACTAATATTAAAAAAACCTGATAAAACTTTGTTGCTTCTCCTATACTTCTGTCAGTCTACCCAATATCCTGCTGGATTGCTGTACCTCTGCTGGAAGGGCTTTGACAGTTGTGCTGAATTGCAGGACTGCCAAGGGAATGTGGCTTTGGCCAAATGTCCACTAAGCACTAGGACAAAATTGTCAAACTTGGTCTTGCTTTTATGATCTATTCTAAATTGTGGGTCCAGCTCAGAAGTCAGCAACAAAAAACAGTGTGGCAGGTCATGAAGCCACTCATTTTTCTGTTTAGAAAATGCCTAGTGGTGAAGAATTGTGTGTATTGAATGACCAGCATGAGATGGGCTGTGGCTTATACTTGGGTAAACTTCCACCTACTTTTGGTACCTGCAGGTTGATCTTGAACTAAATCACTGCTTTTTTCCTTTAAATCTGCCAAATCAGTTTTGCTATGTAGTGTTGCACATTGATCTTGAAACAAAAGGGAATGTTCTTCTGAAATGGCAGAAGGAAATGTGGAATCACTATGTGAGCTTAAACCAAAGAATTTTAGTAAGTGTGAAACTACAGGCAAAAGGATTTGACAAGATTACCTCCTCAGCCTAGGAAAAGGAGGATTAGGAGAGAACTGTAGATGTGTGTTTCTGTGGATTTCTTGTGCTTTCAGATGAATCTTTCCTGGGATCTTTATGTTTAGTGCAGGATTTAATTTTGTAACTTGCATCATGTCTTAATAAAGTATATATTGTGCCTTTATGAATATTTAAAAACAAGCACTCAGTAAAGCTTTAATAATAGCCGCTAGTATGCATTTATGAACCATTAACAATGTTAGGATGAGCTAATTTTTGTGGTTTCAGCACAGAACCAAAGAATGGAAGATGGGAAGGTGTAGAATCCTTGTGGGATAAGAAAACAATTAATTGATTATTAATTGGCAGCAGAATTTCAGCCCAACTTGATTTAGCTCCCATGTAAACTGGGGAGGGAGGACTCACCCAGTAAACCCTCACTGCTTAGCCCATGGGAGCAAAATTGGACCTTTGGGTATTTTTAGGGCAAAGCTCAGCAGTGGCTCATTAGCTGGCTGTGAACACAGTCCCTTGGGAGGACTGACTCCCAGACAGAGCCTCTGGCCTGGCTGGAGTCCTGCCTTTGGACAGTAAGGGGCAGAATTAGAAAGAAGGTGGCAAAAAAGCACTTTTAGCACCTTCTGCAGTGGAATTTGGGAATAAGAAAAGAGGTTTTTAGGGTAATATGTGGACCAGAAATGGATGATGTGTTATTTTACAGATTCTCTGTAAAAGATTGAGGTTGGGAAGAAAGGCACATGAACTGAACCAGCTTTCCACGTTTTACAGTCTGAGTGTAATGTGTAGTCTATTTTCTGTACTAAAAGGCAGGAGGGTTTTGGCAATTACTTTAAAGCAATCTATATAGAAATATTTGTGCAGAGGAGTAGACCTGTTTCTAGAATTGCTGTGTCTGTGGATGACAAAGACAACAAATCTTACCTGCAGAGTATTTTTGGCAACACAATTTGTATCTTTAATCAAAACGTAGGCCCTGATTAATGTTTCAATTGTTAACAAGTCCTAAGAACATTAAAAAAATAATCTCTACCACTTTTCTTTTTTCCAAAGAAATTTCTGGTAAAGCTTTTTT
Organism: Corapipo altera; assembly: GCF_003945725.1. Taxonomy (NCBI): domain Eukaryota; kingdom Metazoa; phylum Chordata; class Aves; order Passeriformes; family Pipridae; genus Corapipo; species Corapipo altera. Next base: position 12,732,047 of record NW_020884893.1, on the reverse strand, counting down.
GTGTTGTTGGTTCATTTCCTCCTTGAAGCAATCCAGTTGAAGATGGTGTTTAGGGATCATTCTCTGTGAATGCCTTGCAGAAGGTGAAACTCTCCTCTGAAAAGTAAATCAACTGAGATGGACTTCTAAATCTTCCACAAGGGCCATCTGCATCATTACTGTTACAGTGTAAGGAGAAAGCTGATATGCAACATCAGATACCTACATGAGACCCTGCTTTGACAAGCCAGTGGGAAGCTCAGCCAATATATGCTCTGATACAAATTAGTATAAGAATATTTTTTTGTTCTATCCTTGTTTTCTTCAGGCTTGTGGAACAAGGTGACTGGTATCAAAGGTGTGAAGAAGACAAAGGTGGGCAGGATTGTTCCTGCTTCCTTGACAAAAAAAGGCTGTGTATATACACTGTTCCTTTCATTGGTCACTGTAGGTGGTCACAAAGCTGTGACTGACACTTGAACATAGAGAAAATCACAGTCTAACAGCAGCAGAGGGTGTTTCTTCCTGTGGCTGTTACAGGGGAGTTCTGAGCTCCTCATGGACATGCAGCCTGTGGGTGGCAATGTGGAGGGAGGGAGAGTGGGAAGAGCTAATGGAGGGAAAAGAAATCTTACCTTGGCTTCACCAGTGGCAACATGAGCATATGCAATTATAAGATAGCTGGCAGATGACAGAGTTAGTTAATGTAACAAGCCCTGTAAAGCATTTAGCCACATTCTAGTGTTTAATCAGCTGTGTAAAGTGCAATATCTATCTTTCAATTTTATGCCATTAAGGGAGACAAGATTTTGATTAGGTACTTAATCTGGGCAAGAGGAAAACAGGCCCAGAGCAAGCCCACAATAGGCAGCAGAAGGGACATTCGACGAAGGATTCGATAAAGGAGAAAGACAGAAATTTAACATAAAAGAGAATTAGTGCAGCTCCTTTCAATTTAGTGCACAGATTTTTATGGACTAATCAATTAGAGGCTGTGGCTGTGCTGCTGGGAAGTGGTGCCGTGTTAGAGGCTTTGCCATATTAATTCTGTTCATTACACTGAGGTCACAGGGAGTGCTCTGGAGAAGCCCCTGCTGCTGAGCAGGTCACGTCGGGGGTGCCATCCCTTTGTTCAAAGGGGTAAATGGGCAAAAGGAACACTGGAAATGTGGGGCAGTTGCTTGTGTAGCAGCTCTGTGTGAGCACATGCAGGTGCTTTTGCTGTCTCCTGGTGTTTGTTCTGAAAACTCGTTTCTTGATTTTTTCTTCTGTTGAGGAAACACTCTTTGAGGGGAGAAAATGAGATCCAGTGGTAGGATGCTGAAGGAGCACTGGAAGGTGTGAATGGAGTTTGCAGACCTACTTAAGTCTTCCTTCTGACCTTCAACACATTGCCCCAGCTGTTACCCTGAGCATTCCCTCCCCCAGGAGCAGTGAAGAACTGCCCCATCCCGTGGAGATGTGAAAGGAAAGCACTTGTGGGTTCTGGGTAACCCTGAGCTGGGGACCAGTTCTGCCAGGAAATGAGGTGCCAGAGGCATTGCTGTCTAGGGCGGGCTGGACCTCAGTGCAGTGTCCAGGGCTGGCACCTGAGGGTTTGGGTCTTCCTGTAAAAGGGGAACTACTGTCAGAGTGGGAACCTGCATGGACAGAGACTGTACTTCTCTCTGAGGATGATGTGCTACAGCTTGGGACAGGGGTGGCAGAGATTTCTTGCTCCAGGAGAGAGAGCATTTGGATCTTTCAAGGGTTTGGATTATCTGTAGTGATTTGAGACTTGAACTGAGATGACTTAGAACAAACCCCAGTAAGGGTATTGGTCTCACAGAAGCATGGGAAGAGCAAAATAAGCCAATAAAGCCAAAGAAAAGACCTGGTACAGAATCAGCTCCAACTTTCTGCCAGGGTTTTTCCAGTGAAGACCTGCTTTCTCAATGGGGGAATTTCTGAAAGTGTAATGTAGTGGAGAAAGTGAGGAGGAGTATTTTCAGGCTGAGAATGGGTAACATTCCTCCTCCTGCCATTCAGGGGTTCCTCACTGTTGTTTCCTTAGTCTGCCCTTTTCCAGGCAGGACCTGTCAATCTATAATCCAGCCTGTGTCCCCGGCAGAGCTTGTGTTTGTGTTCTGACCCATGAGTTGTTCAGGGAACAAGAAGGTCTCTTTTTCAGTTCTGGTGGATTGCAGTATTTAAGACAGTGTCTACTCCACAGTGTATGTACAGTCCTCACGAGGCTGGAAGACAGAGAATATCTCAGGAAAACTACTTATCTTGTTCAGCTGTGTCTTGTTTGTGGAGTAGCCTCTAGGACTTGCACCACAGTGTGCTTTCTGCATTGATTTCAGAGCAGAGTAAACCTGTGAAGATCAAGGGAGAACAGACTGCAGCTGTAAGAAGAGAGTCTTGCCTGATCTGTTCAATGCAGATTTTTAAAGTAGTTCATTTCTTCCTCAAGAGTTTTTCTTTTTCTCCTCTGCACTGCTGTTCTGCCTCTCAGAAAGCAGTGCCTGCTGTGGGGCTCTCTGTCCTCCAGCAGCCTCTAAGGCTGACCCACCACACTGGGAGAGTCCCAGTAGGACTCTCTGTGTTTCAAGTGGAAATCTGTCAGTCATTCTGGGTACAGGTGTGCAAAACAGTGGTACAGGTGTGCAAAACAGTGCAGTTCTTGGGTGAGATGAGCTGATTAGTCCATGGTCTCTAGAAGAGCTTAAAACAGAATTACCACTTAGCTCCCTGTCTTTAGTGTTGCATGTGCTTTGGGAATTTTTTTTGTCACCTTCCATCTAGTCTTCATTTGCACTGGGTTGTGTTGGGCTTCTGAGGGTTCCCTCTAATTCTATGAAGCCACAGAATCACTTTTGCTGTTCTTAATACAGTGGCTCCTTCAAATCCCTGTCTCCTGAGGATGATGTGACCGAGCATATTAGTTTATGGTGAGCTGCAGAAAACTTGAACTCCCTGACTGTTCAATTCATGCAGAGCTATGACAGGTTATGCCTCCAGGCTACAAGTTAGGGAAATTATTTTCTGTTCAAACATTTCGTTTCTCTGCAACTCTATAATTCTGTTTTTATTCCTTTCTTTTTTGTCTCCTCACAAGGGAAGAACTGTGATATAAAACACTTTGGCTCTGGCTGCTCCTTCCCCCCATCTATAGATGGGGACTGGGAAAATGAGATACATTTTTTTCTTTAATCATACAGCCATCTTGTTTGCTAACTAAAATCATTTTATAGAAGTCACAGCTGAAAGCATAAAATACAAGGGGAAAGGAACATGTTTTTTTAAATCTCATTAAGTCTGTAAAAACCTGACATTTGGAAAATACTGCTAAAGTCCAATGTGAAATGGGATAAATAAAGGTGAATTATAAATTATCAGGAGCCTTCAGCTAAGATTTGCTCCTGTACAACTGGAGCAAACAGTTGTTTTTTCATGAAGTGTAGTGGGACTGAGGTTATACTTTATTTAATAAAGGGGAGGAGGGAGAAATATAAAATAAACTCAAAAGAGAATCTTTTGAAACTCTCCATTTAGAATAAAACTGGACAGCTGAGACAAACCTACCTGCTTGCACTTGTTCTTTTGCAGACAGATTTTTAGCTCTTCTAAAACTGTGTGTAAAGACTTTCAGCTGTGTTTGAAAGTCTGGTTTTGGACCAGCAGCCCAGTTGGTTGGTTCCCTGATAGGGGGACCATAAGGTGGAAGGACAAGCTGTCCTGGGAGTCAGGGACAAGTTGAAACAAAGGCACAGTTACCTGCAGGAAGGCTCTGAGCATCCCAACACGGTCATAACTTTTTTTGTCCTTGAGGGAGCTGCAGGTTCCTGCTTTATCCTCTTTGTGACCATGGACTAAGCCAGGATCTGATTTGAACTGGGATATAAATGTACTTCAGGCAGAAAAATCCCTGTTGGCAGTTCCCATAAAACAATAAAATCATGTCAAATTTGACTAATTCTTGGGATGCATTGCCAGCAGAAAGCTGACAGTCTGAATTTGTCATCACTGGAGGGAAAAGTGTGTGTTTCTCTGTGTCTGTGCACAGGGGTGGGAATGGACTGGGGGAGAATAAGGCAACTATTAACAAAATGGAGACAGCATGGTACTCCATTAATGTTATTAATAACCCTATCAGATTTTATTGAAAAGATGTTCTCTGTATCTGAATTTGCCTCTATTTCAACCCATTTATTAAAGCTGAAATAGCTGGAGTCACTTCAGACCATATTTATTATTATTATTTGCTGAATGAATGCTGTGATTATGGGTCTCATGAGAATTAGAAGAGATAAAGTGTCATCTTTCAGTCTTTTCTCACCTTCCCCAGGGAGCAGTGGAGAGAATGTCTTCCTCTTTGTCTTTTTCTATTAGACTTCCCTCTAATTTCTATTAATAGGGTTCTGAGACCTGCTGTAACACTTGAAAATTTATCTCTTACGTTTGGAATGGTGATATTTAACAATAATGGTATGCTCAGAGGAGTATTTTTCCTTTATGTTTCCTCCTGTGCCTTCCTGAGCTGGCCATTGATTCCTTGAATTTTACTGGCAGCTCAGGGATCTTTCTGGATGTCTCCAAAATAACCTGTGGGCTCATTCTTGCTTAGTTTTAATGGGAGATGAAAAATTATTTCTGTTTTTAGACATAAAGCTGTGTCAGACCCAGGGAAGAGAGGGGGGTGGTCCCAGCCCAGTCTGGGTTACCTATGAAGTCATCCACGGATGTGGGTCCCCTTCTGTGGTTTTAGGCTCAGGTTATTCACGCTCAAACCTGGCTCTGACCATCTGGTATTAGGTATGGAAATTATATCACTGTGGAAAACAGTTGGAATTGGTCTGAATGAGGTCATCCTTGGGAAGAACAAAGGACATGGATGGTGCTGAGGGAACTGATGGCTGCTGGGCTGGGCTGGTCCTAGAGGGGAACACCAGTTGGAGCACTGATGGGCACTGGTGTGAAAGGGGAGATGATGACCCCCAGCAGCTCTCCTCAGGGGGACCCTGGGACAGGAAAGGCCTCTTGTTCTCCTTGGGGGATTCACTCAGTGCAGCTGCAGGTTGAGCTCTGGGTGGGAGCCCCAGAGCCATGAACTGCTCATCCTGGGCACAGGGTGGGGCTTCAAGGCTTTCAGTGAAAGGGGCGAGGTGGCAACCATTTGTGAGGATTAAGAGCCTTCAGACCTATTTATTTTATTCCCCTTTTTATGTACATCTGAACTTCTTTATATGCTTTGAAAAGAAAGAAAGAATGGAGAGGCTTCTCCCAGGTTATCAAGACAAGCTGGTTGGTTTGTTGATTAGACGACTGGAAGCCATTCTGGCCCTTTTTGGAGAAGTTGTGGATTTCCTTTATTTGTTTGTGTACATCACCCAAACTTCTGTTAGTTAGCATACCCCTCTCCTTGGACTGTTTAGAACTTTGCTTATGCAAATATCTCCCAGCAATTCCATATACAAATTATTGTGTCACAAAGCTACTACTGGAAATGTAGAAAAAAGGTGAGTAATTACAGATACACAAATGCTTCTACAAGCAGTTATTTTCATGCACAGGTAAGTCTATCCCTTGCAAGTGCCTGCTTTCATCAACCTGCATTCTTTTTTACTACCCCACCAGTAATTTTGACTGAGACAGAGGGTGGTGAATTACTAATTCTGTTTTTTCTCAGAGTATCCATTTGTTTGAGGTGCATGTTAGAGCCAGGCTGGAGCAGCAATCGCATGAAACAACTGCACAACTCCTGAACAAAGCTGTTCTGATGGAGATTTAATGACTCCGGAGTGATTGCAGCAGTGTTCTGGGGCGGGCTGGCTGCTCTGAACCACATCTGTTCCCTCCTTCACTAATGTAAAAATGGTATGAAAACAACAGCATTTGGGCTAAATCCAAAAGTGCACGTTACACTTGCAACTTGTTTGGGCATCTTGGGGTCAAGGTTGACTCTGCAAGAAAACACCACTGAAAGGAGAGTCTCTGTTTCGCTTCTTTACTCTGTATCTGCCTTTCTATTTTCCACTCCCCGAAATCTCTCTCTCTCTCTAATTGGAGAGTTTAAACTTCATCGTCAAAGATGAAGAAAAACAACCACTGTGTAAACAGAGTGAACAACCATAAGGGAAAACAAACACATATTAGAAGCCTGGAAACATGTTTTCCTGCCTTCCTGTGCAGGAACAATACCAAAAGGAATAAGGACAGCAACCTTATGCCAAAGCAGGGTTGAAAAACAAGTGTACAGTCAGCTGGATGTCCTGAGAACATATCAACTACTTAAACTAGCAGAGAAAACTGAACTGAAACAAGACACAGTGTGGAGCAACGCCTTGTTGTCCCCTGCTAAAAGAAAAAGGTTGTCTCAGTCTAAATTCTCATCCTCAGCAGCTTTGCTGTTTGCACTAATGCTGTTGGATTCTTAACTGGTGCATCTTCTTGGGGCCTGCTTTTCCCAAAGTCATCTGGTGAGATGGGGTGAGGAAAAGCTTTGTGAATGTACTTTTTTTTTTTTTCCTTCATCTTAAAAACCTTGCCTTGATTAAGTTTTGGCATTACATTTGTTGCATGAAAGACAGGAACTCCTCTGATTATTTGGATTGTAGAGTCAGGTAAATCAAAGGAACAGATCAAAAGAAGAGGAAATATTAATGAAAATCTATATTCTCTGGTCAGCATTTTTAATAACTCTTGTAGAAAATCAAAAAGGAGAATCAGCTGTACCTTGGAAACTTGTCTGATAAGGGTGATATAATGCAGAGCATTAATGCAAACTTCAGTACTACATACAGCTGGAAACAAAACTGAAAAATGGTGTTCTAAATAATAAAGCAATAGTTGACTGTTTAAAAGCCTCACAGTATGAAATTTGTCAAACTTTGACTGTTACGATTGGCCTGGGGAGGCAGAGCATAATAATAAAGGCCAAATCTGAGAGGCTGCTGCTCTTGCATCAGACATGTAAGTGGAAGAATTAATCACTCCACTTGCATTTCCTTTATGACAGTTGCTGAGTGGAATATGGAGAAAGTGTTTTTTTTTTTTAATATTTGGATTCTTTTGGCTTTTCTGCTTTAAGCTATGTCTGATATTGCACAGCAAAGTGGAGAACTGGGATCAACAGTGCTGGGTAGATTTGCCTACCAAAGCTTATCTGGAAAAGGCTGGTTAGCATAAACTAAGTTCCATTCTGTGATTTGACCTGGAGCTTTCTGCACCAGGTGCTTCACCTCCAGGACAGTCAGGAGTGGAGGGTGCTGTGGGACCAGGATCTGGGGGTGAAAACTGAATAACTGGCAAACTTTGCATTTTGGGATAAGTCAACCTCAGCCCTGCATCCCTCTTCTAGAACCTGTAGCAGGAAAAGACACTGTCTGTGCAGAGCTGCAGGGTCAGTTGTGTGGAAATGCAGAGGGAGCACCGGGACTGATTCAGGTGTGCTGCAATCTCAGCATCACTCGGTTGCTGTCAGTGTGGAGGCTGCAGGGTGTGCTCAGCCTGGCTGTTCAGCTCCTGTGCACAGCTGGGAATGGCCAGGACACTTTAAAACCAACACAGTTTCTTGGGTCACTGGGTTGAGGTGGGGGATGTATTGGCTGTCAATGGGGAACATTCAGGAAAATTTGCTATAGGAATGGAAATGAGCTGATGTCCATTTCTATGTCCAAGTCCCGTCCCTACCTGTGCTACAGTGAGGAATCAGGTGGGAAGGAGAAGCTGTGAGCCCCTCAGCATGGCCTCTGAACTGAGAGCACTTTGTCCTGAAGTGCTTAGTAAATAAAGATGGAGAGGCAGCAAAAAACCTGTAGGGGAGAACCAAAATGTAACTACATGTGCTTAAACAGTGTTTAAGAAATATTTGGACCTGAAAGATAGCCTTTAATCTTTATGAAGAACCTTAGTTCCTTCCCAGTGCTTATCTTTATTTTTGAACTCCATGCTAGTGGGTTTTAATAGGGTGGGTTTTTGTATTCTGGTTCAGTTAGACATGGAACTGTAAAATATTTTCAGCAATAGTATGTGGAATTTGGATAATCTGGGACCTTGGAGTGTAGGATTGTGAAAACAGGTTTCCAGAACAGTGGGCTTGGAGCGAATGACTTCATGAAATGTACTTGGAGGGGGGGGGGGGGGAGCCCACCAGCTTCTTTTGGGGTCATTGTCCCATTCTAGTCTTCAAGCCTTTCTTTTTCTTTTTCAACTGCAAGAACTGGAAAACTTAAAAGAAAGCTGGAGCCATGAGCTCGTGTGACTGTCAGCACCGTGGGCCCAAGCACAGGCCTAGTTTGCTCTTGTGAGGCAAAGCTGGACTGAAGCAACAACAGCAGCAAAGCACAAATGCTTTGTCCTTGGGGCCCTGCACGGGCTGGGCTGGACAGTGCTGGTACCTGGGAGCTTCTACAGCAGCTCTGCACTCCTTGCTGAGAGCACTTTCTAACCTACAGGAACTGACTTCTTTGGAGACCAATGTGGTGGGTCCCCCAAACTCCAGAGCAGTCTGACAGCCCTCCAACAGCAATGGATAACTGGGATCCATCTCCATTCCTCAGCTGCCACTGTCGATAGCCTTGGATGTTGATGTGGATAACAGGTGGCTG